>NW_008329677.1:1790204-1813264 GCF_000622305.1 Nannospalax galili
AACTGGAGTTAAGGACTGTTCGTAGCCACCATGTGGGTGCTGGGAATCAAACCCAAGTCCTCTGCAAGAGCAGTCAGTGCTCTTAACCGCTGAGCCATCTCTCCAGCCCTCTTCCCCCAAATTTTAAATTATTATTATGATGTGTGTGATATGTGGACACACATGACATGGTACACGTATGGAGGTCATAGAACAACTTTGTGGAATCAGTTTTCTCCTTCTACCTTTACATGGGTTCTGGAGATTGAGCGCAGGTTACCAGGCTTGTATCACTGGGCAGTAAGCACCTTTACCTGCTGAGCCATCTTGCCAGCCCTCCAGGTTCCACCTCTTGAAAGTTCTTTCATCTTCCAACAGCACCATTTGGGAACCAAGCCTTTATTACCTGGGCTTTGGAGGGCATTCCAGATATAAACTATGGCAGAGGGAAAGGGGTTTTCGGGGAGATTGTTCCTGCATCGCCTTTTGTTTGTACAAAGCTGAGAAGGAAGAGTGGGCAGTTAGATTTTGGAAAGTCTGGGTAAATGGCTCCTGGAATTTAGTATGCAGCTTACTACATGGCACAGCATAAGGCCACAGAGAGAAGAAAGACAGCTTCTAGTCATGATTGCATGGTTCCAATTTAAGCCTAATAAACAATATGGGGACCGTGTGGGCCAGTAGCATCCTGCTTTGCAGTTCCAAAGAGAAGCAGCACAAGGTGGCTTTCCTAGGGAAACAACTTCTGGAGCCTGACAGTTCAAAAAGGTAATGGCAGCCTTTTAAAGGGCCTGCTCAGATCCCATTTAGAATACTGTGCACAGCAGCACTTAACCACTAAAAGTAGGCGGTGGAGTGTTCAGGAAGCGTGGTGGAGGATGGCAGTGCTCACAGGAAGAGAGGCCAATGGGGCGGCTTTGAGAGCTGAGATGTTAAGATGTGAAAAGAGGTGATTTAATCAAGGTATATGAGTATCTGATGGGCTCTTACAATGAAGCTAGGGCAAGACCTATTCATGCTGTGAGGACAAAGGATGCTACAGACTGTTAATTAAGGCTAAGGGGCGGGGGAGTCAGTAGGCATGACCTTTCTTTTGCAAGGTCATCCATAAGTGAGGCTAAAAAGAAGATGAGATAGAGTTAAGAAGGCAGAGAAAATGCGGAGCATGCCTGTTAAAGTCTGGGACACGCTGTATCTCAGCAAGCCGCCTCAGCCTGCACTCTCTCTCTACCCACCGCTCCCATTTGCAGACATCTGGTACTCTTCTTGAAGTTCCTGTCACCTCCAGTGTCCTGGGAAGGAAGGGCAGAGCCAGCAGGGAAGAAGGTTCTGTTTATTGTAAACTTGTCAAAGGCTTAGCACACAGAGACTGACAGGTTTGAGAGAGTGGGTACGTGCTTGTGTGTACACTTGTATATTTGTGCACGTGTGTGTCTGAATATGTGACAGCTAAGGACACAAACATTTCACGGAGAAGTTAGGAAAGAACAGATTTTAGCAACATATTTACTGTGTGATTTTAAAATGGTGGATGGTTCAGAAACCAGCAAGTGATAAAAAAAAATGGGCTCTATTATTTTTCCAAAGTGGTAAATTAACCAATTAATCAACCCCTTCTTTTCTTTCTCTATTGCACACAGAGTGGTAAACTAGTGTTCCCTCTCTGTTTCACTCAGTGGTGAATTAGTTCTCTGTCTCTCTCTCTCTACCTCTGTGTCTCTCTCTATCCTCCTCTCACACCCCCCCCATGGTGAAATACCTCCTCTCTCTCTCTCTCTCTCTCTCTCTCTCACACACACACACACACACACACACACACATATACACACATACAATAACACATACACACACACACCAGTGGTGAATTAGTTCTCTGTCTCTCTCTGTATCTGTCTCTCTCTACCCCCCTCACACCCCCCAGTGGTGAAATAGCTCTTCTCTCTCTCTCTCTCTCTCTCTCTCTCTCTCTCTCTCTCTCTCTCTCTCTCACACACACACACACACACACACACACACACACACACTCCAGTGGTAAATTAGTTCTCTCTCTTCAGTGCCAGTGGTTTGTACTGGCACTATGAAGAAACAAAGAATAAAACACAGATGGATTGTGAGCCAACCTGGGCTGCAGCCCTCAGCTGCTCTGTGGTCCTGTGGCAGCTGTGAGCCTGTGCATCACTGTGGCTGACTGCTCGCCTGCCTGTCCCCATGTAGCTCCAAGTGAGTCACTGCTTGTGAGGTGACTGCACCAGCATTTCACCTGCATGCCTGCCATCATTTCTCCTGGCATAACCAGGGCCTGAAATGCTCTGTCCCTGGATGAGGTGGGAATAGATATGGAAAAATGGAGGGAAAAGATCCTGAGGGCTTGTCTGAATGGGGAGAGGAGCAGATCTTGGCATGTAACTTGCAGGAAAACAGAGCACTGGGTACAGTCAGGCCTGGCAGCAGAGAGGAAGGTGTCCTCGATGCAGTGTACAGAGGGCACAGAGAAAATGCACCCAGGTTTGAACAAGAGACATGGCTGGTGCTGCCAGGGTCAGAAAAACAATTTTCTAATCATATTGTGGCCAAAATCAGCTGTGCCATTCACCCTGCTTGGAAAGTGCCAAGCCAGCTTTCTGACAACAGGCAGGGAGGGCGGCACAGGGCCAAGAATCAGCACTGGGACCTGGCAGCATTTTGTGGCACTTAAGAAGAATGTGGCCACAGCTGCGTGTGCAGGAACACATGTATGGGCCTGCCTGCCAAGGCATGGTGGGATCCTCAGGTCCTCACTTCAAACGCATGGCCACTGTCTTCCTGTCCCTGGGCTCTTTTTGACAGATGTCAGGCAGCATCATTGGCTATCAAGTACTGTCCACTCTTCTTTGGCCATCCCAAATGTTCACTCTTAACCAATCAAATTAACTTTCATAATTATTACCATCATCAGTGAACACCTGCGCCCTGACTCGTGGTCCTAAGCTCACCCATGCTGTATGATTACAAACAATTTTTTCAGAAGTGAATCAGCCATGGACTTGAATTTGGTTAAATGTGAAAACATTTCTCTCTCTCTCTCTCTCTCTCTCTCTCTCTCTCTCTCTCTCTGTTACAGTTCCCCTCTCCCCTCTCCCCTCTCTCTTTTCACAGAAGATTCCTAACATATCATTCACCACTGAGTAGATTTTTTTTTCTTGAACAGACAAATGAGTCCCCCGGAATTCAAATGATTCAAGTAGAGTTGAGGGACATCAATAAGCAAAGCATGTGCTAAGAAGAAAATGAATTTGCTTTTAAAATACCTGTGTTTTTATTCTTACCAATAGACATGTCAATTCAACAAAAGAACCCCCTCCCCCAAAAAACAATAAAACAAAACAAAATACCAACCAGAGAAACATCTGAACTAAATGACATCACTGATTAATGGACCTAATAGGCCTTCCACATGCTACAGAAGACACACTCTTCCCAGCCCCCATGGTATACTCTCTAAAATAGATTATATACTAGGACACAACGCAGGTCTTTAAAATATAAGAAAATTCAAATAATTTCTTGTGTTTTACCTTACTACAATGAATAAAAGCAGAAGTAAACAGCAAGAAAACTACAGAACAGTCACAAATTCATGGAGGCTGAACCACACACCTATTGGATGATGAATGGGGTCATTGAAGAAATCAGGAAAGAAATGAAAAATTTTCTAGAATCGAATGAAAATGAAAATACAACATAGAAAAATCTATAGGATACAATGCAAGCAGTCTTAAAGCGGAAATTTATAGCCAAAAGTGCCTATGTTAAAAAATCAGAACAATTTCAAATAAATAACAATGCATCTTGGGCCTTGGAAAAAGAACAAGCCAAACCCAAAAATCAGTAGATAGAAAGAAATATGATTCAGATAGAAATTAATGAACAAGGAACAACAACAAAATACAAAGATTCCACAAAGGAAAGAGTTGGTGCTCTTAAAAGATAAACAAGATTGATAAGCCCTTAGCCAAAACTAAACAAAAAAGATGATCAAAATTAATTAAATTAAAGACGAAAATGGAGACATTACAACAGATACCAATGAAATTCAGAAAATCATTAGGATATAACTTTAAGACATACTACACTAAATTGGAAAAATCTAAAAGAAAGGAATGAATTTCCAGACACATATGAGCTACCAAAATTAAATCAAGATGAGATAAGAATTTAAGCAGACTTATAATAAGCAACAAGACTGAAGCAGTAATAAAAAATTTTCTCAACTAAAAAGGTCCATGCCCACATGGTTTCACTGCTAAATTCTACTACATCTTTAAAGAAAAATTAACACTAATTCATAAAATGGGAAAGGAAGGAGCACTACCAAAATCTTTTCACAAAGCCAGTATTACCCTGGTACCAAAAACCAGACAAAGATACAACAACAAAATTATAGGCAGATTTCTCTGATGAACAGACCTATAAGTGCTCTCAATAAAATACCTGTAAATCGAATTCAGTAACATATCAAAAAGATCATTCACCATAATCAAGTTGGCATCATTCCAGAGATGCAGGGATTGTTCAACGTATACAAATCAATAAATGTAAAATATCATGTAAATAGGTTCAGGTCATATTTTGGACAGGGTCTCCCTGTTACCCCAGCTGTCCTGGAACTCACTACGTAGACCAGACTGGCCTTGAACTCACAAAGATCCGCCTGCCTCTGCCTCCCAAGTGCTGGGATTAAAGGTGTGCGCCACCATGCCCAGCTGTTTATTATTTCTTATTTTATTCGTGTGTATGTAAGTGCACCTTTGCCATGCAATGCCCACAGAGGTCAGATGAGGGTATCATATTCTTCTGGAACTGGAGTTACAGAGAATTGTTAGGGGCCATATGGGTGCTGGGAATTGAACCCAGGAATTCTTCAAGATCGACCAGTGCTCTTAACTGCTGAGCCATCCCTCCAGCCCCCAGTGTGGAGAACTCTTAAAAAACTAAAAATAAGTTTACCATAAGACCTAGCTATACCAATCCTTGGCATATACCCAAAGGACTCATCCTACTGCAAATATACTTGTGTAGCCATGTTTGTTGTTACTATTTTTGTAATAGTTAAGAAATGGAAACAACCTAAATGCCCCTCAACCAATGAATGGATAATGAAAATGTGCCTCATTTACACTATGGAGTTCTACTCAATGGTAAAGGAAAACAAAATCATGAAATTTTCAAGTAAATGAATGGAACTAGAAAGTGTTATATTAAGTAATGTAACACAGACTCAGAAAAACAAGTGTCATATATTCTCTCTCATTTATGGCTCTTTGCTCCAAATCCTTAGATGTGAATATATATTCTGATGTAACTGAAGGAGCCAGGAAAATTGAAAGGAACAATGGAGATAAAGGGGAAGTAGGAGCTCAAGAGAGGGGATAGTAGGTAACAAGTGTAATCTAATGGGAAAAATGGGGCAGGGGAGATACTTTAACTGGGGAGGGGATACAAAGGGTTATACAGTAAGGAGAGAGGGGAGAGATAAATAACCCTTAGGTGGCATGAAAAAACAGAGAGAAATGTATTATTTCAAAAACCAACTGAAAAATACACACACAGCACATATAGGAGTGCATGTGTATAGCTAAAGGGTATATAACAAAAAATACAGTGCCAGGCAGGAGAAACCTTCCTTTGAGTTGTTGGTCAAGGGAGTCCAAGAGACTCCCAAAATAACTCAGGCTATTGTCACAGCCCTTGATTACCTCCCTGGACTTGAAGGTAAGACCCTATTGCTGAAAGCAGGATGTACTTTGTATACAGGACTTGGAGCAATCAAGCCTGAACTGATCTGGAAGCCTCTTCCATGAAGACTAGCTCCCTTAGTATCAGAGGATACTGCCAAGGGAGAAAACCAATTGGTGATTCCATCCAGGTGTAAAGTCTATGAACCAAAATGACCAGCCCAGTAAATAACTTTTACTGGTGTAGTAGTGACACTTTTATCTTTGGGGTAATCAACAGCTGTCTAATTGGGCATAAGGCCCACTCAATGGGAGGGAACTCATGTGTGGTATTGTAAACACAGCCAAATACACATGGTTGTGGAGGTCATAGAGCCTAGAGAAAAACCTACTTTTGTCATATCCCTAGACCAACATAATTTCTTACTATATTCTGACTATGTATCTTTTTATTTACAGACAAGTGTACCTCTTACCAAACTTCAAAGAAACTTCTTTTTACAACAGATGGAAACTATTACAAAGTTCCGCAACTGGTCAAATGCAGAGAATGAGTGCCCGTGAAGTGCCCAGCCCAAAGTGACACATCTATAACACAACCTCTACACTTAAGACTCAGGGAACATAGTGGAACAGGGGGAAGAAAGAATATTAATGCATCTTTCAACACTCACCAGTGAAGCTTCCTCATGCAACAGATAGTGATTAACTCATAAATCCATAATTGTCCAAAGTGCAGAAGAGAGCAGAGTACTTATCCCTGAATAGGACACCTATATCAAACTTCTGCCACTCAAGGCTCAGGGACCATTGTGGAAGAGGGAGGAGAAAGATTGTAAGAGCCAGCAGTCGTGGATGGCCACAAGGAAACAGAGTGTTCCAGACAGCTGGGAAGTTACTCATACGAACTTACACAATGGAAACAGCATGCACAAGACCCATGTAAGCTATAACCAGACAAAATCCCAGCATAGAAGTGAAGTGGATAAGAAATTCTAAACTTTAGCTGAGGAACTATTGGCAACTGATAGCTGCTGGGAGAGGGAGAGTTGGCTTTCCCTAAGGATATGACAGTAGTTAGATTAACCAGGCTCCAGTGGATGGATACACACCAAAGGATATTTGGGGACAGAAACTTGGCTTGATAGGCCTAACATGTATGACAGAGTATGTGAACCAGCAGGTGGGCTGTAAGATGGGTAAAGATAGGGGAAGGGGTCTAAATATGATCCAAACATATTATATAAAATTCATAAAAATTCAATAAAAAAGAAACTAGAATTCATAGTTTATCTTAGCATCATAAAGCCTATATACAAAAAATCTACAGCCAACTCTATACTGAGTTAGAAAACCTCAAATATTTCCACTGAATTTACGAACGAAAAAAGCTGCACATTCTGCATTCTTGTTCAATATAGTGCTCAAAGTCTTAGCTGGAACAAATAAGACAAGAGAAGGAAATGAAAGGTATGCAAATATGAAGGGAAGAAATCAATGTATCCCTATTTGTAGATGATATGATTCTATATATGTGAGCCCAAGGACTCCACTAGACATCTCTTAGATCTGATAAACACTTTCAGAAAAGTAGCAGGAAATAAAATTGACAGAAAAATCTATAGCTTTCCCATATACAAATAATAAACATTCTGAGAATGAAATCGAGAAAATAACCCCACAATTGCCTGAAATTCAAAAACAAAAACAAAAAAAAAAATCTTAGAACTCGAAGGCATTGCACGACATGGGTGCACTCACATCCATGCAGGCAATACACTCATACACATAGAATAAAAATAATTTCTTTAAAAAAGTCATTACCGTTTATATGGTCCAATAGTAAACTTGCCCAAAAAAAGTTAGGAATAATATCTCATTTACAATAGCTTCAAAAAATCCTAGGACAAACTTAACCAAGGAGAAGTGAAAGATCTTTACAATGAAAACTTTAGAGCACTGAAGAAAGAAGAAGAAGACACTAGAAGATGGAAAGACCTCCCATTCTTGTGGATTATGAATTAGTATTATGAAAATGGCTATACTACCAAAAGTATATCTACAAATATGTATGTAATCTACAGGTCCAATGTAATCTTCATCAAAATTTCACTGCCATTCTTCACAGAAATATAAAAATAATCTCAAAATTAATAGGAAGTACAAAAGACCCCAGAGAATCAAAGCAATCTCGATCAAAAAGAATAATGCTGGGGGTATCACCATATCTGACTCCAAGTTACACAAAAGAGCCATAGTAACAAAATAACACGGTACACAGATGTATAGTTCAGTGGCATAGAATAGGGGACCAAATATGAATACACATAGACCCATGTGTTTTTGGCAAAGATGCCAAAGTTATGCACTGGAGAAAAGATAGTCTCTTCAACAAATGGTGCTGGCAAAATTGGATATCTACATGTAGAAGAATAAAACTAGATACCAATCTCTCACCTTGTACAAAAATCAACTCCAACTGTATTAAAGACCTTAATGTAAGACCTGGAACTCTTAGAGGAAAAAGTAGGGAAAGCACTTCAAGATAGTATAGGCATAGGCAAGGACTCTGAATAGGAGTCCAGTTTCTCAGGAAATAATGTAAATAATTCACAAATGGGAACTTATGAAATAAAAAAACTGCATAGCAAAGGAAGCAATTAATTTAAGTGAAGTGACAGTCCACAGAATGGGAGAGAAAAATCTTTGTTAGCTATACATCTGACAGAGAATTAATATCTAGAATATACAAAGAACTCAATAAATTAAATAACAAGAAACCAAACAACCCAACCAATAAATGTCCTAATGAAATGAACAGCTATAATAGGTCTCCAGAGATGAAGTACAAATAGCCAATAAACATATGAAAAATGTTCAACTTTAGCCATCAGAGAAATGCAAACTGAAACTACATTGAGATTACATCTCAAGCCAGTCAAAATGGCATTCATTAAGAAAACAAAGAACAAGAAATTCTGGCAGTGATGTGGACAAAAGAGAACACTTATCCACTGGGGGCAGCAATGTACAATAGTCCAGCCACTGTGGAAGTCAGTGTGGAGGTTCCACTACAATATGACTCAATTAATGTCATCACTCCTGGGTATGTACTGAAGGATTCTAAGTCAACACATCCAGTCAGAGTCAAGTTTCTAAATGTTTGAAGAAGGGAAAACCTATGATTAAATAATTTGATACTTTATGAAGATATGGATTATATTTGAAACCACTAGGAAGCATTCCTTATACATAAATGGTTTCAGAAATTAAGTACTCCTTTTGGAAGAAAAAGCAAAACTACATTCATGATAAACAAAAATACTGAATTAAGATAAAGATCAGCAGCAGAGGGTATGCCTTGGGTTCAATCTCCAGTACACACACACACACACACACACACACACACACACACACACAACACAGAGCGTAGAAATTCAGTCTTCAAAAGAACTTTCTTAGCCCAATAAAAGGCATCTATAACATGGTGAATGTCACATATTTTTTGAATGTCACACATTTAATACTGAACACATTACCTATAAGATTAAGAATGAGTCAAGTGTGCCTTCTCTAACTCCTCCTACAGTAATTTATGCCAAATAGTTTTGCCGGTGTAGTAGGACAAGAAAAACAAATGGAAATCACAATGATTGAATAAGAAATAGAACCGACATTATTTGTAAAGGATATAGTTTTCTCTATGTGGAAAACCTAAAAGAATCGACTGGTAAATAATTTGAATTACTAGAGTTTAATAGCAAATTTTCAGGACACAGACTATATAAAAAATTAGGGAATTTCTATACACCAGCAACAAATAATAAAAATGATGTTTAGAAAAGCTTTAATTATTATTGTATGTGTATATAAGTGCAGGTACATGTGTGCCAAGGCACATGTGTGGAGGTCAGAGGACAACTTTGAGGAATTTCTTCCCTCCTTCCACTTTTACATAAGTTTTGGGTACTGAACTCAGATCACAAGGCTTCTACAGCACACACTTTACCCTTTGAGTCATCTCACTAGCCTAATACAAATGATGTTTAGAGCAGCAATAAAAAATATAGGGTATTTTAGATCATACCAAACAAAAATCATGCAAGCCATTTATGGAAAAAATTTAAAAGTTCATTGAAAGACACAAGAGAAGATCTAGATAAATTGAGATTTATACTATGTAAGAATCAGTATCAAAAAGGTCATGTCTTGCCTAATTGAGCCAAAATTTAATGCATTGTCCATCAAATCCAATGGGGTTTTCATGGACCATGATGAGTTTACTATAAAACTTTTGGTGGAGCAAACGGACAAAAATCTCAAAGATGCTCTTGAAGAAGACAAATAGATTATATTAGAGAATATAAAATATATTAAATTAAGAGTATATATTAATTGCCATCATACAGAAAAGAACAATTTCAAATTAGAAGAAGCATTCAAGATATATGAGCACTCTTGGGCATTAAGAGGAGAACCCAAGGGGTCACAAATAGGCATTTCACATGAACTATCATAAACATCCTCTGAACAAGTAAAAAGGCACTTAACTGCATTAGTAATCATGGAATGGTAGATTAAACCCAGGATAAGATATTTTTGCATTTGACCAGGCTGGCCTGATTTTGAAATTGGAACATAACTAATATGTACAGGAGTAAGGAACCATCATGCACCGCTGTGGGTTGTGTAGACAGATATGACTACTTTGGAAGATGTGTGGGCATCAACCAGTAAGTGTGAGGTGTACAGGTTGCCAGGATCCAGCAGTTAAAGGGCTGGGACACTGTTAGGGAAATTATACACATGAAATATGTTCTCAATGACGATGGAACTGTTTGTAACAGCACAAAGAACTTAAAACGATAACCAACAAAAAAAGTCATGAATGGATTAAACACTGGAAGGCAACACGGTAGGAAGAAGAAGTGAGCTGCATCCATCAACACAGGTGGTTCTCACACAGTTTAAATAGAATATTTAAATAAAAGCAGACAAAACAAAGTAATATTATTTAGGAAATTATAATTATAATTATGTGTTATATATATGTTCAAAATAAGGGTTGAGAAACTACAAGTCTTGCATCAAACCCAGTCAGTATCTGTTTTGGTATATGTTGCATTATTGGGCCATGTTACATCCATTTGCTTATGTATCATCGGTTGCTGCTTTCTTGTTACAAGGGCAGAGTTGAGAACTTGTGACAAAGGCTTTATCTGTCCTTTTATAGAAAAAACTGCCTGATTACAAGAAACAGAATGACTAGTTCTAACTTTAAAATAGTGGCATCCTCCCAAAGAGTAGTTGGATATGCCCAGAAAGGGGCTTTCAGTGTCCTGGGGTAAGGAATTATTTCTTAATGTGGGTGGCAGACTCCTGAGTTGCCAATATTATTTCCCTAAACACATACAAGAATGTCTCACATGCTTTTCTGCTGTATAAAGTATTCCATAATTTAAAAATTTTAAGAGGGAAGACGGATTTTGATACTGGCAGTCATCCTATGGGTATCAAAGATACTCAAATTCTATTTTATATTCTTGTTTATATCAGGCACTGAATTTGAACCATCTTGTTTTGTGTATAGAAGTTCTCCTAACCTTGTAAACAGCAGCTGCATCCAGAAGTAGCTGTAAAATGTCATGCATTCTTCAAGGATCCTAAATAATTTGAGACTTATACTATGCTGGTATTGGGATCAATATCACAGAAGCAAATTGTCATCTAACTGATCTAAGATTTGATGCATTTCCCACCAAATCCAATGAGATTTTTTTAAAAAAGGAACTTGACATGTTGTTGATAAAACTTATTATAAAAGAGTTTAAAAAGACTATAGATCACCTAGAACAGGAATTTCCTTACAAGCATCTTTGCTAAACAAGTCACCTCTGCTGCTACACATGCTCAGAGGAAAAGGTGGAATCACAAACAGCCTGTCTGGTGGCTGCAGAATTCCTCCTGGGGCCAGATTCTTCTATATCCAGACCCTAATCCTTTCTTTAAGGTTCTTATTGCTGCTCTTAGAAGCCCCATGTGGAAAGGGACTTGACTATCCTCTCATCTCAGCCCTCCATGACATGAACATCATGCACGGTTGCACCTGAGGTGGCCCAGGTGTAGACGTATACAAGTTCATGAACTTCCTTGTGTGATCCTTTGCTCTCCAGCCAGTGCTGGTGGTCAGATATTCATTATTAAGCTGCAATGACATCTTGATCACTCTGGCTTCTCCCAGTGATTCCTGTTTTGCTCTCTGGTGCATCACAACACACATCCCTCATTCAGGAAACATCACATATAATTATATGTCCCCACAATCAAATTCATTGCCCCACTTACCTATAGAGATCTGTGATCTGCTTGTCCTCATAACGAATACATAGGTTGTTGAGGACCCGTTCATGCTGTCCAAACAATTGTATATAGTTGGAGACTGGGAAAGGTGCCTTTGAAAGGCATGTGATGGTCTCCACCATTTTATACTTGTTAATGTGAAGTCGGAAGTACGTCCCATCTTTCACATTACCTGTTATTATTTCTGAACCCTGGTGGGAACAAAAGATGGATCAGAAGAACAGTATCAGAAACATTTCTTGACTTTGAGAACTTTATCATAGCAATTTTGTTTTCCAAATGTCATAGGCAAGTTATATCTTGTTACTTGTTGCAAATAACAGTAATACACATTGCCAAGACACAAGGGAAGACAATGGTGTGTCAGAAGCTACATATTCCATGACGAAATTTTCTTCAGGTATTTTCAATTGTCATTACATCCTTCTGTGTTTCTAAGTTGTTGCTAGGTAACAGCCAATTTTCCATTATTCAATATCTCAGTAAAGGAACTAGGTTTCTTTTCTGTGATGTGTTTGAAGTGTCAAATTTCACAGAACCACTTTGGAAAAAAAAATCCTGGTCAAAGTGTTCACAAGGGATTTGTTGTTTTAAAGAATACTTAAAAGAAACAAAGTTGAAAACCTGATAGCTGGGCTTGGGAAAGAGGTTGGCTGATGATAATCAGGCCTTTGATAATAAGATTGTGTCCCAGGAGGAAGGTTTGAGACTATGGCAAACATCCTCACATGTTCTGTGGATAACCTTTTAGTTTGTTAGCTATTCAAGGTGGGGATTTCTGGCATTTTGCCCTCTGGAAACTGACTAAAATGGCCACCTGAACCCGACCACAAAGAAGGGCACTACTGTAGCTCCATGCCCTGACTACCTTTCCTATTTCAGCCCTGGGGGCTGTTGTCACCCCACTGGAGTCCTGCTCCCCACTAACCTCAGAAGACAAACACAGGCTCTTGGTGGTAGCTGGACTGACTTTGCCCCAAGACTCTGAATTTAGTACACTCGTAACACCAATAAATCTTTTCTGAGTGCACATAGATTTAAGCTTTCACTCTGAACTTGGATGTGGCATTTAGAAATCTAAGGCAGTTCAATTTGCCTTGATCTCAAACATTTATTTAGTCCTGGATGTCAACTGGGGATTTTATTGAAACTGGGACGCCTGATGTGCTGGTTAGTGTTGACTGTCAACTTGATAGGATCTGGACTCAACTAAGAGAACTGCCACCAGGCACACTTGTGAGGGATTATTTAGATTAGAATAGCTTCTGGGCATTCTTGTGAGGAATTCTGTTGATTAAGTTTATTGAGCTGTGAAGACCCACCCTAAAAGTGGGTGGCACCATTCCCTGGACTTGGGTCCTGGATTGCATAAAAAGGAGAAAGTGTGCCGAACACCAACATTCACTGTTCTCTACTTCCTGAGTGTGGCTGGAATGGTGGAATGTGACCAGCTGCCCAAGTTCTGGCTACCATGACCTCCCTTGCCATGATGGACTGTACACTCAAACTGTGAGCCAGAATAAACCCTTTTGCCCTTAAGTAGCTTTTATCAGGGTATTCTATCACAGCAACAGGAAAATAACTCAGTCACATGGCTTAACTTTATAAGCTGATTTGAAGCAAATGATGGGCATTTTGATATCACATGGCAGAACAGGGAGGAGGATACAGTCGACTTGTAGAGGTATGAGCAAGGAAACACCAGAAGGCACATTCAGAGACTAGACTCTGGGACAACCCCAAATACTAATGATAAACTTGGGTATTTTGGAGTGGGGAAGAGAGAAGATACCATTTGGAAAGAGGCTGGGCAATAATGTTTCAAAGGAGAGGTTGGGAGTCCACTGTAAATATACTTATGGCAAGAGACTATGTCCACAGCACATTCTCTGTTATGAAAATGGTTCACAACAAGGGGCCACATCATGGGGGGTGTGGGAGAGCCAAGAGTCAACCTTCAGGAGCCATCTAACTTCTTTTAGGAGACAAGTCTCTCATTGGCTTAGAACTTCCTGATTAGATAAGGCTAGCTAGCCTCAGGGATCCTCCTGTTTCCAAATGTAGTTGGGATATCAAGTGAGTACCACCACACCCAGCATTTTTACCTGGGTTCTGAGGTTTGAACTCAGGACCTCATGCTTGTGTGGCTAATACTGAGGGAAGTTAGGACAGGAACAGAAGCAGACACCATAAAGGAAGGCTGCTTATGGCTTGTTCCTCTGGCTTGTGCTCAGCCTGATTTTCTATACAACCCAGGACCACCTGCCCAAGGGTGGCACCACCTATGGTGGGGTGGGCAGGGCTCCCCCACATCACTCAACAATCAAGAAAATCCCTCACAGACATGCTCCAAGGTCAATCTGATAGAGGAAATTCTCATCTGAAGTTTTCACTTCCCAGGTGTGTCAAGTTGACAACTGAAGCCAACCACGTAGTTTCTAATTTTAAATGATCACTATCACTTCTAAGAGTGTAAAGAAAGATATTTTTAAGTACTCTGGCAGTGCTATAGCAAGGACCAGACTTTGGATGAACAAAAGAATAGAGGCTGAGACAGAACACAGAAGGAGCAAGGACGGCAAAGGGAAGGGGGGAAGGGCTCCAGCAGGAATGAGAATGGGGAGAAGGGAGAACTTTCCCAGAGACTTCAGAAAGATCTAGTCTGAGCCTCTGCACAGGGTGTCTGTACTCCTGTTCATTCACTTACACCCTCTGCTCCAACCACAGCCTTTTTTTCTAGTCCTGGCTTCCCCTGGGAGTTTTTCATTCAGGTGTAATGCCTTGAGTTGTGACTTTCAAATTCCCCCACGTGGGGTGTGAGCACATGACATCTGCTTTACTTGGATGGTTCAGAATATTAACCATCATTTCAGAACACACGGACATGACAGACTAGCAAGTGTGACGCCATGTGCCTTTCCCAGGTAAACACAAGGCTTCAGAGACCACACACACAGATTTTGGCATCTGTAGCTTTAGAGTTAGCCTCCTGACCCCTTGGTGGAAAAGGATGATTTGGTGAGGAAGCTAGGAAACCATAAGTGGGTAAGTGCTGAAGGAGAGGTCACCCCTCAGTCGGAGCATTTGTGGTAAGCCTGCTTGGGGTCCCTGAGAGCACCCACGCCCACAGCAGCACTGGTGTGGTGAGAGCTGCCAGTTTTTCTCAGGACTCAACAGGAGGCCAATCTGGGCTTCACATCCACGGCTAAACACCTCAAGATGTAGGCCACAGCTACCAAAGTGGTGGGGATATAACAGACTACCAAGGAAACCTGGTGGCTTGCTGGCTGGGAGCAGAGAGAGTCTGACATGATATGCCCTCCAATGGCAGCCTGTTCCATGAGGGTGGTGTCCAATGGCATGCTTTGCTTTATTTCTTAAAGATTGAATTACAGTCTTTGGCTCTGCTCTGTATGGTGTCAGCAGAATCCTAAACACACTGTGCCATGTAGCTATAAGGGCTTGAAAAGACTAACCAGCAAACTGCCACTCTATAGAGGAAGTAATGTGGAGGTTTTGCTAATTATTGATCTTGACTATGGAAAACTGTGTCAATTTTAATGAGTTTTGGCACATATTAGCATATCTGGAGTGGGGTAGAATAGGCTGGAAACTTGGAATGCATCAAAATATCATACATCGATATTAAAAGCAGTTCACATATAAATTGGTTTCTCAGCCACAGACTACGCTTGTGATATCCCCACTCTTAGTCACAGTTGTGGCAGATCAGGGTGGAGACCAGAATTCTCAGCATCCCTCCCCATAAACTTCACTCCACTAAATGGTGGCTTGAGGCACTCTCAGCTCTGCCATCCAGCCGGTGTCCTGGGGAACTGTGAATACTGCATACATTTCCAATTTGGTGTGGGGGGGCAGTAGAAGGGGGTATCTACAGTCTTTCTTCAAGTATATATAAATAAGTTCTTAGGAGATTTGGATCATGAATTTAAGATATTGGTGGAGTTCTGGCATGACTTTTTTTTTTTTTTCCTGATTACAATTATCCTTTTGAGTTTCTTTATAATTTTGACAAAGGTTGGAAAATGGCTTCGGAATTCCTGCCAAATGGAAGACACAGGATTTACCAGATTTGGTGTTCAAGAAATCAAGTCCCCAGCTCTCATGACAAATACAATTTTAAATTTGATAGTATCCAAGGCAGAATTTGTTGTGACAAATTTCTTTCCTTGGTGGTGTATAAGCCAACAGAGCATGTGGACTGGAATCTGCAAATCAGTTTATTATGTAGGCGACTTGGGGTCCTTTCATCCTTTTGTCAGGGTATTGTGCAAAAAGCTGGTGAATACTAAAGTGTCTTCCTACTTCATATTCCACTTACTGAGAATTAGAAAAGTCTAGTAAGATTAATCTGAACCATATCTATTGTAAAAATAATTCAGTTCCCTTGGAGAAATGCTGTTCCATGGGCCACATTCTTGATCATCTGGCTGTATTTAGGTGACTGCCCCACTATTTTGGCAACCATTTTACTTAAATTAATTCCAACTCCAAAAGATTGCCATGGAGCCATCCTACATTTTTTTCTTGGATAATAAAATGGGGAGAAAATCTGCTTAGATCTTCTGTACTAATTAAAAAGGAGGCCCACCTGGCAAAATGGTTAATTAAAGTCAGGGGTCCTGTTCAAAAACTGTCATAGCACCAGCCAAAGAATCTATTTAAGTTGCACTGTTATTAAAACTCTCATTATATAAAACCCCTTCTGGCTCCCCCTTTGACTTTATGCAGAGAAAACAGAGATGTGAAGTTCATGAATATAGGGCATGGCATGTGGGGATCATGCAGTGAGTGCCCTTGAAGAATCTAGTTTGATCTAAAACTGAGCCCAACATTTTCTAGCTGTTGTATCAGGTTCAAATTATCTAACTATAGTGGCCAAAGAATGCAGCCTCTGAGCACCCTGGGCTTCATCCTGTTTATTGAATGTCTCAGCTCATTATGTAGATTATATTTTCCAAAGATGGCTGCAGTGGTCTCCATTCCATATTCTCTACCTTGACAGTTTTCCCATTGAAAGATGGGTCTCTGTACATTCCTTGAATACTTGCAGACTACAGCTGTTCTAACCAAAGTGCAGGCGTGTGTGTATGTGTGTGTGTGTGTGTGTGTGTGTGTGTGTGTGTGTGTGTTGGGGGATGCTGAGTGATTTGCAAGGCTGGGCGGTACAAGGCAATGCATATGCCAACTTGCCAGGGAAAGTACTTGCACTTGAGGGCCTGAGCTGTCACAGAGAAATCTGACTGGTCCCAGGCTACCCAGGTCACATGGACAGCCAAGGGGGAAGGCTCTGTGGGCACTCTGTCTTGGATCTGCACCAGACTGGGAAAGTAATAAGCTTTAACTATGAGTAAACTATCTCTCAGACAATCCAGAACACTCATCTAAGCTTCTAGTCTTCCTACCTAAGACTCCAGACATTGTGGAACATGGGCCAGCTGTTCCCCTGTGCCATCTGAATTTCTGTACCACAGACTCTCATCAGAGTGGGATAACTATTAGTATGTCACTGCTTCATATAGTAACAGGAACTGGGACATTATTTGCTAGCATCCCAGGGTTTTCTTTTTTGTAACAGCATTTTGGATCAGACTATGTATATAGGACACTTGAAAGAACAGGGAAGCTGGACATGGTGCTACTTGACTGTAATCCCCACACTCAGGAGGCTGAGGTAGGAAGATTGCAAGTTTGAAGCCAGCTTTTGAACTACATAGAAGACAAAACCAATAAACAAACAAAAATCCAACCAACAAAAACAAAAACTGTGAAGGGCCTAAGAGAAACAAAATTTATACAGACTCTCTTTCTTTTTCCCTGGAAGAATAAGTTTCACTATTCATCCGGAACGAGGACTAACATGAACTTCCACCGTTAACTGGCCACCTGTTTTGCTCTAAGCATTGCTCTGTACAAGAGATCAATAACAACTCCAGGAATGCAGAAGATGAAAAACTTGTTCAAAGCTCATGGGAAGCAAATCCAAGAACTCAGTTTTCCTGAAGGGTGAGGGTAAGGGGCCAATGGCCTGTGACAGTTTGAATATTTTTTCTAATAGCTTTTGAGGACTTTTCTAGAATTTTTTATAAGTATCTGATTGGACAGAATTTGCCAGAGGGCTAGCCCTACCTTCAAGGAAATCTTAGAAATTCGTTTATGTTAAGTTGGTCATATCAGCCTTTAGAAATATGCGTAAGATAAGAACAGGAACAGAGGCTAAGCAGGCAACCCCAGTGACTGCCTCACTGAATAAAAACAAGGAGACACATGAGAAACAGAGTCACCATTTGACAAAATCCCAGCTTGGGACTGGGACCATCTATCAGAGAAGCTTACTTGAGGAGCTTTCCAACAGACCAGTGATAATTCCCACCCATAGCTCCCACTTTCCCAGGTGGTCTTTCAATATAATTCAGGAGGGAAGGAAGACGGCAAGGCCCAGTGGCCATTCCTGATCCAAAATAATGTGCTTGCTCCATTGCCACAAAAGCAGATGTTTTAGAAACTTGGTGGTGTGTCACAGGCTACCTCAATACCTAATGACTTACTGCTTGTCAGTAGATGAATGGATAAGCTGTGGTATACCCAGACAATGGACTATTACTCAGCACTTTAAGAAATGAGCTGTACAGCCAATGGAGGGAACTTAAATGTGCATTACTAAGTGAAAGATGACAATGTGAAAAGGCCACGTGCTGTGTGGATCCAGTTATACGATGTGGTGGTGAACCCAGACTGTCAGCTTGTTGGGATTTAGAATCATCATAGAAACAAACCTCTGGGCATGTCTCTGAGGGAGTTTCTAGATTAGGTTAATGGAGGGGAGGATAATATCCTAAATGTGAATGGCATCATTCCATGTGCTGAAGTCCTAGACTGCATACAAGGAGAGAGGTACTGGGCCCAAGCATTCATCTCTCTGCTTCCGACTGTGAAAGCAATGTGACTAGTTGCCTCAAACTCCTGCTACTATGCCTTCTTGACCATGGTGGATTGTGTCCTCAAACAGTAAGCTGACATAAACCCTTCCCTCCCTAAGTTGCTTACTGTCAGGTATTTGGCCACAACAACAAGAAAAATAGTTCACACACATGACATTCTGGGAAAGATAAAAGTATGGAGCCAATAAAAACACTAGAGGCTGGGAGCCCATAGAATGGAAGGAGGAAGGAGGCGCACAGAATTTTGGAGTAGCAGGGTGACTCTCTATGATGCTGGCGGTCAATGTATTGTTATATGTTGTACCTTGTTGAAACCCCTACAATATACAAGGCCAAGAATGGGTCCTAATGCAAGTTATGGGAGCTGGCTAATAATGATGTACTGATGTAGGTCTATCGGTTCTAATAACTGTCACTCTAGTAGGGGGTGTACCTAGGGTGGATAGCTGAGAAGGAGATACAGGGGAGGAGGAATAAGGGGTATCCAGGAAATCGCTGGAACTTCTGCTCAATTTTGTTATGAAACTAAAAGTACTCTAAAAAAAAAGTCTACTAAAGAAAACATGATGGCTTAAGGCAACAATAAACTTGATCATCACATGACCTCAGAAATCGGGAGTGTCTTAGTTGGGAGCTCAAGGTCTCCTAGGTTTACAGCCAAGATGCTCGCTAAAGCTGTAGGCAACTGAAAGCTTGAATGGGCCTGGAAGACCTACTTCTAAGGCAGGTCACTCCTATAGTTGGTACATGCATCCTTAATTATTTACCACATGGACTTCTTGAAAGAGCTGCTTGAATGACCTTACAACATGGCAGCAGGTTATCTGGAAGGGGGCAAGACAGAAGCAAACTATAGCTCTGGAAATCACACGCTGTAGTCTCTACAGTACCCGTCCTGCTGGTTAAACCAGTCAACTCTGCTCAGTGTGGGAGGCCAAGAGATGCAAAGATTCTTAGAGGCTATCTTGAATGCTGATGAGTACAAGGGGTTTATGATGTGTGAACCAATGCATTTCATGAAAAACCCCTAGTCAAAAATTTCATCTTCCCATAAAACAAAGTGTCACATTCAAATGAAACTAAAACTCAGAAATAATACTTACAAAATCAGGCTGTGCCCTTTGTATCTCCAAAGGACTTGGAATGGCAGGCTTAGAGATATGCAGGTAATGATAGGACCCAGGAAGGATGCCTCCTAGAGAAAATGGCAAGTTTTCCACATCAGAAAGGATCTGTTGGTTAACTGGGAAACTGTTTATATTTTATCATTCAATACAAAGAGAGATGCCTACAATGTATCAAACTCCAGCTATAATACTGACAATTAGCAAGGGAGGCTCTGGGTTCACTAAACTTTATTTAATCAAATAAATATGATGAAACTATTATACCCTGAAATATAGTCCTTGAGGTGTCAAGATGTGCAAAGATGGCCTAGTAATTTCCCACAGCTCTCTGTACCCTGACCTACACCCTAACTAGACCATGAGCTCTAGAAGTCTTGAATATTGCATGGTGTTCCCATTTCCCATGGTCCCCAAATAGAGCCAGAATATTAAAAACAACTCTATAAGGAAAACTGACAAAGTTCTTTGTTAATGTCTTAGAAAACTATCATTATCAAGTCCTTATTATTTGGGGGGGCACCCTTAAACCTGATTAGGTTCTGGTACTTGAGGGCCCTCTCTTCTCTTGCCTGCCAGAGGTCACCACTGGAATTTCCTAAGGTCTAACCAGAGGAGAAGCAGAGCAGAATCTGTCTGAGGCATCTCACTGGGAAGAGGAAGACAGAGAACAGAATGTGAGTCACTGATCTCTTTAGCTTGTTATTCTGCTTACTAGATGAGGGGTTGTTCCATGAGCCTCCTAGAAATTAACATAAAATTTTGTAAAGATGTGGATTTTTCTGGCTAGAAGGTATGCAACATTTAAATACACCATTTAAATTTTATTTTATGTGGGCCGGGTGTGGTGGCTCACGCCTTTAATCCCAGCACTTGGGAGGCAGAGGCAGAAGGATCTCTGTGAGTTTGAGGCCAGCCTGGTCTACATAGTGAGTTCCAGGTCAGCTGGGGATACAGGGAGACCCTGTCTCAAAAAGACCAAAAAAATTCTTTTTTTAATTTTATGTGTGTTTTGCCTGTATGTATATAAATGCACCATGTGTGCAATGCCCACAGAGGCCAGAAGAGGGTGTTAGATTCCCCCAGAACTGGAGCATACTGAAGGTTGTTAGTTACTATGTGGGTGCTGGGAACCAAACCAGGGTCTGCTGCAAGAGCATTCAGAGCTCTTAACTACTGAGCCATCTCTCTAGCCATAAATACACCATTTTTAAAAGATCTCTCTCTCTCTCTCTCTCTCTCTCTCTCTCTTTCTCTCTCTCTCTCCATTAAAAAAATCTATCTTCCTTTTCCTGTATGCAGTGTGAGGTGGCCTGTGAAAATGGTTTAATATACTTTTGACCCAGAAAGCCCTATAAAATCATGCAAACCAAGAGGCTTAAATCTTCATGTTCACTTGAAGAACACCTGTGAAAC
Organism: Nannospalax galili; assembly: GCF_000622305.1. Taxonomy (NCBI): domain Eukaryota; kingdom Metazoa; phylum Chordata; class Mammalia; order Rodentia; family Spalacidae; genus Nannospalax; species Nannospalax galili. The sequence goes on from NW_008329677.1 coordinate 1,811,760, forward strand.
TGCCCAGGCCATCAAAGGTATACATATCCAAAAAACCATCAAGAATCTGAAGGATATTACTTTAAAGGAGCAATATATACCATTCCAGTGGTACAATGGTGGAGGTGAACCCATAGTCTATGGCCCCCAAAACCTGGATTTTTGCTGCATGTGCTTAAAAATGCAATGTTGTTGAGTAATGTTGAACTGAAGGGTTTGGATGTAGACTCTGTAGTCATTGAATACATCTAGGTCCACAAAGCACCCCAGATGCATGGGAGAACTTAAAGAGCTCATGGTCAGATTAACCCACACAGGGATTCCCCTCTGCCTCACTGAGAGGACCTTCACTGAAAAGCAACACATTGTTCCTAAGCCAGAACAGGAAGTTGCACAGAAGAAAAAGATATCCCAGAAGAAACAGAAGAAAAAAAACTTACAGCACATGAATAAATTCAACATAAAGTAAATGCAAAAACACCTGCTTGACTTGTGGCATCACCTCCTAGAGGTCAACAAGGTTTCCTAAGTCAGTGTGGACTGTTTCACAGCTGTAAATGGTTAAGCTTATCCATCAAGAGACCAGGCTAAGGTAGGTGCCTGGAAGGGTTTCTTCATCTCTGAACTTATGGTAAGAATATATTAGGGAAAACCACTGCTCACCAGCTTCAAGATCAGCAGGGAAGTTACTAATATTCCTCAGTCTGTAAAATGGGGACTGCTGTTAGGAGGTCATCTGTCATAAATGCTCAGTATGCAGTGGACCGTAATAATGATATTGCCAGGTTCATAATATACATCTAAGAAATGAGACTCCTACTGTGTCTCTGTGGCAACCCATGGAGAGACTGAGGGGTTAAGTTTAAGAGAAATGTGAATGGCTGTTCTGAACACTGATCCATCCCACTTGTGGCCTCATTAAAGGAGAGGAAGGCCTTGGCTTACACACCTTGGATCTTGGCTCCCTTGTACGTCGGGATGAGCCAGTCAGGATCCACTGGTGGCTCGGTCACAGGTTCAATGGTTGGATCAAAGAGACGGAGCATAGCTGCTGCCAGCTGAAACCCAATTTCTTTAGAACTGAAGTTGCTGTGAGTCCACTCATTTGAGTAATATCTGTTGGAGAATTTAGTGAGGGAGCCAGCAGCTCTGATGGCTACGTCATTGGTATGGAAGTCTGTATCAATTACAAGTCTGCCATCATAGACAAGGCATGCATCATTGAATGCTTTAAATGTTTCATAATCCACGTTCTTCTTCCAGAAGCTGAAGAATATCTACAAAGTGAACAACCACATCATTAATCGGTTAATGCTTTTTGTTCTTATTGCTGGAGATCAAGAGGCTAGGCAAGTGCTCTGCCAGTTAGCACTCTGTTCACCTGCCCAAGAATATGAATAGTTTTGTGGGTACAGCAAATATCTTCTGAAAGTTTGCCATTACGTTGTGAGAAAGAGGGGAAGAGGAAGGGAGGGAAGGGGAAGAGGAAATGAGACTACCGATGTTTGGTATGAAGAAAAAAATAT
>NW_008329677.1:1813576-1815704 GCF_000622305.1 Nannospalax galili
ATATATATTTGGTCTTTTTGAGATAAGGTCTCCCTGTAACTACAGCTGGCCTGATTTGCTGTGGTGCTATGGAGACGAGGCTGGCCTCCATCTCACAGAGATCTGCCTGCCTCTGCCTCCCAAGTGCTGGGATTAAAACATGCATCACAACGCCCTGCCTTAAAGAACATAAGATCACTCAATATCACTATTTTTTTGTCATCCAATTTATACATAACAATGGACAGAAAGATGCCACGTAACAGAAGATCTAGCTCAAGAATAAATATTTTTGCCTTCTCAAAGACTTGTATCTGTATACATCCTATTTCCCCCATTTTCCTAACTTAAAAAGTGTCTGGCTCAGCCTCCTTCCATCTTCTTTTTCCCATGCCTGACACTGAGGTCTCACTAGGTTCCTCCCTGGGATTACCTCATCTATTCCTGGATCTTCAGGTTGCCCCATTCCTAGGTTTTGAAACAACAATCTTAAAACTTTTTAGAATTACATTTTATTTATCTATTGTATGTGGGCATGTGTGTGTGTGCATGTGGAGGTCAGGGAACAATTTGGGGGAGTCAATTTTCTTCCACATTGTGGATTCCGGGGTTTGAACTCAGGTTGTCAGGCTTCATGGCAAATGCTTTACTCACTGAGCTACCTTGTTGGCCCATAAACCCAACAATCTTGCCCCTGAAGGATGTCCTAGAGAGTATAAGCTGGAGCCGCATATGGACCAGGCTGCCTCCTGCCCTATGGTTTCCTGCCCTGGAACAGCAGGCAATGGCCGGCAGCCACAGAGCAGCTATTACTTGGAGTCTCACTCTAACTCTGAAGTTTTCTGTCTTCCTCCACACTTTTCGGCTCTCTCCTTGTTTCCTACTTAAAATAGATTTCCACCTGTATAGAAATAAAGAAAGCTATTTGATTTAAATTAAAATTCTACATAGGAACAATACCATTAACCTCTTGGGCCTTTGACATTTTTCAGAATTCACCACAAAAATTCTTCCACCTATTAATTTTATTTTTCTAATTAAACCTAGGTTTTGATAACACATTTAACAAAAATGTACTTTAAAGATTTAAAGTTTTTTAGTTCTAAAGATTATTAGCAGGACTGTAGTAATATTTACAGTAATATTTATACTGTTTTGGTGCAGGTTTTCAGTTTTTGCTATATTTGGAGTTTCATAGTGGTATTATCAGACTGAAAAAATAAATCTGGCGATAATTTGATAAACCTCATTCACATGTTCAGATAAACACTTATTTGTCAAGTTCTTTTCAAGGTCCCGGGGATATTTTGGTGAAAATATCAATGCAGATACTATGTAATTGGTCAGGTGGATACCAAGAGAAAGAGCAGATTTTGAGAACCACAATAACTGTGGCCCAGAATGGCCACACAACCTGCCAGGAACCCAAGAGGCGTGGCTACCCGGCCTCAGTGGAGGAGCTTTCATATGGGGTCAAGCACCAATTTCTATCTCTTTTTTTTCTGTCAAAATTGTATTTATTTATTTGTGTGTGTATATGTGTGCACACATTTGTTACGTATGTGGGACACACGATGTGTGTGAAGGCCAGAGGACAAGCTCATAAGTTTTATCTTAGTAGATACCCATTTTTTTTTGAGACAGGGTCTCTGACTGGCCTGGAACTCACCCCATAGGCTGGGATGGCTAGTCAGTGAGCCCCAGTGATCTTCCTGACTCCAGCTCCCCAGCTCCAGGTCTAGTATTACAAGAGTAGGCAGCCACATCCATTGTTTGTTTTCCCATCAATTTCAAGAAAGTTCTGCTTCTAGTATGGTGGCCCAACACCCTGAGGCTGAACTTCCCACAAATAACAGCTATGCACTCGAGTCAAAATAAGAGAGCAGCTACTAAGGGTTCTGATTACTATTTAAAATCAGGCAGATTGTGTAGGACCACAAAACTTTGAAGCAATGATCAGCCTGGGGCCAATTTCCCTTATTTGGAAGCTTTTAAAAGAAAATAGGTAGTTATAGGCACTTTATGTTCTAATAGAAGAGTCAGTAAATTTTAAAGTCATATCCAATTTTTCTGGTTACAAGAATAAAGAGGGAAAATTCTATTAAAACAAGCACAGCTTTAAACCGCCCCCTCCCCAGAAACATATATA
>NW_008329677.1:1816380-1822124 GCF_000622305.1 Nannospalax galili
AGTTACACAAAGAGCTCTAGGCCAGACGAAGCCACATGAGTCTCTCTCTCTCTCTCTCTCTCTCTCTCTCTCTCCCACACACATGTATACATGTATACACATGTAAGCACATATATTTACTTAAAATAAAATGGTAATATTGTCTTGTTTTTATTCAATGTGTGTAAATGTGTAGATGTAATATACACAATGAGTGTGACAAAATGGATGTTAAATGTGTAGATGTAATATACAAATGGATGTCTAGAGTGTGGAAAGAAGGTTTTATATTGTTGATATTTTTTACATTTTATATAAAATGGTGCAATACTAACTCTATTGAATGTGAAAAATTGCTTATATATCCATACAGAAATCACTAAAAAATAAAGATGCAACTAATAAGCCATTTGAAATAGAATATTAAAAAATAACAACCCAAAAGAAAGTAGCCAGGTAGAAAAGCAGAAAAGATGAACAGAAAATAGGTAATAAAATGACAGGTCAAAATCTAACTATGATTGTAATTATATTAACTATTAATGATCTAAATATTTTAATTAAAATACAGAGACAGAAAAGATTTTTAAAAACATGTGATAGGTAGAGTTGTCAGATAGTGTTACCAAGAATCTCACCCATGCATGTGAGTATTGGATGAATTGTGAATATTATAAGGTAATATTATTCAGCATAGTTGACTTTAAGAAAGGGAGATCACACCCAGTGAGTCTGACCTAATCAAGTGAGTCCTTAAAAGGGACCAGCCTTTTCCTGTAGAAGGAGATTTGAAGTGTGGTGAATTCAACATGAGGGAGAGCCTCCATTCCTGGTCTTAAGAAGAAAGAGGTCATATGGTTAAGAATGGAGATTGCCTCTGGGAGCTGAGCGCAAATGCTTAGCTAATAAGTGGGTGTTGTTTTAGGCCGCTATATTTGTGGTAATCTGTTAGGTAGTGATAAGATCTTCATATAATCTATTTTGTGATACCTACAAAGAATACACTTTGGATATAAAGGTACCAACAAGTAGAAAACAAGTGGACATGAAAAATGCTATACTATCAATAGAGACAAGAAGGATGCAATGGCTGTGTTAATATAAAACAAGGTGGAACTGAGAGTAAGGAATACTAGCAGAGATGGAGTGGCACATTCCGTTATGATGAAAGATATCATTTGTGAAGGGAATATCATCAAAATTATAAATGTTCATGAGCTTAACAACAGATAATAATAGGTAAGGAAAATTGATGTAATTGTAGAAATAGAAACTCTAAAATAATGAGAGATTTTAATATCTTGTTCTCAGCAGTTACTATATAGACCAAAAATATCAGTAAAATATAGTAACTATCAGTAAAGAGACTTAAACATCAATATCAACCACATTGAACTAATTATCATTTGTAGAAACATTATGTCCAACATCCATAGAATACATATTCTTTGTAGGTAGACAAATTTACTACATATGCTTAGACATAAAACAAGTCTCAATAATTCTTAATGGGTTGGATAATAATAAAGAATATATTTTCTGATCACAGCAGTATTGAATTGGAAATCAATAAAAATATGGTATGTAGGAAAGAAACCCTAAAATACTTGGAAATCAAATAATACATAATCTTGGGTCAAGGAAGAATCATAAGGGAGATTAGACAATATTCTGATCAAAGTGCTAATAAAAATTCAATATATCAAAAATTGTGAGAGGCAGCTAAAACAGAGATGAAAACTCAAGGCTTCAATGCCTACCTAAGATTCCACCTTAAGAGACTGGAGGTGGACAAAGCAAATCCGAAGCAAGCTGAAGGAAGAGGCTAGTTACCAAAAGCAAAACCAATGGGAGAGAAAACTGACAGCAGAGAAACCCAGCAGGCTTTATTGGGGAGTAATCTTTGATTTTATCTTTGAAAGAGAATCAATAAAATCAACAAATCTCTACTTAGACTTAGAGAGAAAAGAAGCAGAGAGACAGTGGGATTGAATGCAATTCATCAGTGTCAGAAGTAAATGAGGCAGGAGATTTCAGGTAAGATGGCAGGCCAGAGACTGCTTTCGTGTGAGCTGATGAAGGACAGAGTCAGAATGAAAAGAAAAAAGTCTGTGTTCCAAAGAGAAAGAGTGAGGAAGAGCTTTGGAAATTTAAGTGAAAGGATACCTGGAAAAGATAGACAAAAAGGCAGTAAGTAGAACACAGTCTTGGCCCTATGGTTCCCTGATGGTGGGAGCAGGAGCAGAGCTGCTTCCAAAAGGTAAGTAAGCCAGATGAAAGATGGACAGCCCTATTCTCAGGAAAAGCCCACCTCCATCACAGCCCTCAAATCCAGCTGGGGCAAGACAGTGATGCCTCTGGTACCCGTGTCAGTAAAGAAAATCCCATTTTATCATACTGTATGACTTAGGGCATGGAGGGGTGCCATCTTGAAAGAGAATCTTTTGTTAAAAAACTGAGCTACCCAGGGGTCTGAGATCAGAGAACAACTGCCCATGAGGGAACCTCAGTTTGGCCGGCCACAACGTCTAGGTGCAGAAGGTCCAGAATATCAGTTGTGGAAAGAAGGAAGGATGGACATTGGCTGCCTGAAGGCTGAAGGTAGCAGGAGGCCCTTCTCAGGCCGGGACGTGCATAGGGAGAGACACCCCAAGCCTCAGTGACCAAGAATAGATCACATCACATGAGAATAACTGGAGTTTGACAGCTCTGAGCTTGAAGACAGTGAGTATATCAAACTCTGGAGCCACCTATGGCATTCACTATTACACAGGCTGAAAACTCTAAAGTTCCAGAGGTGTATTTGATACCCACAGCTGCATGCTTCCATCAGAGCAACTAGTAATCAGGAGGTCTTGAAAGTATGAAGATAGGTCCTCCACCTGGACTTATCTCATGGGGTGGTGGCTTCTTACATTGCCAGTATACTTGGAGACAGTGACCCAGATAAGACATGAGCTGCTTCAGGAGGTTATGGTCTAGGGAGTGAAGGGAGGAAGATGAGAGAACCTATCCAGCACAAAGACTGCAAGGGAAAGTGTGGCCAACAGATACCACAGACACACAAAGAAGGAATGTCAGGAATGAGCGAATGACCTGAACAGATAGTTCTCAAAATAAAAAGTGCAAATGGCTGGAGATGGAGAGATGGCTCAGTAGTTAAGAGCACTGCTGCTCTTGTGGAGGACCCAGGTTCAGTTCCTAGCACCCACACAGTGACTAACAAATGTCCATTATTCCAGATTCAGGGGATCTAACGCCCTCTTCTGTCTTCTGTGGGCATTGCACACACACGTTGCACTTACATACATGTGGGCAATACACACACACATAAAATAAAAATAGATAAATTAAAAAAAATACAAATGGCAAATAAGTACAACAGCCTTAGGCATGAGGGAAATGCAAAATGAAACTGCTCTGAGAGTCTATCTCACTCCAGTCAGAATGGCAAACATCAAGAAAAAAAAAAACCAGACACTGGTAAGAATGTGGAAGAGAGGAACCCTTACTCACTGCTGGTGGAAATGTAAACTTATACAGCCACTGTGGAAATCGGTGTGGAGATTTTTTAACAAACTGAAGCTAGAATTACCATATTACCCAACCACATCACTCTTGGATATATAGTCGAAGGACTCTGAGTCAGCATACCATAGAGATACTTGCACATCCATGTTTACTGCTGCACTACCCACAACTGCCAGGAAATGGAAGCAACTCTGATGTCTATCAATAGATGAATGGTAAGGAATATGTAGAGTTTTGTTTGGCCATAAAGAAGAATGAAATGTCATTTATAGAAAAATGATTGGCCTTAACACAAATGACAGGATGTATGAATTCAGGTGGGGGTGCTATAGGATGGGACCAATGGGGAAGGGAGTATAAAGATGATTAAGATATTATGTATGAAATACATAAAAATTAAATAAAAAATTAAAAATTAAGAAAAGAAAAATGAATGGAACTGGAGAGTATCATGATAGGCAATATAAGCCAGACTAAAAAAGACAAAAAATGGGGGCTGGAGAGATGGCTCAGGGGTTAAGAGCATTGGCTGCTCTTGCAGAGGACCCGGGCTCAGTTCCCAGCATCCACATGGCAGCTAACAACTGTCCATAATTCTAGTTTCAGGGGATCTGACACCCTCTTCTAACCTCCACAAGTACTGCAAAACATTGGTGTACTTACATACATGCAGGCAATATACTCACACACAAAATAAAAATAAATATTTTTTAAAAACACACAAAATCTGCATGTTTTCTCTCACGTGCAGAACTTACATTTAAAAGTGAGTGTGTGTGTGTGTAGGTCATAAAACTAGAAAAGCAGGGCAGAAATTTTAAGGTGGAGGGAAATATATAGAAATAAAATACACATGATAAGAAAAAAAGGGGCACTATGTAGGAGGAAGAAAAAGAGCCAGTCAAAGGAGAGGGGACAACTGAGAATAAAGTGTAAAGACACATATGTATGAAAATTCCATAATTAAACCCATTGCTTTGTGTCGTAACCTAAAAAAGAAATAAGAAAAAGAAATCATAAAGCAGTTAAAAAGCAATAAAGCTGACATTTTCATCATCCAAAAAGAGAAACTGAGTGTTATTACTATAGGCCTAAGATAGTAAATTGATAGTAAAATAATTCATGAACAACTTTATGCCAGCAATTGTGTATGTGGTGAACGTGTGTATATGCATTGATGGATATGTGCAAGTAGAGTCCAGGGGTCAATGTTGATGTCTAATGTGATTGAGCTCCACCTTATATTCTGAGGAAGGGTCTCTTGCTGAACATGGAGCTGGCCAATTTGGCTGGATTGCCCGGCCAGCAAGCTCCAGAGGTACCTACCTACCTTGTTAGAGCTGTGATTACAGGCGTGTGTCACCACACTTGACTGTTTACATGGGTGCTAGGAATCTGAACTCAGATCCTCATGTTTACATGGCAAGCACTATACCAACTGTGCTACCGTAACCACAACCTAATGTCAACCATTTCGACCAATTAAAAAAATGAATAAATTCCTTGAAAAATAATCCCATGCCCTGATTGTTTTACTGGCTACTTTTATCAAAATTCAAATAAGAGCTAACACCAACCTTGTACCAACTTTTTAAAATAATACAGACAGATAGAAGGAAAATCGCCTAAATCACTTCATGAGGCTAACTAAGATCACTCAAATTCCCAAACCCCACAGTGGTACCACAAAAACACAGTGATAGATCATTCTCTCATTTAATTTTTAAAAATTAATTTATTCTTATTTTATATGTATGAGTGTTTTGCCTGCGTATACGCAAGTGTACCCACGTCATACAATGGCTGTGGAGGCCAGAAAAGGTTGCCAGATCCTTTGGAACTGGAGCTACGGTTGGTTGTTAGCCACCATGTGGGCACTGAGAACTGAACCTGGGTCCTCGGCAAGAGGCCATCTCTCCAGCCCTTAATTTTTTTTTTAAAGCATACTAACTGTAGAACCCTGAGACCCTCTTCATTCACCCGCTACCCCCCAATCCCTTCAGACCCCTACTAATTGCTCTGTTAGCTTCTGTAAAATGCTTGGCTGCTGCTTTAGACATGCCTAGACATGCCCTGACCCCCGCCTGCTATTCCCCACCCCTCTTCCAGGAAACTATAGATTAAGCAAGCCCTGGCATAAAAACTGCCCTATAAGGTAAAAACGGAGACTCCTAGCCCCACAGGTAACAGCACATTCCACAGCCCTGAGAATAGCACCTACCAATAAGAAACTT
>NW_008329677.1:1822169-1859567 GCF_000622305.1 Nannospalax galili
TGGGCTCCTTGAACCAACCAAAATGTATCTTCAGGATCCCCCCACTCTTTGTCTGAAACCTATAAAAGGCTCCACTCTCCCTTACTCTGGGCTCTCAGCACGGATCTGTTGAGTTGGTGAGGTCTGAGAGCCCTAGCTTAAGCCCGAAAAAACCATAAACCTTTGCTTTTGCATTTTGGTGTGTTGGGTCCTCGGTGGTCTTTTTGGGGTCCAGTGGATGAGGTACAACACTAACAAATAGAATTAAACAACACTTGGAAGAATAATACACAATAAGTAATTAGGATTTATTCTAGAAATGTAAGACTGAAAATTTTTGAAAAACTGATCAATGTAATTCACACTATTTGCAAAATTAAAGAGAAAAGAATATGGCCTTTTAAAAGCTATGGAAAATTCATTTACTGAATTTTAGCAGTCATCTTTAAAAAATTTTTATTATTTTATTTTATGTGTATGAGTGTATTGCCTGCATATAAGTGCACCTGTGTCATGCAATGCTCATGGAGGTCAGAAGAGGGCATGGATTCCTTTGGAACTGGAGCTACAGTTAGCCACCATATGGGTCCTGGGAATCAAACCCAGGTCCTCAGGAAGAGCAGCCACTGAGCCATCTCTCCAGCCCCTCAGCAGTCATTCTTGATAAAATTTCTGCACAAACTAGGAATGAAAGATTACTTCCTAGATCTGATAAAGTTAACAAACGAAACCCATGGCTATCTTCACACTAATATGAAGCCCTGGAGTTCTCGCCTGAGATGTCGGACATGGATTTTCCCTGTTTTTCTTTATCAGCATTTGACTAGAAGTGCCAGGCAGTAAAATAGAGCAAGTATTACATGAACATTGATCAGTGACTATATACAGAACCTCAGACTCTCTATGCTTAGTAAAAGCAACCAAATGGGCCCTGGGTTCCACTGTATCCTTGTTGGGATTTGCTGTGGGAAAGTAGAATAGGGACAGCCCCAGGAGAGACCCTTTCCAGCACCGGTTGGTTCATACCCCTGGGGGTAGCCCTGTCTCGAGGTCAATTCCTTCCCCCTTAATATGCAAAGTGACTTGCCGGTAAGGAAACAGTGCTGTGGTGATGTTGCTTAACTCCTGAGGCCTGGCTGGAGGTGGAGATACCACCCCCTTTCCATTTGCTCCTAGAACTGCCACTGTGATAAGTGTCTGTGGAAAGCTCTGCCACAAATGAAATATGTATATTACCCTCCATAAGTCTCAGGGACCTACAGGGATAAGAGGGCAGAAAGACAGTAAGAGCCAGAGGTCAGAGAAGACAGGAGGGCAATAGCGTCTTCTAGATAATGACAGGACCACTTCACTCACTGCAGCTCTGCACCAGATCTGCATAGGACTGGGCCAGGCAACATTCTAGCTCCTGAAGCCACCACCCTAACTGAGGAACTGTGGACAGCTGATGGCTCCTTGGGGAGGGAGAGTCCATTTTTTTTTAAGTGTGTGACTACTAGTAGGCCAACTATGCGCCATTGGATGCTCCAAACCCAGGAGTATATGGGCAGCACAAATTGAACTCAGTTAATTTTAAAAAAAGGATGCAAAGTTGGGGGTGGGTGGGGAGGTAAGGGTGGATCTGGGAGGAGTTAGGAGAAGGAGTTAGGGGTAAATATGACCAAAAGACATGGTATGACATTCTCAAAGAATTAAATAAAAATACACTTATGTATTTTTTAAAAAGGAACTGCCACTGTGTTTTGAGGAAGCCCAGGCACAAGAAGAAGTTGTTGATGAGTGTTTTGGCTAAAATCTCCCTCGGTTGAAATTGATCCAGCGTCAACAGCCAGAAGAGTGAACATGCCTTCTAGAGGACTCCAACTCTATCTACTGTCTTAATTCAACTATTCAAGAAATCACCAGCCGCACTGCCCAGGTGGCCAGGTGAAGCCCGGGATCAGGAACAGACTAACAATAAATGACTGTTGTTTAAAGCTATATGGTGTTCATGGTGAACACCTGTTCCTGAGCCTAGGGACAATCTGAAGAGTTAGAAAACTGGCCCCAAATGTGTGGCTGTAAATTTCCTGCTGCAACCTTTCAGAGTCCCTAGTCCCTAGAAGGTGAGCACTCTACCTACCTGTATGGACTTACCAAACACTCCAGTCTGAAAGGTTTCGTGGGCGTGGTGAATCCTGCGCTGTGGATGGGGTCTGGGTTCAGGCCGTCGTTCCACTGAGCTAACAGTGCATCATGATAGACAGTCACTCCGGCTGCTTTGAGCGCGTCTCCCACTGCGCTCTCCACTGAGTAGTTGTTGAGGCAGGTGATGTTTGAGTCAGCTGGGGGATGCACAAGATGGATGCAGGTCCCCCTCACACCAATATGCAAGAGCGTCTCCACTGTTGTGTAAACATCAATTGTATTCCCATAGACAATGACGTTCCCTAGAAAGGAAAATGCTAAGCCATACAGTTAAAGAAAAAAAAAAAAAAGCATCTTATTAGTCAAATGCTAATAATACCAAATTGCTCCCTGTAACCTCCTCATTTTTCAGCTGCAGGAAGCCAGTGGTGTTACCTAGCAACAGCGACCAAGATAATTTAGTAAAGAATTGGCACAAAACATCCCACAAAGTAGTCAAGTACTTCTAACTCAGAAGTAGGACATTCATTTATGTTCCTATAATTTGAAAGTTGAAATTATGCTGAAGGAAATGGTCTATAATAAAACCTTTTATCTTGTTTTTGTTCCCTATTTGCTAGAGTTTATTAAAGAGACAAAATTGCTGAAGTCAGCAATGCATACAACTTTTCCCTGAGAGAGGAAGGGACACCGGTAAAAACATATTCACACATTCAACACTACACAGAGCTTAACTATTTAAATGTTGACCTGGGTTGATTTCAAGGAATTTTCCCTTTTTTGAGAACTAATGGCTAGAACATTCTACTTCTCAACAAGTAATTTTATAAAGATTTAAATTGCCATTTTTAGAATTTAATGCGTCAAGACCTAGGTAGAGGGAGTGAACAGTGTTATTTTGGTCAGTAAATATAAAATATTCTTATAAGAGTTCTCTTGTATAAGAGCATTTTGATAGTAACAGCCTATCCTATTTATTTGCATTTTTTTCAAAAAAACTAAGGAAATAATTACAAATGCTAATCTATTACTTTACCCGTTTTAAGATCAATGACACTTTAGGATGAGTATAGGGTGTGCTGGTTTTGACACTGAATTGTTTTGGGTTTTTTTTAACCTTTTTAGAAGAAAGAAATTCCTGAAGACTCATTTTTGGATATGTTGTAAGAATTTTACCATAAAATCTATGCTCATTGAATCTCTCTATTTTCACTGGTTTATACAATGGCATGAAAAGGAATTTCCACAAGGCAAAATAAACAGCAAGAGTATTTATTCAATTTGGTTGAAATTATGCAAAAGTTGCTTTCAATCCAAAATTTTAAAAGAAGTGTGATGGCTTATTTACTTTGGAAAAAATAAGCTAGAACTTTTGGATGACGTGTCTTGGGGAAACCCATGTCTAGAAAATTCTCCTGTGTCCTGTGCCTCTGCTACGGAATGCCAAGCCAGCAGCGAATGGAGGGCTGGGGCCTCCCTGGCCAGGTCACTTTTTACTCAGTGCAGCACCTCAGTGAGCAGTTCCTGCCTCCTACAAAGCATGAATCTAGGCTGTCTAGCTCACAACAAAGAGTTAGCCTGCCAGGAGAGCTGAAGCTTGAACCTAGAATCACCACGGGTTTGTATCTTCTGCCCTTTCTAAATATGCGTGCCAAAACACTATTCATTTTCAGCTGAAAGAATTTAAGTGTATAGGCTCCACAGAAGCCAGTTTGGTATTTTCTAGTCTGGCCATGCTGACTGTGAGCAATTTCACTGAGAGATGGGCCTTTTCAGAATGGGCTCACGGAGATGGAGCAGCACAGCGCTGCTGGGTGTGGGAGCTGGACTCTCTAATGTTGCCCTATGGATGGTACACAGCTTCAGAGGATGATGTTTTCCAACTCAAAGAAAGATACGTTTTATAAGGTCTATAATGTTTATATGATGTTTATTGAAAGTCTAACTTCTGAACAGTTTTGGCTATTGTACTAGTCAGCTTTTTACTGTGACAAAATATCTGCAGGAAAACAATTAGCTTATAAGGAAGATTTATATTCCCACATGGTTTCAGAGGTTTTGGTTATAGTATCTTGGCTCTGTTGCCTTTGGGGCTGTGGTGAGGCAGGACATCATGGTGAGGAGTGTGTGGGAAAGGAAACCTGTTCACCTCATGATGGTTGGAAAACAAAAGACATAGGAAGGGATGAGGTACAACTGTCCCATTAGAGGGCATACCCCCAATGAGCTAACTTCCTTCTGTTAGATGCCACTTCTGAAGGATACAACCACCTCCCAGTGGAGCCACAGGCTGGTAACCAAGCCTTTCACATATGGGCCATTTGGGGCTATTCAAGATCTGAATCATGACAGCTATCTTTAGTTTGAACCAAATTCCCTAATAAAGAAACGAGATTTTGGTTGTCATAATTATCAGCTATTACTACAACACTGTATAATAAGCCACTCCCAAACTCAATGTCAACCAGCTTAAATAAGCATGCTATGGGTTGGCTCACATCTGTGATAAGTATGTTAGCTGATCTGGTTCCATACTGTGGTTGAATTTGAGTTTGTCCAACATGTGTTTCGTCTTCCTTGAACTGACAGCTACTTGAGGCACATTCTGTATATGGCAAAATGCAGGAGCACATCTGCTTACACAGTTTCATCTAAAGTTTTCATTTAAACATTTTTCATTTGATTATATTTTCTCATCACTCATAAAATATATTAGAATTGGGGCTGGAGAGTTGGCTCAGTGGTTAAGAACACTGGCTGTTCTTGCAGAAGACCCGGGTTTGAATCCCAGCACCCACATGGCAGCTAATAACTGTCCGTAACTCCAGTCCCAGGGGCTCTGATAGCCTCTTTTGACCTTTGCGGGCATTGCATGACATGGGTGCACTTACCTACATGCAGGCAATACAAGCATACACATAAAATAATAAATAAAATTAAAATATATATATTAGAATCTCTTTATAATTTGTTGGAAATAAATCAGAATGTATTACAGATCACAGCACAACCTTTCACAAAGAGGAGATATGATCGCCTGATATAACAAAGTCAGTCTATGATTCTTTGCCAGTTTAATCTCTTGCCTTTTAAATGTCTATCTGTGGGAGGTTTTTCTTTCCACTCTCTTCTTGAAAATGGAAGGGCTTTTTTCTACATTATTTCTCACTTTACTTTGCAAAACGAACTCTTAATTTTGAGCAGCATACAATGGAACAGAGTAAAAATTCTCATTTTGAAAGGGGAGGACAGCAAGGAAAGATCAGACTAAAGACTGAAGTGCAGCAAGGTAAATACAAGGCCTATAGCCCAGTGTCTGGCATCTAGGGCTTATAGTAGCATCATCTGGGCTCCAGTGGGCTTTAGTCGTCCTGCCCATAGGGCTCTGCTACCTTCAACTTACATAAGATCTCCCTTGAACCACCTCCACTTGACATTTGCAGCTTTCCTTGGTGGGCATTCCATGTTCCTGACTTCTCAACCTGGAATTTCCACTGCAATTTAAGCTTCACTGTCACATTTTCATGTGATGGCCTCTCAGGGCCTCCTTGCAGAGAACCTGGCCCTGTGGCAGACTGGTTGGTCTCAGCAGCTTTCTGGAACCTTGGTACCAGCCTCCACGACTCCGTAACTCTTACATTTTGGATGTCAGCAAAACTAGCACTAGATGGATATTGCCATCAAGTTACGGTGTAAGCTTGAGATGCAGCCTGAGCCCTTGGACTGTGGCTGCAGTGCCTGAGTGCCTATGTGATTGCACTATGGAACAGCTTTCCTAGTTGGTCATTTTTAATTAGTGAATCCCTGCTGAGGAGCTCGCTGTTCAAGCATTGCTTATTTTTAGACCCTTTTCTTCTAAAGATGAAGGTGTTCTAAATGAGTTTTTCAGTTTTACATCCTGGAGCCTGATGGCTGGGGTCTTGCCAAGGTACCATTTCTACTGCCCCAGTGCAAACTGTACTAAGTTTTTGCTATAAAAAATATCCAGTCACCAGAGGGGCTATGAAACAGAAGCAGGTTCACCTTAATAACAGTAGATCTGCATTTTAGGTTCCTGTGTAACTGACAAAATCCTATATAATCCTCAGGGTAACCAATGTTGTATGTACCTACAACAAACTGTGTGTAAACACCACTTTTGCATAGAGATGGCATTGAAACTCAGCAAAGCAAAGAATCCTATCTGTAATGTGTTAAGGAAAGGCAGGTACCAGTCAGATAAAAGGGCAGGTTATGGAGGCTTTTAGGGTCTTGAGAGGTTTGTGCTGCCGACTTTGTTTCAGATTTCAGATCTTAGGGATTTCTTACATTTTATATGGAGCTTATTAGTTGTATAATTATCATATCACAAGCATTAGCTCAATTTAGGGGGAATCAAGTCAGGAAGGAAATGAAGAGAGAAAGAGGGAGACAGAAAAGTAGAACAGGAAATACCTCAGAGACACAAACTGTCCCTGATCCCAGGGAAGAATTAAAAGGAAAAATTTTAAAGTCAGGGAAGGAAAGTATAGTTCAGATTAGCTGAGGGGTAAGTGACTAAGGAATGGAAAGGGGTGACACATGCTAGGCTTTGCTGACAGCTGTGTGTCAGCCAGCATATACAGGACATGGATGGGGTTCCCCCCAGCACAGAATACCTTTGCCCCATATGGAAGGAGCTGAGGCAGCCCCAGGATATGTAGGGTCCATGTGCCCATTGCTGTAGGATGCTCTTAACAAGCCAGAATGCTCTAGTTAGAGATGAATTTAACCAATGTAGTCCTTGCAACTATTTGAAAGCACATTGCCAGAGGCTCTCCTTACATAATAAGGACATCAGACACTGCTTTGAGTTTGTATGTATGCCAGGACACTATAGAGGAGGAAATCAGAAGATCTCCTCTAATGCCAGTTTTATGCTAAAGGATCTGGTCACAGCATGCTTTCCAGCTCAGCTTGTTTAACAGATAAGCAACAACTAGCTTTTGCACTTGATCCAACAGGTGGCAGATGAGGGAAACACTGTCCTACTTTCAAATAGCAAGCAATAATGTATGATTAGAATTCTGGGTGAATTTGTAATAAAAGATTGTGGAATATAGTCATAGTGGCTTCTACAGAAGGCCAACTTTCCCCACTCCTTTGAGGGAATAAATTATGCATCACTAAGATGACTGATCTGGGAAAGGAAGCTGGGTCTAAGTGGAGAGCCTCTCTGAAGATGACCTTGGTCAAGAAGGAAGTCATTTTCTCCTGCAGGGCCATAGGCAGCTGCCTTTGAGACAAGCATGGAAGGAGCTTCCCAGAGGATGGGATGGGGGTGAGGGTAGAAAGAACACTTCAGTGCTGATCACTCAGGTGAGGCGGAAGGAGGGACAATTGTCATTTAAAATGTGGCTGGGGTGGGGGTAAGGGGTTGGGGGCAGGCAATGGGTAGTCTCTTGGAAGGTGGAAGTGAGCTCTGACCACGATCCATCTTGGTAGTCTCTTGGAAGGTGGAAGTGAACTCTGACCACGATCCATCTTGGAGAATCTCAGAGGCAGCTGTGTACCCAGGGGAGATGGGTCCTTGGGCAGGAGGTCATGGATTTATGTTAATGGAGGAAGATGATGGCAATTTTGTCATCCTCATCCCAAATACAGTAACGGTTTCAGGGGTCAGAAATCACACTCATACTTAAGGTTAAAATGACTTTGTAGGAACGAAAAGCTAAGTAAATCTCTCTATGAAGTTCAAGGGATAAAACAGTGTTAGTTTTTTTTTTTTTTTTTTTCCAATTAGGCATTTGCCCTAAAAGTAATGGGACAACCTTTCAAAGAGGCCATTTTCAGAAGAGGCCAGAGATCCTTCGTTCCTCTGGCTCAGCCACTGGTAGGCCATACTTCACCCCCGCTCAGGGTCGCCTGATGGCACTCAGGACCCCAAAGGTGAAGCTAAGGGAGACTTCTGGAAGAGACTGCAGCTGAGGAAGAAAGGAAGGCTGTGTTAGCCTGGCAGTCCAGCTTAGAGTTGGAGCTCAAGAACACACAAAAAACCCTGAGGATTTACGCATGTGGATTGAACAGGGAGTTCTCTTCAGGGTTATTATGCTTTTAAGGGCAGGAAAAAAAGAATTAGATACCGTGTTCATAGTTTGTTTCTACATATATTTGTGTTTCCATGCATAATTGCTTATACAGTTTGCTTGTACTTTTGTGGTTTTAATCTCTCTCTTTTTTTGAGATAGGCTCTCAAACTCACTAAGTGGCAGAGGATGACTCGATTTTGTTGACTTGCTTTCACATTTTAAGGCAGGGTCTTATACAGCCCAGGTTGGCTTCAAACTTGCTACATAGCCAAGGGTGACCATGAACTTTTGATCTCCTACCTCTCCCTCCTGAATGCTGGGATTGCAGACATGGGCCTCTATATTCATTTTTTGTTGTTGTTTGTTTACTTTGTCTATTCAGACCCTTAAGGTCTTGCTATATAGCCTAGGTTGACCTTGAAGTTGTGGTCCTCCAGCCTCAGTGTCTTGAGTGCTGGGATCACAGGCATATGCCACCACACTTGACTCCTAGTCTGTTCTATTGTTTAAAGATTTTATTTACTATTATTATTATTATTATTATTATTATTATTATTATTATTGCATGTGTCTGTGATATGTAAGTACATGTATGTCATGGCATGCATATGGAGGGAAGAGGACAACTGTGTGGAGTCAGTTCTTTCCTTCCATCTTTACTTGGGGTCCGGGGATCAAGCTCCTGTGATCAGGTCTGCATGGTAATACTCTCTGAGCCTTCTCATGGCCCCATTCTGGTTCTATTTTAACAGACTGATTTCCTTCTTCTACTCCAAAAGAGTGGAAAGCACATGGTCATCCTCAGACAGGCCTGTGGAATAGTTTGTTATTATTTTTTTTTCCAGAAATCAGAGCACAGAGACCAAGACCACATAGCAAGTGAGTGAGCCCACAGCATTCAGACCCAGTAAGTCTGGTTTTAGAACCAGCAGTCACTGCACTGGGCTGTACTTGTAGACAAAGCCATAACACATTATTGAAAATAGTCTAACTGGAATCTTATCTGGATAAAATCAATAAATTGCTAGGGAATAAAAGAATTTTTAAATATACCAAGGATAGTAATAAATGATGAAATACACACACTTGCTTACAAAGCATGGCATGCCCACAAATAGAAAATAGCCTTTCTATTTTGTAAAAGTCAAGGCATAAGGTTTCTATGACCCTAGCTTGACCTGCCTCATTTTGCACTGCCAAATATAAAGGGGAGAATATATTAGTATAACAAAGGCTTTGTTGCTGACTCATGCACTGGAATTTTAATGTTATACTCTTCCTACAAACATGCTTTTAATAAGGCAGTAAACTGTATTTAGCTAAAGATGAAAATAATTGATCCATTTCCAGCCATTAGGGCGGTTTTGTTTTTTTCTTTTACTTTCACCCCACTTTTCACTTTCATGGAAGGTATGGAGGTAAGAGCAGATGAATCTCAATTAGTTTCAATTAATGCCATAAACGGCTCTGATGTATCTGTTGCTTGGTTCTATCAGAACCCCCAGCTGAATGCTTCCAGGTTTGTTTGCACTTGAGAGCAGCCTTTGAGCCCCTGACGTCAGTCACTATTCTCCACAGCCCAGAGCAATGCCCAGAGCCAGGGTAATTGACATCTGCAACTCTAGAGTATAGAAAATGGAGCCCTGCAGTCTCAGCTGCTCCCACCACGGGGCTGCTGGGCTCTCCTTTGGGAGCAGATGACTGTGGGGTCAAACAGCAGCTGGGAGAGGGCCACATCTGAAGTGGTATCTGTGTGTGTACAATAGGGAGTCTGCTCCCTTCCAGGAACAGACATTGTTCCTGCTCCCCACCATCTACCATCCTTCTAGAATAATCTCTCCTGAGCTTTAAGAAAGTTAAGCCAGAGTGGATGAACCCCCATCAAAGGGCATTTGGAGACACATATTTGACTGCATAAGCCATAATACATGTAATAGAGTACATGAAATCAAATTGGGCAGGGGGCGTGAAGGGAGTTGCAAAGAGGGAGCTGGTTTAAATATAAAAAATATGATAAAAATATGAGGGGCTGGAGAGATGGCTCAGAGGTTAAGAGCACAGGATACTCTTGCGGAAGAGTGGGTTCAAATCCCAGCACCCATGTGGCAACTAACAACCATCCCTAACTCTAGTTCCAGGGGATCCGAGACCCTCTGTGGGCATTGCATGACATGGATGCACTTACATACATGCAGGCATAACACTCAAAAAAGCTGGGTCTTTCCTAGGACTTGGGAAGTACCCCCCTCCCCCAGAGAGATACGCTTCCCAGCCACAGCCAGTTGACACAGTAATGTTTCTAACTCTCTTGTTTTTAATTTTTAATTTTATTATTTAATATTATTTGTGTGTTTGTATAATATGAGGTGTGAGTGTGGGCATGCGCGTGCCATAGTACATGTGTGGCAATCAGTGAACAGCTTCTATGAATTGGGTCTCTCTTTTCACTATGGTTCTGGGGATTGAATTTGGGTCATCAGGCTTGCGTGGCAAGTGCTTTTGCTCACTGAGCCATCTTGCCAGCCTCCACCCCCCCCCTTTTTTTTTAAAGCTTGGGCTGGACTGGAACTCCTGGTGATCCTCCCCCTTAGCCTCTTTCTCTCAGATTTTTGGGAGAAAGGTCCTATCTTTGGTTGCTCTTCCCTACCCCCACCACAAACCATCTATGCAAAAGAAATCTGTTGAGAGTAAAGGTAAGCTATTATGAAGACTCTCCACACTCCTCCTGGTTGTCCTGAAGAGGAAATGGGGACTGAAATGTCCAACTCAGCAGTGGGCAGCTCCAGACCATCTTCCCGAGAATACAAAGGAACACAGTCCTGTCCTTTTTCATGATAGGCCAGACACTGGAAGAGTGTCTGGCCTCAGATACCACTACCCCATAACTAACTTTAATATAAGCTAGAAGTGGCCATGCTGACAGGATCACTAAGTGTTGTAAGGGTGACCACTTCTGGCATCCCCAACTGGTTGTTGCTACCTCTGTAACCTGCTCTTTCAGATCTTTTCTCTCTACTGCCATGGGGTACAGATTAAAAGGCCACCTTGTACAGCACCACCTTTACAACTGCCCCTTGGCCATCTCCCTTCATGGAGTACTTATTTCCTCAAAAGTTAAACTTGGCCTTGGATGGACACTGGAGGTCCTCTACAGTGTCCATCTTCCACCTGCTCCCTGCCTTCATCTCCCACCGCTGTCCTTCACAGACTGGATGCCAGCCCAAGTGTGGGCCCATTGTCTTTTGAAGACAATTGAGCTCTCCAACCTCTCTCTCTCTGCTTGTTTATCCTATCCTGGCTAAAATAGAGGTCAATTCTTTCTTTCAAGGGGGATGCCTTCTCCAACTGTCATGACCTCCTGGGCTCTCATGAAGACCACGTTGCCTCTACACAAACAATTGGCACCCAATGTGTATAGATTTCCAACTTTTGTGTCAAAACAGATGCTCCCAACTTCTCTATCACCAGCACAACAGGAGCTGAGACCCACACTATGGGGAAGCTTCTGCAGGCAGCAGTTATCTCCATCCCAGGAAGTAATAGCACGGTAAACCTCTTATCCACAGGGAATGCATTCCAAGACCCACACTAGATGTCAGAAACCATACATAGTACCTGATGCTGTTTTTTCCCTAAGCATATATAACTGTAACAAACTTCTACAGGTTTACTTAAAGGAAGCACTTTACAACTTTTCTTTGGCAAAACTGAACTGCCAACATCACTACTCTTGCATTTTGAGGCTACTAAGTAAAATACTTAATAAATAAGCAAAATACTTAATAGGCACTGCAATGCACAACAGAGAATGTGATAGCCAGGAAAGCTACTACATGATGAACAGGTGGGTTGTGTGCATAAACAAAAGGGGCAAAACAACACAAGATTTCCTTGTGCTATTCACAACAGTACATAATTCAAAACTTGTAGATTTATACCTTCTGGAATTTTCCACTTAATATTTGCAGACTCTTTACATATTTCCATTTAATATTTTCAGTTGACAATCAGTAACTGAAACCTTGAAAAATTAAATGGAACAAGGGGGCTGTTGTAACAATGAGAATACCTTGTATTTACTGAATTCTTTTTGTGGCTGAGACACTGTCTTAAAGATGGAGTGTCTCGTTTGTCTTGTCAAATCCTCCCAGCAACCCATGTACAGAAGACACTATCCAGAGTCAAACATGCAAAGGGGTTCAATAACTTGCTGAAGAAAATGGCAGGCTCCAAAACGGAACTGTAGCCATCAACCCCAGAACCTGAGATGGTTCACCATGACAAAGGTGTTCTTTAGGGTGAGGACCTGTCCTCAGCCTGTTCAGCCAATGTGCGTCCTTACATTGAAAACAAGGGGATCTTTAAGAGTGCCAACAACCTGAGCCAAGGGTTCTCATATCCCTCATCATGATTGGCCATCAATTTCCAGGCAAAGCTGAGTCTAAAATATTTTGATAAGATTTAGCATAAGAACTGGTCATGATGCTACACACCTATAATCCCAGAACTTAGGAGACTGAGGCAGGCAGATCAGCAGTTCAAGGATAGCTTGGGCTATATAGCAAGGCCCTATTTCAAAAAAGAAAACCAAAACCAAAAACATTGTTATTTTCACTTGTAGTCACTAAAGCCTTCATTAAGCATCTACTGTATACCAGGCACTGAGTCAACACACATGATACTGAGATAAATTATAACTACATATATCAAAGGAATGGCTTGGCACTTCAGCAAAGTATGTAATGGCACTCTCCAAGTCTCAACAGCATTGCTACCATAACAGCTATTTTCCATCTAATGTGAAGGTCTGGAAAGGTTACTAGTCTTTTGACAGTGTTAGAAGGGCTTTCAAAGTCCAGGGATGAGATTCATCATCACCCAAAGCCCCAGTTAGGAGACAAGAGGTCATCTAGGTGACCCACATAATGTGGCAAGAACACATTTTCACTCGAGTCTCCCCTGCTTAACATACTGCCACTTGTCAAAAGACAAGTTTAGGGAGTTCTGAGTGGAGTCTTTTTCTGAAGCTGGTTCTGCTCTATGTTCCATGCCTCTGGGGATTCCCACAGAGATAGCTCTGTCTGTTGTTGGCTCTTGGCTCTCACATGTGGGTGGGCTTTCTGTAGCCAACTTGGTGACTGACTGTCTTAGTCTCACCTGTCCTGGGACTTGGACTGTGCTCCAGGGTTACTGTATTGTTCAGTGAGAGTGTACGGGCTCAGGAGGAATGTTGGACCCTGAAGGAAAGGACAGGAAAATAACTGCAAGAAGAAGATCTGAATGGGCCTAATTAAAATCATGCCTGAATATGACTCGAATTATAGAAAAGCTACAAAGAGTTTTCTTTAAGCAGGAAGTAATGCTTTTCTTCCTAACTTTCCACACATGAGAAGTCACTTGAAAAGGCCTCTCTGCAGAGCTAATTTAAGTGGGCTGGACAGGGTTTCTCAGATGGCTCTCCAGGCCTGGTCTCAGCATCTGAGTGCTAAGAACACCTACCTGGGGGAGGCCCAAGGGAGCCATCAAACAGATGACCTGGGGAAAATAGCCCACATTTAAGACAAGGCATTAGTTTCAACACACTCCTTATCATGGCTATTGAGAGGACAGGAACAGGCTCTTGGAGTAGCTTCATGTGGTGGCAGACAATCTTAAATCTTAAGACTGAAATCTTTAAGTGAAGACCAGAGCATGACTGTCTCCGATGGCTAGTCAAGCTCACAGAATGGCAGGTCCCCGCTCCCCATCTGAGAACCAGAGGACAAATGAGAAGACACTTCAAGGAGACCAGACATTCAAGCTTAAGAGCTTGCGTTGCTGCTCTCCTTAATCCTAATACCCAAAAACTCAATGTCCAAGATTAAAACACTGAAAATATGACTGACTGCCATCCTAGGACATACTGTGTGTTTTGTATTGAACCACTGACATTTCTGTTTTCAGGGAGTTTTTTCTTAAATCTGGTAATTGAGGCAATTTGTCACAAGTTATAAAGATTAAAGAGGCCTCAGCAAACACGGATTATCACCTGGGTTTATAAATTGTGTAAAGTTTATTGGCATACAGTCATGCCCAGGCATTTCTGTAGCTGCTTTCTTGTTGAGTCTTAGAGATGAATAGTTGCAGTAAAGACCATATGACCTGGGGCTGGAGAGATGGCTTGGTGGTTAAAAGCACTGGCTGCTCTCCAAAGGACTGGGGCTCAGTTCCCAGTACCCACATGACAATTAACTGTATTCCAGTTCCAGGGGATCTGATGCCCTCTTCTGGCCTCTGTGGTCACTACATGCATATGGTGCACTTACAAGCATGCAGGCAAAACACTCATACACATAAAAATAAATAAATCTTTTAAAAAAGATTGGCCTGCAAAGACTAAAATATTTACCATCTGATACATTATAATAAAAATTTGCTAAGTCTTCTAAATGGGATAAGCTCTTGGAATTCTTGATGCGTACATAGGTCAGGAGAAGTTATTAAAAAAAGAATAAAGTGTTGAAATGGGTTTAAACATATGTAGAATACAAATATGAAAATACTTTATGACAAGTTTTGCTTCTGGGTTGCTGATATCTTGCTCTCTTGCTCCATATATATATATAATTGTAAAATCTCCTATCTTCCAATCTCTGCCAAGGGTTCCAGACTCAGTTGGGTTTATTGGTGATTCTTGTCCAATATTTAGGTTACTTTGTATTTCAGCCCCCCTGAAAATATGGAAAGTGCCAAAGTGCTTTATGAGGCTGGTATTCTCCTGAATACTAACAAGAACCTGATAAGGCATGAAGAAGAAAATTACAGGCCACTCTCACAAATTTAGAGATAAACAGCCCATATATACATCATATTGGCAAATGGAGTCCAGCAATGGAATGAATACTATATAATACCCATTTTTAACTATTTAATGCAGTAAATATACTAACAAGAAGAAGTTTTGAAAGACCTAAATTATCCAATGAAAATCAGAAGACAATTGTATTTAATTATAGTGTGTTAATTACATTAATAAATTGAATGGAACTATATTTAATAGATGGAGATATTTAACTATACAATTTGATGCCCACTTTCAGGGCCCTTAGAAGTCTTTCCGTCCTTGGCCTGAACTGCAGATGAGGATGAGAATCTCAGCTTTCCCCTAGGAGGTTGTGGAACTCAGCCTTGGCCTTAGGCAAGATAAAGAGTCAAAGGCATGTTATCTCCAATCCTTGGGTCCCATGTTTCAACTGAAGACACACAGGCAATCAGGCCCTGTTCTAGTTGTTTCAGGAGTCAAATAATTTCAGTGAAACCCAAACAATGGTGAGGAAGATGCTTGAGAAATGCTTTTGAGTGGTGCAGGCATTTGTACAAATGTTTTACTTTCTCATTTGGATTCAAAAAGTGGTCTGCAGCTTGAATATGTGTGTTTGTGGGAAGGACTATACAGGCAGCAGCAAGAAAGGGAACAATGGATTGTGAAGAGAAGAAAAGAGCCTTTCCAACAGGGCCTCTCTTTTCCTTCCTCGGTCTTTTCAGCTTCACAAAGGAGACATATTTTCCATATAATTGCTAAACATGTTTGCTTATTAAATTATTCTTTAATTAGTTAATGATTTTAGCCATGCTTTGCTCTTCGGATATTCATTTTGTGTAATAAAATAATTATAGATAATTAAACTATCTCAAGCCTTTTTCTTTCCCTGAGCAAACATGCTGGGTATCCAAAAATGACAACAAGTTGTAAATTAATCTGGAAAACAAAGCATGACAGATGAATGATTTGGTTGGAATTAATTAGGCACTAATTATATACTGGAACTAGACGAAGAATGAGACTCATTATAAAAATAAAACGCTATTCTGAAAAGATGCACAGTTACAACATCCTTACCTTCTGTGAAGATGGAGTTGCTCTTCATCCAAGTCAGGGCCTTAAAGCAATCTTCCTCATCATTGAGAATGAAAAGGTTGCAGGGAACTTGCCCAGTGTATCGCAGCTTACTGAACTTCAGAACCTCTCTATTGGTCAGATGTTGACTAATATCAGCTCCTGTTGGGCATGGAACCTGAGGTATAATACAGAGAAATGTTCATTTTGGTGGTGACAGGTGAAGGCCTGGCACAGTTGGAAGAAAATAAAGTATTCATGGTTATGTTCCATATGGTGGCTTGGCCTTTTCTGTCCCCAGATATAATTAATCAGGGTTTAATTGAAAGGGGAAGAAATAAGTAACACACAGATGGAATGAATTGAGACAATCCTCAGAAGGAATTGCTCTAGTTATCTAATGCTGTGTAATAAATTATTCCTAAACTTAGTGGTAGAAAACAGCCATTTGTTAAGCTCTCAGATTTTGTAGGTTGGTGATTCAGACTAGCTGTCAACAGACAGCTTATCTCTGTTCTACAATGTCCGGGGTCTGCCTCAGCTGGGAAGACTTAAAGGCTGAGGGTGACTTGACGGCCCCAGGGTAGACTCATCTAGACTTAAGTATTAGTCCAGTCCTTTCTCTTTCCTCCAAAAAACATGCTGAATACCCAAAACTAACAAGTTACTGTCAACTGTCCAAAAACTCATGATACTTGTGGCCCAGAATAGCCATTTGTGGCTTGAGCTTTTCACATCATGGTGGTTGGTTTCCAAGGGAAAAGGTCTTGAAAAAGGAGTCACATGCTCTTCTCTTGAGCAGTCTTAGAACTTCAGAAGTGTCCCCACACAAGATTTTGTTATTCACGGAGATAGTTATAGGGGCCTGCCCAAAATCAGGGGATAAAATGCCTAGAAGAGGACTCAGAGACTCTAGAACTGGAGTTGATGTTGCCATATTTAGTTAAAGCAATCTTCCATGGGAGCAATTATATCAGGTACCGAAGTCTAAGTGTGCAGAGGGGCCAGGCAGAAAACAGCAAAGGAAGCAGATAACTGTTTACTCTTGAAACATTATATGCTCATTATTCACTTTTCAGGAAAATAATTCTCCCTTCCATGCTTCCTATGTCTCCCTGCCCCCAACACAGAGCCTTCCTTGTATAACTTCTGTTCTTTCACTTTTGACACAGACATGAATAGGAACAGAAATTTTCCTCTGCTATAAGGAAAGCACCAGTGAAATCACAATAAAGAATACTGGCCAGCACCTGCCCTCCATGTTGAAGATGCCCTGGCAACTAGACATCTGGTCCCCAGCCTTTGCCAGGGAAGAACATAGGCTCAGTATAGCCAGATCTGATTTCTCAAGAAATGTCAGAGCCTTGGGTTTGCATGTAGACTCTTGACTTTTTATTATTTTGGTTCAAATTAAAACCAAACAAACACTGTTGTTAAAACCAAATAAAATGGCACTGATGCCAGAGTTTGCCCAGCAGCTTACTTTTCTGGTCCTTCACTTTGGCTGCCAGGTAGAAACAATGTGGAAGAGCAAGAAATAAAGGCAACTCGGGGCCCCTGGTGGAGATCTGCACCAGCCTCATGCAGACTCATAGAAGACCCAAGCTGTGAGGCAGGAAGAGTTCTACGACCATGATAGGTAAAAGATCACTGGCAGCAGGCATGGTCCTTGGATGAATTACCTGCTTCACTTTACCCCAGTTGCCTTGTCTGTAAAATGGGGAAGATGACACCAACCTTAGACTGTGATGGTTGTATCAGCTACCGTGATTGTCTTATCAAAAGCACTCAATAGCTCTAAGGGACTGTTATCAATCTGATGAGATTCCCGCTATCACTATGCTTCTGTCTCCTGGGTTTGACCATTCCTTTTGGAAGTAAACTTTCAGACTATGAGAAAGCACTGTGTCTAATCTTCTATAGGCAAGTATCCTAAATTTGGACCAGGTGATACAAACCTAATTTGTTATCTATATAAAAACCCCACAAGAGTTTGAGGACCAGCTGACCATCTTTTCCACCCTGTGTCTTCATCCCATGGTGAACATCTGAGTGCCTTTGAATGTCTGGATGGACTTGGTTTATTCTTTCCTTTTTCAAGCATGATTCTAAGAAATGAATAGAACATCTAGGCATATAGACTTTCCAGTTCCATGAGGCATCCTTTGATCAAATGATGTTCAGCAGGGAAGGGGTCCATGACCTCTGTCTATACTGGCACCATGAATGTCACCTATTGTCAGTGCTAGCCCTCTTCTTTTTCCAGTTTTCCTCTGTTAGGTATTAATAGCACGGCTTTTGTGAATTTGTTTCACATACCGTCACTGTGCACTTTTTCTTTAATTTTTTTAAAGATTATTTTTTAAAGTATCTGTATGAGTGTGAGTATGTGCACGTGAACACAGTGTCCACAGAGGCCAGAGGCCTTGATACCAAGGAGTTAGAGTTGCATATGATTGTGAGTTTCCCAACATGGATGCTGGTAACCAAACTCAGGTTTTCTGAACCACTGAGCCATCTCTCCACCCTCTTTACATTTGTTTTTTTTTTGGGGGGGGTGGGTTTCAGGGGGAGACACATGTCATGGTGTACATGTGGAGATCAGAGGACAACTTGCAGGACTTGGTTCTCTACTTCCATCATGTGTGTTCCAGGGATCAAACTCAGGTTGTCAGGCTTGGTGGCAAATGCTCTTATCCACTGAATCATCTTGTCAGCCCCTTTGCTGTGCACTTCTAACTATTCTTTTGGTTGGATGCTTTTCTTATATTTTGAGTTTAGTGTAAAAACTGCCTTGGTCTTACAACAGGGTACTTTAAAACCATGACACTCACTGGGTAACTTACATTTTTCTCCTCTGTCACACTCATTTACTTCTAAGCGCTGACCCTTTGCCTTTCTTTTCTACCCTTTTATCTTGTCCACACTTTGGTAGATGCATTTCATTACCTTGTTTCACAGCATTCTTTAGCCTCAGTTCCTCTGAACATAAATGAGTCAACACTGGACTATTCCCTTTGGAATTCTGCATTTGTGGGCAGTGCTCACTCCTCTTTACCACCTCTCTTCCTATTTTCAGCAATTTCCTGGTCTTCATTAGACTAGTTTAAATTGAGGGTTATTATTCTATTTCGTAGGTACAGTCACATTTAAAAAATTATTTACATTATTTTTTGAAATCTATCATGGTGACTATCATCTGTCCTCTGACGATTGAGAAACTCTACAGTCTCTGACAGTTATTTGGAATACACATTAAAGTAAAAAACATGAGAGATAATTTTCCTGAGGCCTTGCACATAAAGAACAGTTTTTGCTTTCTTCCAAGAGACTAAGGTGGACATGTAATTATTAAATTATCACATTTTCTCCAAAATTCTATGTAGTTAGTTCCACTTTTTTTTGGACACTTAATGCCAGAAAGGAAAGTTTTTATGCTTCAGTAGAGCATTTGACAATTTGCTATTTTTCTTTTGAAATTCATTCATTTTCCCCCCATCCTTCTCATGAGACAACGAGAAATGTCTCATTCTTTGACATTTGCCAGAATGTAACTAACTGGAAAAAAAAAAGTCCTCATTTTGCTCAGAATCAATCAATTGGACAATTTTTTTCCTTGGGTAAGGAGAGTGCTCTGTTAGTAATCTTAACTGTCACAAGCCTGTCTGGAGAGGAGCCACAGACTCCTGGTCTCAGATATGAGAAGCATCAGGAATTTGCAGCTGTACTTCCAGCAATCCCTTTCTTGGGACTTACACTGTTACTTTTTCCTTTTGGCATCCCATTATGAGTTCACTTTTGACACAGGAGCACCCCTCTTATGTCTCTACCTGGGAGGCACGTTGGTATACACACTCCTCCTTCCCAACCTGTTTGTAGCAGACTCTAGCCTTGGGTTGTCCAGTTTTGCTTACCTTGTCTGAATGGTGTGAGTCTTCTGGAGACCACATCCCATTGCTGACCCACACCAAGCTTACTAGAAAAGAAAGTCCCTGAGTCTTTGCCTCTCACTTGGTTGGAGGTAGTTACTCATCTACTGCTTCTAGGCGCCTCTGCCAGTTCTAAATTCATTTGTCTTTAACTTGACAAAGTTTGTTCTTCCTCTTTCATCAGATTACCCATATCTTGGTATGGGAAAGCATCTCCCCATCTTTCTAAAACTGTCTGTAAGTTTCATGGCTCTGTGATCTCACTTGGAAGCTACCTCAAAGTGGTTTTCAAAGCTGGCATGTGTTCACCAATAAAAATAATAAAAAGTGATGGAAAGGGTAGGCAAGGGAGTTAGAGTATGTTAAAGAGGAGTTAGCTAAATCATCTTCTATAAAGGAAAGGTCACAGATAATGCCTGAAGTTGGCAGATAAAGGCCAAAATTCCATAAACATACTATTTGGAACTATGGTGGCCACCACTAGAGAGAAGTAGAAACACTTCAAACCTGATGCCTCAGAAGTGAGGGCTTGGAAGTACTAGCTGGGCAGGAGAACAGCCCTCCTCACTCTCAGTCCTACACTAGAGTTCAAGGTTTTATTTTGTGCACAGATTTTCTGATTAACAACTTAGGTGATATACATTTGGATATCCCAAATATTGCAGAGTATGTTAGAACAAGTAGTGCTGACTAGAAGCTAAGGGTCGTAATTATATTTTATGAAAGGTTGTCTTCTTGCTTTGGGTTAAAGCTCTACTGTCATTATTTTAATTTGGTTTACAAACTTGGGACAAAACCATGAGAGAGTTGGAATGAAAGACATAGGAAAAGAAACAGGAACCAGAAGGTCCCCGGTGAATTCAGCTGCCCTTTCTCTACCATTCTATGTACCTTTGATTTTTATGTCCTTCTGGAAAAATTAAATTGGAACTCCCTTTATCACTTCTTCATTTCATTTTTCCTGTTGTAGAAAGGGCAAGAGCTTAATGTGCTGCCGAGTAAAGCTGCAGGGCAGCTGGACACACATGGGCAGATGCCGGAGTCTCTGGGCAGCTGGCTGGGTCTTCTGCTCAGTTTCCAAAGTGTGCCATTTCAGGCAGTGGCTGGAACCCAGAGGGCAGGTGAGGGGAGACAGGCTAAAGGGGTGCATGGTGTTGCCTTCTAGTTTGATGCTTTTAAAAGTAGAAGGAATTCTTAAATAGCAAATAGGGTATCTCTCCAGTTTAAAAAAAAACCTTTTTCTATTCTTTGAAAATGAGGCTTCTTTAAAAAAAGAATGAAAAGAAAGGCAATTGTTTAGAGACTTATCCGAGTCACTGAAAGCGCAGTCATTTAGAAGCAGCATTGGCCTTACCGGGGAGCTTGCTAGAAACTCTTATCTCAGGCTCCTGCTCCCTCGCCATGAGGCTCCCTGCTCAGAGGCTGCATTTTAAAGGATGCTCAAGAGTTCTGTGTGTAGATAAGGGATTCAATGTCGAACAAGTTGGAGCTTGTGGGTCTCCACCTCAATTTAGAATCGTCTGGGGAGTGTAATAAAAATACGGATGACTGGCCCCTCCTAGAATAATGAGAGCAATTCTTGGGGACACAGGCATAGGTGTGTTTTCAAAGAGCCCCAGGAGATCTCAATGTGCAGCCAAAGCTGAGGACATCAATTAAGTGCTGCCGAAGCTGCTCAGCACATGTGGACACAGGCGAGGCTGACAACCTGTCTGTGCGCTGCCTCTTCCCTGGCTTAGAAATGCAAAGGAATTACACACACTCCCTTGCCAAATCCACAGCCCTGCATGAAATGATCTCAGACCCCATCCTTGAGTTAGAATGTCAGTCTTCTCTTGCTGGAGAAATGCCTTATTTCTGTGCACCACACAAAAGAATACTGTTACTGCAATGTGGGAGACCCAAGATCTGCTGCCCTCAGACAGGGAACAGCTTTAGTTGCATCCTGCAATGCTTCAGTCAAATGTGGCTGAAGAGCTCAGACAGAAAGCCCAGTCACTGGGAAACTACTCAATCCAATTTCCTAGTTTTATAACTGAGAGACAAAATAAAATAAGGGTTGACAGAAGGTGCACATGTTTGAAATACTTTTGTGGGAGCGCATTGCCCTAGCCAAATGTTAGCCTCTAGAGGCATAAATTAATTTACCACAGATGCATGCCTGGTTGGGTCTGGAGTCTGCTATGGTGAGCCATAAGTGTTAGACTTTGGGACAACAGCTTCAGGAATGACATTTCTCCAACTAGCTGTGATTTTTATCCTTGAGCAGAATGTTTTCTTGGAATGGATTTCTGGGAGGGTTTGTAGACACCATTCTGGTCATGTGTGCGGGCCTTGGAGAGCACTTTTGTGAATACAGAGTGGCAGCTGTCAGGGCAAGAGAGGATACTCTTTACTCAGTGAGCATGTGCCCCAGTAAACCTATTAACTGTGGGGATCTCCGCTCAGGTCACTGGCGCCCTTGGTGCACAGCCTTACCTGGTACTGCTGCCCGGTGCAGAGAATGAGGTGGTCGTAGAACACGATTTTATTGTTGGAAAGCACGACGTGCTTGGCTGCTCGGTCTATGCCAGTCATTCTACCAACCACAACGTTAACCCAGGAGTTCAGTGACATCAATGCATAATCTTTATCATTAAAACAGAGACTGCAAAGAGAGAGGCTCCATCAGTGACATTTGAGCAGCTGACAGTGGGCATTAATTAGACATCTGGTGAGCTGGTTCAAGTCCCCTAGCGAGCCAGGTCTGTGCTCTTGCTGTGAGTTTACTAGGACCAAGAGTGGAGATTTTTACTTATGAAACACTTAGTCACAAATTGACATCTTCCCATTAAAGCTAAATTGTTCCACCTGGCTTAGGTCCACAAGGGGATACAGACGGAGGGTGCGTGAGTATGTGTGTGTGTGAAATTGCTTAGGCTTTGTGGTGGTTGTAAATCTGGCTGTTGAATTGTCCTACTGGCCACGAACTGCAAAGGAATGAAAAAGAAGAAATGTGGCATCTTGGGGGGTCCCCCAAAAGCAGGAGTCATAGAGCTTGAAAATGGAGAGTACTCCTTCTATTTTTTTAATGACATTCAATAAAAGACTCATGCTTTGTGCTAAAAACGACAAACCCTGTTTTATTTAAAGATGTCAGTTAAGGAATTAAGTGCAATCCCACTGCACAGGTCAAAGGTGATTTATGGGAAGCCAGAACTTTCATGAATATCATCCCAGGGTAGATGTGAGAGCTGAGGTTTCAGGGACCTGCTGATTGCATGGGCTTTCAGGTTTTGGAGTTCTATTGAGTTTGAGCATTCCACTGTAATGTGACAGAAGTGGGTTTCTTGTGGCTTTGGGTTTATTTAAAGAGGTTTTCTACAGGGTATGCTATATTTGCTGAAAGTTTTCACCTTGTATAAGTGACATTTTTTCTTTGTTGTTGTTTTTGTTTAAACATTTTATTAGCATTGCTTTCTTTAAGAAATAACATAATTACATTGAAAGACTTTGTATAGGTTGGAGAATTTGAAAAGGGAGTGAATGGAAAACTCACATTATAGGAGTGTGACATTTTAATGATCTTGGTGTGAAGACCCAGAATCTGTGGTGACAGAACAATAAGAAATTCATTTTAATTTAAGCTGCATGATCTTTTCTGGAAAGAATTGTGCCAAGATCTGCATCCTTCTGCTTTTGCCAATGAGCCTTGACCCTGGACCCTGTCTCCTCACCTCTCAGTGCAGGATAATGAACCCATCCTCCACCATTGTAAGGAACGGACAGGAGAATGTAGGAGATGCTGTTTTGTCAAGTGCGATGCATATGTGAAGGGTATTATTCTAAATAATGTTAATGATACATAATCCTGTTTACTCTCTTTGGAGGCAAACAGGATTCTGAAGTGGTAATAGGGGGACATTTTTTTCTTTTTGATCCACACATGAGTCTGGTCTGATCACACAAAGAGAATTCTTGTAATGGATGCACATTAGACCCTGTTACGGGGACTGTGAAAGAGATGGGGGCACTGAGCTTTGTGTCTCTCCACAAAAACAATACTTAAAAACAAGAAAATTTCTTAATAAAAAAGAAAAATCAGGGCTGGCCTGTCACAGGAAAATAATGGATAGTGAGATGAAATTCTCTTTATATGTTACATGTATAAAAACATTTCGATAGCTTTACAGGAATACAGGAAACTTCACTGCATCCACAGTCACAAGAGACACACAAAGGATTATTCATATTTGTTTTTTGGTGCCTACTGAAACCCGTCCAAGATGAGGAGAAATTAAATATAGTTAGTGCCCAGGGATTAGTCTTATGAAGATTTGCCCAAAGATAAAAGCTCTCAGGGGAAATTTGTGGGCAGCTAAGACAATGCTTTTTTAATGACAGTGGGTTAGTAGTATTGGCAATGTCAGATGCATATTTCAGAGTCAGAATCTGAAGCTTTGTCCAGTGGGAAGTAACACTTGGGAACATTCATTTTAAAAGAACCTTTACTGAGACACAAAAGAAAGTACTGAAGAGTGAGGCTGATGCTTTTACAGTCTGTTACATTTCTCAGTTCAAAGCACCACTGTGTGAATTATTGCTCTCCATGTTGGACACTACTACCCATGTGGACCTTCTTTAATTTCTCCATCGGATGAGTGACGCTCTCTACTGCACACTATAAATGACATTTTCCGCTCAATTATTTCCTAAACACAGTTTATAAGCCTCAAGACTTAATCATAGCAGAGACTATTTCACAGTTGGTGAGAAGAGACAGACTATCACCAGGTTTCTTCAAAGAGAAGGAAGCAAAGAAGTCCATCAGTGAGATTTCATGTTTTTCAAGAAATCTTGACACTGACTCAAAAATTATGTGAAAGCTGGCTGGAGATATAGCTAAATAGTAGATGCTTATCTGGCATGCATAATGCCCTAACTTTCCCCTAGCTAGCACTGAAGGAAAAAAAAAAAGAAAGTTATCCTCATAGAAAAATCTGGAGACACACCTGGGAGTGATGGCACAGGGCTCCAGTCCCAGCATTGAGGACATGGAGACAGGAAGTTAAGGGCTGGAAGCCAGCCTGGGATTCATAGTGAAGCCTTGCTTCAACAAACAAACCAAAGCATGATGGGGAACTTTCTTGAAGAAGGCATACACAAGGTATAGAAACATACAAGATGTGGCCTTACTTATCAAGGTAGTAGGGGCCCAAACCCTAGTAGTGAGAAACTTAGCCCAAATCCAAATCCTCAGGTGCATAATTAGAAGCTACTCATCAGGAACAAATGTAAGTCCGAGCAGACCTGCACCCCACAGAAACAGAACCCTTTAGACCTGGCAAGAAACTTTGAGATTTTTATAGGAGATTAACTGTGACACACTTGGAAGAACCATTGCAATTAACGTTCAATTATTCAGGGTTGATTGTCCAATTAGTGGGTTTCTCCTGCTTCCTGTGTCTCTCCCTTCCCGCACCTTCCTCCATCTGCCTCCCAGGTACATTGTTAGCACCTCCACTAAAGGCTGGACAGGGTTGGGGGAGAAGACAAAAATGGCTATTAAAAAATAACAATAATGAAGCAAAACACTGGTTAAGGATGAGTTCACAATTAGTATTTAGAATGAGGAATTTTGATTATTAGATTTACATATGTAATTTGCACTTGTTATTATTGAACTCCATGATCTGAGATAATTTCCTTTATTGAAATATGAAGACTATTTGAAAGACAGAGGTTGTTCGGTATTCAGTCTGTTTCCTGAGCACTGTAATGACATGAAGTTACCAACTCAAGGGGATCTGGTTGTTTGCTGCCTGTCTCTTCCTCAGTGGAGAGAACATCTGCATGTTCTTTGTAGGTAATTTCTATTCTACGTGATAAAATTTCTGCCCTTGGGAACTGTACATTATGGTTGAAGGATTTGGAACGTAGGTAATAAGCATAGGCTTAAAAGGAAAATTCCGTTATTATCTAAGATTTCAGGAGCTAGAAAAAAAATGGAGCAGGGTAATGTGAACTGGAGTGTACTGGAGTGTTTGTTACACATGGAGTAGTTGAGGTAGACTTCGTGTGAAAGGCAACATCTAGGAAAAGGAAAAGCAAAGGCACCTAGGTAGGGACTTGCCTGTTGTGTCTGAAGTACATTAAGGTTGTTGGTATGGATGGACTGGAGAGAAAAGAGCAGAATTAGCAATGGAAGTCAGTGGAAAAGGGCAGATTTTATAAACCTCAGAGTATTCTAGAACTTTCTGTGGTGATGAAAGCACTCTAAAGCAACTATGCTGTGGTAGCATGCTAATGGTCTGAGTCACTAATATGTGGCAAATGTGACTTCGGAGCTGAAATATTCATCTCACTTAGTTTAAATTAGTTTAAAGGATATAGCACCACGTAACTTTAGCTACTTTATCTCCAGCTGCCTAAACTTCTAGGACACTGAAGTTCTAGGAGGCAGGTCTGACGTCATCTGAGTCATGTGTTTTTGTACGTTGTTCTGGTGACTGTGTTGAGAAGGCAGAGAGACAAGGGTAGAGGACAGTACTGGGCGACCACACAGCTACTCTGCCTGGGTGTGTCACAACTTCAGACAGTCCACAGCACTGTTCTCACAACCTCACACCCAACAGACCGGCAGAAACTTCACCAAGCTCACTGACTTAAATTCCTTTTAAAGGACATCAACAAAGCCAGCATTTCCTGAAAATAATGTAATCTAGGAAACAGAAAAGTGAAGGGAAGAGATGTCCATTAGTCAATCCTCAGTTCCTGGTCAAGACTTAGAGTTGTGTTTATTTTAACAAATAAATAAACAAAAAAATCCAGCAAGCCTGACTGAGCATATACTTTTTCACAATCAAGAAAATCAAAGTCCAAGAGAAATGAAGTCCCTTACCCAGATCCTAGTAGTAGGGGCCAGAGGCTAGATCAGCATCTCTCAAACTCAAATCCTATATCTTTTTTATTGTTCTGTAATGATACCCTCCCAAAATGTTATTTATTTATTTATTTATTTATTTATTTATTTATTTTTATTGCATTTTAAAGTGTGTAGTCTGACAAGGTGGGGTGATGGCTTATTGATAGAGCACTTGCCTAGCATGTGGGGGTCTCTTGGTCCATTCTTAGCACCACAAACAGCACCAACAAAATTCTACAGTCTGATAAAGGTGCTAATTCAGAATGGTCTTGGTTCTATTGGCAAAGAAGGGATGATTTTTCCCAGTGAAGGCAAAGCAAGTCTCTTCAAGAAGAAAGAAGTTCCCTTCAACAAGTATTCTGATATGCCCCCGCCCCAGCTGGAAAAGAAACACTTTCCTTTTCTTTGTCTTCATTTGAAAAACACTGGGAGACTTTTTAGAGCAGTGTGCCTATTATCTATATACCCATGTTTTGCTCCCAGAAATTGAAATTAGTGGAAGCTCTGTAATGATGAAATGGCATTTCCAAGAACAGATGATGTCAAATGGTGGTTCTGTGATAAGAACAGCAAAGCTTTTCTGGCCTGGTGAGAGCAGTCCTGGACAACTAGCTCTTGGTGCCTATTGCAAGGTAGGGTGGGAGAGAAACCCACGCCCTAAGGCGGTGCCTGTGGGTGCAAGCATGGCCAAAGTTTCACTGTCCTGCCTTTCAGAACCCAGTGGGGAGGCTGTTGGGTC
The DNA here is from genome assembly GCF_000622305.1 of Nannospalax galili. Taxonomy (NCBI): domain Eukaryota; kingdom Metazoa; phylum Chordata; class Mammalia; order Rodentia; family Spalacidae; genus Nannospalax; species Nannospalax galili. The sequence goes on from NW_008329677.1 coordinate 1,849,771, forward strand.
CCATAGGCTCCATTCTAATTGTAGGAACAGGGATGCTTTCTTCTCATAGATACAAAATGGTAACCACATTCATGCACAAACTGTTTAATTTGTATTTCCCAAGTCATGCCTGAATTTCAGGAGAAAGACCCTCCATTTTTCCCTTTCCACTTTGGAATCTATTATTTAACATAAAAAACAACTGCACACAAATTAAAAAGAAGTTTGGAAGAAGAATCATACTCGCTTGCTAGAAATTTCCTTTGTTCACTGCCCAAAAGTTTTTTTCCTGGGAGTCCATGAGTTGAAATCAGGGTGAGATTATTAAACTTCAGGTGAGAGCTAAAGAGAAATTAAAAAAAGAAAAGAACAAAAAGTCAAATATTGTTTATTATAATTCATTTAATGTTATTTCCCGTATCATCTAATTCTTAGGTTTTTCTTTGGAGGTAGCAACTCTTTTCATACAAATCTTCAAATCAACCACTATGACAAAGAAAGGGAGATGGTGTTGAAGCTAACTGCAGAAAATTCTGAAAGCTATGCATAGTGTAAGGGAGACACTTGAATTTTTAAAAAATGCTTCCCCAGCGTAGAACAAAACAGAACCTATACATTGAGAGAAGGGACCTCAGTTTTGCATAAATTAATGCAAAGTGAGTGTTCAGACCACTTGTAAGAAGCTGGAATCCTAACCCCACAGCACAGTGACTAACTATATACTTTGCAGTTTTGCCCCCATGAAGTCCTCCCAGCAACCAAGTCAATGATATTATTAGCTTTATTTTATCATGTGAAACTGGGGCGCAAAGATTTTCCAAGGCCATATAATGTGACCTCACCTAACCTTTACCTCTGTAGTGGTCCCATGTAATTTGGGTGAGGTTGATTATAGGATACTCCAGGAGATACCAAAACCTGCAGGTGCTCAAGTCCCTAATAAAAGGTGCTTTAGTATGTATACATAAGATACACACAGCCTCTTGCACACTTTAAATCACCTCTAGCTTACTTACAATAACTTATATAAAAGTATAAGAGGCAGGCGGATCTCTGTGAGTTCAAGGCCAGCTTGGTCTACATAGTGAGTTCCAGGACAGCTGGAGCTACAGGGAGACCCTGTCTCAAAAAAAAAAAAAGTATAAGTATTTGGTATACTGTGTTGTTTAAAGAATAAAGTTTGTATATGTTCGGTGTAGTGAGAAGTTTTTCTCTCAAGTATTTTCTGTCTGAGGTTGGTTGAATCTATGGATGAAAACCTGGGGACAGGGATAGCTGCCTGCCCTGTTCTGAATATTTCAAGCTGCTGAGAAGGATCCACAATCATCCAATTCCCACAGCTCAACCTCAGTCTTTTCATGTATAGTTATTCAAATTAGGATATCAAGATATCACCTAGTAGAATATTCTAGAGGATTCCTTTTAAGAACAAAACTATCACTGGGCTGGTGGCATGCACTATAATCCCAGCACTTGGGAGGCTGAGGCAGGAGGATCATAAATTCCAGCCCAGCCTGGGCTACACTGACTCTGTCTCAAACCAAACCAAACCAAACCAAAACAAAACAAAACAAAACAAACAAAACAAAACAAAACACCAAACTGCCTTATAGTTTACATTATGCTTTTCAGAGCCCAGGGCACACTCACAGGCATTATCACAGTGATTAAACTTCAAAACAACACTGGGGGCATTGGAGTGAACACCAGGTTATGTGTATTTGGTATGTAAGAAAACCAAGGATGGGACAGTTAAGTAATTTGTTCAAGCTCAAAAGCAGCCAGCGCCAGCAAAGCTGCTCTTGCTTTATAACCCCAGGCAACACTCTCTCCGCTCACCGCCTGCCCTCTGAAACCAGCCCTGCAGGTAGGCCTCAGAGCTTGCCCAGCACATGTGAAGCTTAGGACTCACTCTTTAGGATGCCTCTCCTGCAATCTGTCTTCTGCTCAGACTTAGCAAAAATGTTGAGTGAGATCTTTTCACAGGATCCTTGTTGATAAGGAGGATATTTTTCCCCTTTCTTAGTTTTCATGGCCTCTTTCAATTAACCAAATGCCAAAAAGGAGGCCTGCACCAGACCAGAGGAAAACACCTGCCCTCCTTTCCCGAGAGGAGGTTGGAGATTTTCCAACTGGAAATGCTACCAGTTTACTGGCAGTCTGTTAAGTAGCACTAAAAACGGGACTTTTGGTGATGGTGGAGGCTGGCAGCGCAATAAACTGAGCTGAACCTGACATTTGAAAACAGCTAAATATTATGAAAGATTTTGCTCTGAAATCTCTAAGGATGGCTATCATTTAAGAATGAATATTCCTATTCAGTATGAAGAAAATCAAGCATGCCTTATCCCCTGGTAATAAGAACAAAAATTCTGAATATCTACAAATAGCATAAAGGTCACAATTAACCTTGGCTGCTTAGGCTGTCCGTCAAGAAACACACACCAATGATAGGCCTTGGATTTACTGCCGTCCAGTGGAAAACACAAATAATAATAGTGTTCACACCCACAAAGTTTATTCTGGCTTTGAATCTCCTGTGAACAAAATGTACTTTATATTATGCCAGCAACAGTTACAGGCAGGCTCTTTTTACATCTTCATGCAGATAGATGACTTAACAATTATGCAGATCTATCTTTTACTACAAAAACAATCCCTTTGGTACAAGTAATTTGAATTATCTCACGACAGGAATCAAATGACTTGTAAATTGCCAAATTACCACATTGTATTATCCCGAATTATGCTATTGTACAATTAAATTTTTCCCAAAAGAAAAAAGAATTTTCCCAGAAGACAGAACAGGATTTTGTTTTGTCTTTTTAAACATCATCTATATTGATACAATTTTTCTGAAGGGAGAGAGTTTCTGAATTGTTCTTATCTAAAAGAACCAGCTTTTCTTTTTCTTCAGCTGTAGTGCAATTCCTTCTGTGTTCTTCACTTGGCTGCTCTGGTTCTTTATTCAGTCTTCAAGTTCCCTTCTGGAACCTAACTTGTTCTCCCTTCCTTATTCTCCATGGAGCATGTATATCTCCCACATCACAAGGAACACACACAGCGCTCACTAGCTTTTCTCCCTTTCCCTTTGTGTATCTATGAGAACATTCTTTCATTCCCTAGTTCAGAAGATGGGTTTCTCCCCATGAGTCCTGGTTCCTTTTCAAATCCCTGTGCCAGCAGATTTCTCTTACAGTGATACTCAGGAGGCCAGTCTAGTGCTGATAAGGTAGGTCCACAGCACTGACAGGCATGTAGCTGTGTTTCTCCACTTCTCTATGTGTGGCTTTTATTCTCAAAGCCACCCTAGATCTAAGGTAGCTCTTGGAGTTCCCCCCATCCATGACTATTATAAGCAGAATGAAGGAGAAATGGGGTTAATATTAAAAGGCAGAATTCCTTGGACCAATAAAACCAAGAAGAGTTCAGCTAAGGGAAAAAAAAAATTCTAGTTGGGCAGCGCCCAGAATCACAGCAGTTCTGAGAGCAATGGTATCAGACAGCACTTGAAGAAAAATCAGAAGTGACATAAAACAATTGAATTGACTACAGCTTAAGTCAACCAAGCAGTCAGTTGGTTCCAGAGCCTCCTGACACCAGCTAGCCTTCATTACTATGGACAGACTCCACACAGGTTCAGGCTATTGGTCCAGTGCAGGAGCCTGTCCCAATCAATGGTCGCTTACTAATTTTATTTAACAGCAGAAAGGCTGCGTATTAAAGAGCCCAGCTGATAGTTCCATGTGTCATCTCTGCTTATATTACCAGAACAAATCAACATTACAATGTTTAGTGAAGGAAATTGGAAATCAGAGGTTTTCATAAAAGTGGTGTGGTTACTTTTTTTTTTTTTCCTTCAAGAAACCACATTGCCTAGAATTCTGTTATCAAGCACCAAGTGCAGAATGAATCCTGGAAGCCAACTAGCAGTCTCTGCTCACTCATGAAGGAAAAGCCTTGTGAATCAGGGTCCAGACACAAGCTAGAGAACACATTCTCTCAGGTCTGAGTAAATTAAACGAGACTTACACAGGATTATAGCTACTAAAAGGGATAGAGAACCATCAAGGGGCTAGCAAGATGGGATGCCATCACAATCCTAAGCCTAAAGGAGTGAGACAGGTAGCAAATGGGACAGCTGGGTCATGCAGGAAGCCACACTTAGGAGCTGTGTCTATAGACACACTGGGTCAACACTGTGTTAAACTTGTCTTTGATGACTTTTATGAGCCAGCTCTTCCCCATTTCTACGTTTCTTACTCACCAGGCTTAGGGCTAGTTTCCCTAGTCTCTGTTTCTGTCTCTGTCTCTGTCTCTCTCTCTCTTCTTCTTCTTCTTCTTCTACTTCCACATAGCTACTGGAAACCTCTTTTTACATTAAATCATATTTCAGCTGTTTCTGGGTTTGAGATTCCACCTTTGCTTACTACCTTGGCAGCAACAGAGCTGAACAGTTAAGATCATGGGCTAGGGAGGACTCAAACCACCTTAGTGCCTCAGTTGGACTCCTAGCTCTGTTTTTTTTGACCTTGGGCAAGTTATTTAACCTTGTGGTGTCTCAGTTTCTTCACTTGTAAAATGGGAATGGTAGAACTTAATGCGTTATAGGCGAGCTGTGAAGATGAAAGGATACCTACAGAGTACTCAGAACACTCCCTGCTGCACATTTTCAACGAGTCTAGGGACTGGAGGGATGGCTCAGTGGTTAAGAACACTGGCTGCTCTTGCAGAGGACCTGAGTTTGATTTCCAGCACCCACATGGAGGCTAACAAACGCCCATAACTCTAGTTTCTGACCTCTGAGGGCACTGTAGGACATGGGTGTACTGAGGCAATACACTCATACACATAAAATAAAAAATAAAGTATTTAAAAAGTATTAAGTCCAGATTCACTAGTCCTTATAGTCCTGGGCTAATCTAACCTTCCCAGTCTGCCTTACAACATCAGCCTTTCTACCACCCACTGAAGGTTCCCTACCTTTCATGCCATCAGAAAAGAACACTAGATTTAAAATTTTTCCTTCCAACTTTGTATTTTTGCTATGATAGTTCTTTCTGCAGTCTGATATAGGAACATCTGAACACTTGATTTGATTTGGTACAAAATTATGAAGTTTATGGTGCTCGAGCTGTTCTGAGGATAAAATATGGATTGGAATGTTTAAGAGTTTACATTTGCTTATATATGAATATTCAAGAAGTTCCTGCAGACAGAACAGCAGGTCACTGGGTACATCTTGGCTTTGAGCAAGCATTACAGGAAATGGCACAAACAGCAGTCACAGATAAAGACTCCACTTCACATCTAACGGTATTGGCTTAATGTATATCAACACTATCTAGCTGCATTGTGAGCCCTCTGTTCCAAAATCAAAGGTCACCATGTTGTGAAAAAAATAGTTCAAGTTAAGTGCGCAAGCCAATGAAACATTAAACAAGTACACCTGCATTTTTCACAGTAAATAATTCCAGTGGGGATTTCATGTTGCTGTGGATACAAAGGGAGGAACAGCTCAAAGATACTTGTAAAGCAGGGAGGGATTACAGTATCCAGGGAAATAAGTAAAAGGTATTGTGTTGCATTCTGTGTCAGGAGGACAGCTACAAAATTAGGTCTAAACATCCTTATCCTGCAAATAAAGAGGATCACACTGCCAATTTATTGTGTGCAAGAAAAAGAAACAAAAATTTTCACATTGCTTGTCATTTTGGGCAGTAAAAGCCTGTCAATCTGCAAGGCAAGTGCTCATTAATTTTTATATTTTTGCTGATTTTTTCTTGTGTGTGGCATGATGAAGGCAGTCAGCCAAAGCAAGTGATTTAATTAACTCCTTTTATTAAAGCTCTTATTTGAACAACTAGATAATGTAGAGAAAAATAATTACTTCACATCGATCTAAATGTTTCAGTTTAACTTACCAAAACCCCTGCTTTTGGAATTGTTCAAGACAGTGACAAAAATATTTTCCAGATGATAATAAATCCTAACTCAAGATAGATATTTGACCTGGTTGCTTGTTTTACTATAAGTCAAAGAACAACTCAGTTTTAACTCAGCCTCAAAGATGTAAGAGAATATCACAGTTAATAATATGATAAAATGCTACAGGTAGGAGGTAAAGGTAGGGGGCTATTGCGAACTTCCACTACTGGAAGATAAATGTGTTAAAAGTCAGGACAAAGATTTATTATAAATATAGAGCAGATTAAAAGAATCTATTAGATTTTCCTTGGAAAAAATTAACTTTTCTTTAACCAGTTTTTGTTAGTATTGTTGATTTAGATCACAAAAGTTTTTTTTGTTTTTTTTTTTTGAGACATCTCAAGCTAGGTGCTTTATTTTATTCTGCTAGTAAAAATACCAGTGCCACATCCATGGCTGTCAGGAATGGCACATTCTGACCTTCAGGGGAGACCAAAGAGAAAGAGCCAAAGAGGAGGAATCAGGGAGGATTCTGAGCACCTGTAGAAGAGGGTGAAGGCATGCGCCGGTGAGGCAGAGGTCAAAGCTCTTTCCCTGACCCTTCTCTTGTCTTGGGTAAACCTTGCTGGCTCCACCTTGGGTGGTGAGTCAGAGCTCTCCTGTTCTCATTAATCCCTGTAGGAACCAGGATGGGAACTGGAGAAAGGAGATAAGGAACAGATCTCATTAAGCCTACCCTGAATCCAGACATCATCCAGGAGTGTGGAGTCTCCAGGGATCTGGCCAGGCAGGGGCATGGTGGCCAGTGTCAGGTTCTGTGGGGAACATTTGGATCCTTACTAAAAACAAAGTTATCTTTGAAAAATGATAAGAATAAAGTTTGGGGGGGCTAGAGAGATGGCTCAGCAGTTAAGAACACGTATTGTTCTTCCAGTGGACCTGGATTTGAGTCCCAAGACCCATATAGTGGCTAAGAACCATCTATAACTTCAGTTACAGGGGATCCAACACCCTCTTCTGGCCTCTTTGGGGCATTGCACACATGTGGTACACTTATAAATGCAGGCAAAACACTCATACACACAAAATAAAAATAATAAAATACTTTAAAAAGAATAAAGTTTTGGACTGCTGGCAGAACAAATTAAAAATAATTTTGAGTTTTTCTTCATAATTTATAGGAAATTATTAATGATTTTTTCATACATATATGCTTTGAGCATGTCTATATATATTAAACATATACAAGCTATAACTATCAAGATGGTAGCATTAAGACAAACCAGGAAGTCTTTGCACAAAAGAAATGCAAAACTCAAGACACAAATCAATCAGGTTCACATGACTAAATGACAAAACATGATGGGACTACAAGAGCAAGTGACATTACTGTTGTTGATGAATGAGGGTTTACATTTAGGGCAAAAAAAAAAAAGGCAATTAGGACAGCTTTATGAACACCATATGGGCTGGCTTCCTGATGCTTGCCAGGTACTTCTTGGGCCCCCATTCTTTGTGGTGATAGTTTAAGCATGAAGCTTTATGAAATGGTCCAATTTGTATGTAAATACCAGAAACTTGGGATAATGATTTCAGCTATATAATGTTAATGATGACATAATAATTAGGCTGAGTAGGCACTAAAGTAATGATGTGAGTTAGAAGTTATATGATTTCCTGAGATTCAGAAAATGTGGTTTGGAAAACAAGCCCATAAACTAGTTTAGCTACAATTATAGGGGGAAATTGTTCCCATCTAGATAACACTGTCAATTTTGAGGAAATGTCTACATAAATGGTCCCCAAACCCAGTTGTAAGTCAGAATTATCTGCAGAGTCTGTCAAACATACATATTCCTGAAACCTACTCTAGCCCTTCTGAATAATAATACTATAAATAGGGACTGAGAAACCATATTACTTTAAAAAATTTTTATTATTTTTATTTTATGTGTATGAGTGTATTGCCTGCATGTATATAAGTGCACCCATGTCATGCAATGCCCATGGAGGTCAGAAGAGGGCATTGAATCCCCTGGAACTGGAATTACGGACAGTTGTTAGCCTCCATGTGAGTGCTGGGAACCAAAACAGGGTCCTCTGCAAGAACAGCCAGTTCTGTTGAGCCATCTCTAGCTTCCCAGAAAATACGTTTCTACAGTCCTCTTCACCCTCACCTAAGTGCCCAATCCATGCAGAAGTGTAGTTTGGAACTTCCACAAACTGTGGTTTACAGAGATTACTCAACATTAACCCTAAGGTCTAGAAAGGTGATTTGCAATGTTTTTATCCATTACACATTCTTAAAATAAAAGGGAATTCAGAGTTCTTTTTAAAAAGCCCAAATGTCCTCTGCTTCCCTGTGCTTGCACAACCCGCAGGCCTCTCTCCAGGGTAAGTCGATAGTGCCCTCTGTGCCTTGACTCCCCCAGCCTCATTCACGAGCTCCCATCTCCCCAGTCTCTCCTCCTAGCCTGGGACCTGTCCCATTCCTTGTCTTGGCGCCCCAGACACCTGGGGAACCACCACTGCTTCCTGATCCTGTGCATCCAGAACAACTCAGTTCCTTCTCAGGTCCCCAGGAGCACTGCTTCTGGGACTGGTCCCACCCTCACTTCCCTCTGCCTCCCTGGGTCTGCACAACCTGCCAGCCTCTTTCCTGGATGCTGGGGTTGACCTTTCTGCTTCCTGATCCTTTGCATCCAGACCAACCCAGTCCCTCATTGCAGTCCCCAGGAGCCCTTGGGGCCTCTTCCCACCCCCATCTCCCTTTGCATCTCTGGGTGGCATGGCCACCAGCTGTCCCAGACCAGCATCTTTCCTGGGCCCTGCTCCAAGGCCAGTCCAACCCCCAAATTCCTGAGGCCAAAATCTTTCCTGGAGGGACCCAGCCCTTAGGAGAAAGCCTGAGAGCATCTGATCCTCATCTGACTTGGGCCTCTGTGGGAACTCCTGAAGACAAAAGCAATCTGGCCATGCCAATATAAAATCGAAAGAGAGAACTGGAAGCTTAGAGGAACCAGTCTTTCATGCCCAAAAAGTAAACCACAAAGACACATAAAGTTTACAAAAAGAAGCAGAACTAAGCTTGAAGGCTTAAGTCTCACACAAGAATCAGAAACTACAAAAGAAATTCATGTGTCAAAATCACAGAGAAAAAATAATAACATGAAAAACCAAAATAACATATCCCCACCAAATACCAATAGTCCTCTATGTTCTTAGAAAAGATAAAAAAAATTGACAGACCTCTAGGCCAGTTAACCAAAAGAAAGAAAGAGCACCTCCAAATCAACAAAATCAGAGATGAAAGGGGAAACATCACAACAGACACTAAATTTGAAAACCTAAAAGAAATAGATGCATGTCTAAAGGCATGGGAAACACCAAAACTAATCCAAGAAGAGATTAACAGCTTAAATAGACCCATATCACAAAAAGAAATTGAAACAATAATACAAAATCTCCTGACTAAAAAAAGCCCAGGACCAGATGGATTTAGAGCAGAATTCTATCAGACATTTAAAGAATGTCTATATCCAATACTACTTAATTTATTCAAAAAGATAGAAATGGAACAATGAATCAAGAAGATATTACAATCATGAACACATATTCACCAAACTCTGGTGCACCCAACTTCATAAAAACAATACTACAGGTCTTTAAGACCAAAATTAACCCCAACTCATTAATAGTAGGGGACTTCAGTACTCCACTGTCTCCATTAGAAAGGTCAACAGGGCAAAGAGTTAACAGAGAGGCATCCTAATTAAACAAGACCATATATCAAATGGACTTAACAGACATCTACCAAGAATTCCACCCAAGCACCAAAGGACATACTTTCTACTCAGTACCCCATGGAACCTTCCCCAAAATCAACTATA
>NW_008329677.1:1862130-1862712 GCF_000622305.1 Nannospalax galili
GGAGAGGGGAGGGAAGGGTATACAAGGAACCTAGGGGATAAAGGGAAAGAAGGAACTCAAGAGAGGTAGGACCATAAGAAAAGCACATTATTAAGGGAAAAAGGGGGGAAATCAGGGCACCTTAATTGGGGAAACCATGATGGAGGGGTGAGACAATATGAGAGAAAGTCTTCTGCAGAGAACAGACACAAAATGTACTCATTTGTAATATGTTAGTATATATAATAAATACTCAAAGGACAGTTCTCAAGGAATACAAGGAAGCAGTGGGGATTTCTGGGCCTAGAGATCAGTCCTGGGGACTGTGAGCATCTCTCAAAATGTCCTGTAAAGGTGGTGAGTCACCTGACCTCTTGATCAAGGAGGCAAGTGGAGACCCTACCAGATGGACTTGAACCAGTGTCCAGTTTACAAAAAGGAGGGTCAACACAGAGGAAACATCTCATTCATACTTCCAAGTGAAGCCCAAGATGGTCAAGAAGGACCTTTGACTCATCTTCCCATAGATGGAATTGGTAAAAGAAAGGAGCCAGGAGTTCCTCCCAAGCCCATGTGACCCCTGAGGAACAGTTCCTCAAACGA
>NW_008329677.1:1863080-1867136 GCF_000622305.1 Nannospalax galili
AGACAAGTAGTGGGGAATGGCTGGGGGTGCCGACAACACAGCAGACAGTAGCAGGGATATCAGAGTATAAGGGCTCTAGTCGGGGAACGAGGCTATGGGATGGTGCCATCTGTGAAGTGGGTGTATAGTTGAATAAGATGGTTTGGGATATTCTGTGTGATACACACACACACACACACACACACACAAAATCAACAAATTTTTAAAAATGTATTTGAGGAGGAAGCACGGAAATTTACATCATGTTAATCAGTAGAGGTGATAAACATTACCATTGAAATCTACCCAATGACTTTATAGACATACACAGGTGCCAAGGAGCCAAGTGCAACCAATTATGACTAGTAATAATCAGATACATACAGATTAGAGATGCATGTGCCAACATCTCAGTGTTAGTAGCAAAAACAATGAGTCTTTCTGCAAGGACCAATATATTCTAAAATGAAATGGAGATCTTTTTTAAAGGTTAAAAACTCATTCAATTTTATGTCTTACAGGGCTTATACTGAGTTCAATATTGTATAACTGTATTAATTCAACTGTGAACCTAGAAACGCAGCCACTTGTGAAAGGGATGTACTCTTGATCTGGAGTATGTTACTGAATATGTTAAAGCTGCAATGAAATGCTTCTTCTAATCACGTAGTTATTAAAAAAATTTTTTTAAAGCCCAAATGCCTTACTATATCGGTAATGTTGAATAATTTCTTTGAAAGGAATTACCTTCCAAGCATTACAGTTAGAGATAAACATGGTCTTCAGAGCCATGTGTTCAGTAGATGGTCTGTCTAGGCTGATGAGGTTCTCACAACAGTGGCTCACAAAACTCCTACTCTCCAGAGAGGGTGACCGCCTCCTATAGTTTAGGATAGATCTTAACTAGTCCTCAAAGGCCTATATACTGAAGGCTTGGTCACCAACCTGAGGTACTATTGGCAGGTGGCAGAACTTTAAGGAGGTGATTAAGGGAGGGAGGGAGGAAGGAAAGGAGGACAGGAGAAAAGGAGAGAGGGAGGAAGGCAGGCAAGCCACACAGATCCCTGGGGATATACTTTGAAGATGTTGGGACCATAATCCTTTCTCTTTTTCTTTTCTTTCTAGACACCATGAAGTGAACAGCTTTGCTTCACTGTACCTCCCTGCCACGAGGCTGTCTTTGAGCACAGGCCAGAGTGATAAAGCCATGTGACCATAGGCTGAACCTCTGAAACTATGAACTAAATGAACCTTTCCTCCATGTCAGGAGATTTCCTCAGGTATTTTTGTCACAGTAGTGGAAGTATGGTTAGTACTTCACCTGTCACTTCTACTGAAGAGTTCCCATGCCTGTTTTTTTTCAGACCTGGATCTTTCTGTGTTTCTCCTTCAAATTTCTACCCAACATCAAGATAGAGGTCAGTTTACTGTCTCCTTAGTCCCTCAGAGTGCTTACCTGTAGTTCTATTTGTTCCAGTAGCAAGAATTCAATGAGTATAGTCTTAATCCTTCCTCTGCAGAGAGGCTGCTGGATTTAGATCTGGGTGGAGAGTGTGGGTATGTCATTACAGATGCATGGTCCTTTGTTTTTTGAAGAGTGAGACTATATAAAAGGTGAGGATGGTAGAATGCAGCTGCAGGGCCAATGTGACACTGGACTCCTAAGGTACATATTATTGAACCCATCCTCTGAGTTTCGGATGCAGTAAGTCTGGAGTGAAACCCGAGACTGTATTTCCAAGAAGATTCCAAATTATTTTCTCAGTACTGTGACCAAATACCTACAAGAAGCAACCTAAGGGAGGAAAGATTTATTTTGGCTCACAATTTGAGGGGATATAGTCCTCTATGGCAGGGAAGGCATGGTGGCTGGAAACTCCAACAGAGGGCAACTGAAACTCCATTTCTTCACATCTGGGCGTAACAGGAAGCAGGGAGAGACGAATACTGGTGCTTGGTTGGCTTCTCCTTTTCCTCTTTTTATTTAGCCTGAGGCTCATGGGACGGTGCCACCCACATTTTGGGTGGGTCTTTCCCTTCAGTTAGCCTCTGGAAACTCCCCCTAAGACCTAAGCAGAGATTGTCCCCTAAGTAATTCCAAATCCAGTCTAGTTGACAGTAAAGATTAACTATGCCATGTTGATGCTAGGGGTTCACAGATGACACTTCTAGAACTCCTAGTCTAGAGGTAGGGAACTGAGAGGTCCAGGGTTTGATGTGTTCAAAAAAGGAGACCGTTTAATGTGTTTTTGTGGAGGAAGCATGTAATCCCATTAAGTATCAATACTTAAGAAACATTAGCAAAGTGAAATTTTGGTTTTGTTTGTCTTCTTTAACACAGCAAAACTCTTGGACTTGGGTTGGGAAGTCAGAATCTCTTTGAGATTCACATGACAAACTTGAGAATAAAGATCCCCAAATGGGTTAAAATTAAACTACTCAAAGCATTTAGATATCAGGGAAAGACATGTATTGGTAGCCAATTTGGGAACAATGGCCAGTTGGAACCCCTGGAAATGGAGGTGTGTTTCCTATGAATATTCATGATCCATAAAGAACCAGACCTTCAGTTTGGACCAAACAACTAATAGGAAGTATGCCACTCCAATTTTCTCTCAAGTCAAGCAGTTGTGAAAATAGAAGCAGTGTGGTATATTGGGCTGTTTGCTCAGCTGTCCAACTGTTAAAGCAGAGGAGGTGGTGGCTTTAACTTAACTCTAAAGTAGTGTCTCATAAGAAGCCAGGTGCAGCCTAGTACCGGAAACACCTGTGTCTCACCCTCAATCTTTAAGTGAAAGGGAAGCTTCTACATTCAAAGACAGATTCCATCTTTCTAAAATTCAAGGTCAGCTCCCACAGGGGGTCTAGACATGTACCTGTGACTAGTGTGGAGCATCAATCTAACAAGTGCAGAGTGCTAGGCAAATTGATAGATGCTCTGCAGGTGCTACTCATTAACCCTTGGATCACATACATGGAGGAGATCTGGGGTGCTTTCCCCACTGCACAGGGGAGGAAATGGAGGCTCACAGGTGTTGATAGTCCTTGTGGGCTCCATAAGCCATGGAGAGTACTGGCTTTTCCACCTATACCCCAACTAGGCTGTTCTCACAGTTGAGTGATCTTGGACTCTGGGGAGTATGGAAACACAGATTCCCGGGCTCCAGGCCCTGGTTTCTGACTTAGTCCCGATAGGATTGGGCTTGAGGACCTGTAGCTTATACAGGCGCCAGGTAATGCTAAAATAGCCCGTCACAGAACTGACCTCACCCCTGACACAAAGAAGAAATGAACTGCATTTGTCAAGACCCTTAATGTCATCTTTTTCCAGTGAAAGCTTCTCATGATGCAATATGGGGACTGTGGGGACGGGCAGGTGGAATTTTCCTTAGAGCTACAAGAATAGTACAAAGGCCTCCTGGCCAGACCCTTGCTTTTCCACTACCTTTGTCTGCTTATGTGCTTCATAGAGGGCAACTGTAAGAATTCTGATAAGACACAACCTAGGAAAGAAACTAAGGATGTGCGGGGTAGTCTAGCCAATAAGCTGGGGTCTTCCCATATCACCTTGACCTACCTGGTCACCTGAAAATGGTTCTCTTACCACCAATACTCTCCTGCCTCTCTGTCAAAGGGCAGCCTCTGAACATGGAAGCTGAAGGAACATGCTGGAAGAACAGTTTGGGTTGCCAATCAACAACTAGGGCAGGACCCCACATAGAGTCATCTCCCTCAAAGATGGGGCTGTAACTCACTGACAACTCTGTTTTCTCTCCTTTTTGGCTTTCTTCCCTCCTTAGCCCCTCAGACTACTCCCAGAATCCCAAGCTCTTGGCTTTCAGCTCATTCAGAACACAAACCTTTGATGATAAGAATGAAGCAGGTCGGGGTTGGGGATTTAGCTCGGTGGTAGAGCGCTTGCCTAACAAGCACAAGGCCCTGGGTTCGGTCCTCAGCTCTGAAGAAAAAAAAAAGACAAAATAGTGATGTTTGTGTATCAAGTTGACAAGGGGTCAGTTGTGCTGGATAGCTTTAGTGTCAACTTGACACACCTGGGTTGAGGGAGCCTCAATTGGG
>NW_008329677.1:1867204-1923358 GCF_000622305.1 Nannospalax galili
AAGCGGGCGTCCAAAAAAAAAAAAGAGACCGGGGGTGTCCAGAAAAAAAAAAAAAAAAAAAAAAAAAAAAAAAAAAGACAAAATAACAAAAAAGACCAAAAAAAAACCAACAAACACAGGACTCATCCCCTGAGTACCTTGTGGGATCATGAAGAATATATCTTATACCTAGCACCCTAAACTCCAAAGAAGTACCAAAAAAACACACAAAAAGGTGATAAGCTAACCCCTATCCTTAAAAAAGGCTTAGTATCAACCAAAAAGGACTGCTTCTTTCCTCTGGTTCTGGGAAGCATTAGGAGACAAGAAAAATTGCTTTGGGAGGAGTGGGAGAGGTAATTCTAGCAAATGAGGAGGCTTTTATTTAATATTAATTACATTTAGATATTGGGACTGAATTAGGGAGCCCGGTTATGATCTGTGAACCAGGGAGTATTCCAGGTCGTTCTTTTCTGGTGGTTCAATGTCAAATCTTTCTGCATGGGAGAGAAGGTGCTGAACCTCTCTGTTTAACACGCTCCCCCTATTCCAACTCTTCCCATCCCTGGCCACTAGACCAGCCTCTGTATTGGTCCCTGGTGACCCCACTGTGATTCCAACATCACAACATGGCAAGATTTAACACACCCCTTGATTTCTACCTCAAGTGGCTACCTGCTTCCCCAGGCTCCATGGAAGGGGATGTGAGCATCTTTGTTACCATGTCGCTTTAACCCTGGACT
This sequence comes from Nannospalax galili, assembly GCF_000622305.1. Taxonomy (NCBI): domain Eukaryota; kingdom Metazoa; phylum Chordata; class Mammalia; order Rodentia; family Spalacidae; genus Nannospalax; species Nannospalax galili. The sequence goes on from NW_008329677.1 coordinate 1,867,927, forward strand.
GAACAAAGCAGTGGGGGGCACACACCCTTCAGTTCATGTGACAGAGACTCAAAGGCAGGACAGTCACAATCACCTACTCACTCATGGGGGACTGGCTCTGAGATCAGCAAGCAAGCATTGACTATTATTAGTCACTTAATTAGTGACAGGCCACAATGAAGGTTTCAGATGTTCTCAGATGAATGAACCTAAAGATAAAGTGTAATTAAGCTGATGATCCTAGGCTGGCTGCTGCAGTACCCAAAATTGGGCCGGATACTGAGTGGAATTGTGTAGCCTGATAACAGGGTTATGGTCACTTGGCCACAATCAGAGCTGTGAAAATATGCCAGACCAGCTTCCAAGCTATTTTTCTTTACGTCAGTTTGCACAACCAGTTTGCACAACCACAAACCTAGGCTTAATAATCAGAGGTGTTGTCCTTTGATAGGGTTATTTATTTATTTATTTACTTGAGACAGGGTCTCACTATGTAGCCCTGGCTGGCCTGGAGTTTGTTATGTAGTTGTCCAGGCTGGCCTCAGACTCACAGAGCTCTACCTGTCCCTGCTTTTGGAGTGCTGGGATTAAAGGTATGTGTCACCATGGCTGGCTTGGTCATTTTTTGAGCTAACTTTTCTTAGTATAGGAGGTGGGCTTTTTGGTGCCTATCAGCATCTCCTGTGAATCACAGTACATATTTGTCTAGTCACATAGAGTCTTAGTGACACCACCAAGAGCTACTTTCAGTCAGTACAATCCCATGGTTCACTTGCACATTTGTCTAGTGCCATCTCAGGCTCAAGAGTTTCTGTAGATCAGAATTGAAGTAGGAAGCATTTGAAAAGCATAGAGGAATAAGAACTATGCCACAGTTAGGAGAAAACATTGTAAGACACAGAAACATAGAGACATCCATATTGGAATGGAGTAAAATCATAACTACTTCAACTCACTGAATTTATGCCCAAGAGAGTGTAAAAAGGCATAATCAGAGGCAGTGGGAATACATCGGTTTGTACACTGTGTACCTAAGAGTGTGTGCCTCTAAGGAGCTTGCAGGTGACACCCATGGTTGTGACCGGGTTGTGAGTGGGAAGAGTTGAGAAACGTAAGCTTACAGACCTGGCTCCAGTTCTCCTCCCCTCTTTTTTGACATAGCATTTCCATGTTTCTTTGTAAAATTTATTTGGGAGTATCTTTGTGAAAAACCTGTAATATTCAAATTATTGCATCTGAGGAATTCAGCGGGGCTACACTAGGTGCACAGAGTGACCAATAAAAGTCTATTTACCAAGCAAATAGAAAATTCATATAATCCAGCATAACATAGCTATTCTGATAGTTTATAAAGTAGACTTAAATCACACTTAGTCAGAAGAAATAACAAAGGCTGCCTACATTAAGTTTGTGCAAAAGGAATTATGGTTTCAGACCATAAATTTTATTTTATTATTTTTTATCGAATTTTTGCAATTTTCATATAATATAATTTGATGGTATTTAGATTTTTAGATTCCCTCCCCTACCCACACCTCCCTACTGCTCTCTGCCCAATTTAATGTACTTTATCATATATATATGCATATATATATGACCTACAGAGTCTGATTTGTGTCCCAAATGTCTTCCAGTGTGGGTCTATCCACTAGATCTTGGTTAACTTACCAACAGTTCCAACCCTCTAAGAGCAACCATCAGTTGCCAAAAGTTCCTTAAGCTGGGTTGGGATTTTTTTTTATCCAATTCCCCATGTCTATGCTGGGATTTTATCTGGTTTGAGCTTGCATGGGACTTACGCATGCTGTCACCTTGCTGTGAGTTCATATGTGTATCTGACCCAGCTGTCAGACCATGAATTTTAAATCATTATAATTAGGCTCAAATACATCTTTATTAATCAAAGTAGAAACCATTTATCATCAACATGTTTTTGCCAACAAAAAATGTTTATTTTAATTTAATGAATGAATGAATGAGTGAATTTTTGTTGTTTTCTTGACAGGGTCCCCCTGAAACTCACTATGTGAATCAGGCTGGTCTCCATCTCACAGAGATCTGCCTGCCTCTGCCTCCCAAGGGCTGGGGTTAAAGGCCTGTACCACCACTCTTGGCAAAGTTGTTTATTCTGGTAGTGCAAAAATCCATGATTCTGGATTTGACAGTCTCTTGGAAAGCATTTTCTATATCCTGCTGGTTGTGGAAGTATTTTATCTGCAAAAAGAGGTCAAGATGCTTGAAGAAGTGATGGTTGGAGAAAGGACAGGTCAATATGGTGGATGAGGCAAAACTTTGTAGCCCAATTCATTCATCTTTTGAAGTGAGGGTTGTGTGACATGTGACTAGGCATTAATGTGAATTGGGCCCTTTCTGTTAACCAATGAGGCTGCAGGTCTTGGAGTTTTCAGTGCATCTCAGATTTGTTGAGTGGACTTCTCAGAGGTAATGGTTTCACCTGGATTCAGAAAGCTGGAGTCGACCAGACTACAGTAGGCCACCAAACAGTGACTGTTACCACTTTGGAGGACTTTCAGAAGTGCTTTGAAACTTCTTGGTCAAAGCACTGAGCTCTTATCTTCTTTGCAAAACTTCTTGAACCTCGACTGCACAGTACTCTAATTAGTGGTTCACATGTGTTGCTGATGTTGTGAATTGTCTCTACTGCTTTATGAGCCATTTTGAAGTTGAATAAAAAATTGTTCAAATTTGCTATTTGCCTAACATTTCCACCGTATAAAATAAATATGAAATAAATAGCAAGTAATGAGTTATTAGCAAAAAACAGTGAGAAATGTGCATGAAAGTGATATATGTCATGTTTATTTTACTTAATAATGTATTCCAATATCAAAAAGAAAATTCAAATAACACAAAACCTGTAATTACTTTTGCAACAGCTAATACTAACAAAGGGAACAATCCAAGAAGATATAACTTAGATGCAATAGTTCTCAATAAACAACTTGCAAACTGAATTCAAGAACACATTAAGATCATACACTATGACCAAGTTGGTTTCATTGCAGGATTACAAAGATAGTTCAACATGCAAAAACCAATAAATGTATGACAGCACACAAATACATTTAAGGACACAAGCCCCATGCTCATCATCAATAGATGACTTTGACAAAGTTCAACATTCTTTCATGATAAAAGCCCTAGAGAAACTAGGAATATACCTTATAACACGATCAAGGCTATATATGACAAACCTACAGCCACATTGTATTAAATGCAAAAAATATTTTTTCCTCCCAAATCAGGAGCAAGACACACTCTTCCCACTCTTATTCAATATAGTGCTTGAAGTCTTAGCTACAGCAAGACTAGAGAAAGAAACAAAAGCACTAGAAACAGAAGACAGAGTATCCCAACTGTCACATAACATGATCCTATGCTTGAAAGACCCTAAAGACTCCACCATAGGGAGCTAAAGAGATGATTCAGCAGTTAAGAGCACTGACTGTTCTTGCAGAGGACCCATGTTCGATTCCCAGAATGGGCATTGCATGACACGGGTACACTCACATTCTTGCAGGCGATAGACTCATACACATAAAATAAAAACAATAAATAATTTTAAAAGACTCTACCAGGGGCTCGAGAGATGGCTCAGCAGTTAAGAGCACTGACTGCTCTTGCAGAGGACCTGGATTCGATTCCCAGCACCCATATGGTAGCTACAAACCATCCTTAACTGCAGTTCCAGGGGACTCCAAAGCCCTCTTCTGACCCCCATGGCACTGCACAATATGGGTGCCCTCATATACATGCAGGCAATACATTCATACACATAAAAAAATAAAAATAATAAAAATTTTTAAAAAGATTCTATCATAAGGGGCTGGAGAGGTTGCTCAGTGGTTAACAGCACTGGCTGTTCTTACAGAAGACCCAGGTTTGACTCTCAGCACCCACATGGAGGCTAACAACCATCTGTAACTCCAGTTCCAGGGGATCTGAAATCCTCTTCCTTCTGTGGGCACTGCACAACATGGATGCACTTACATACTTGCAGGCAATACACACATACACATAAGATTAAAATTAAAACAAGAAATAAAATATAAAACTCTTAGATCTGATAAACACTTTCAGCAAATTAGCAAGATACAAACTCAACATGCAAAAATCAGTATCTTTCCTCTAAACTAGTAATACAACTTGCCAAGAAAGAAATCAAGAAAAAAACATGCCATGCACAATAACTTAAAAAACAACAACAAGGAATAAACCTAATCAAGGAGGTTAAAGACCTCCACAATGATAACTTTATTTTGTATTTTTTAATGTATATGAGTGTTTTGCCTGCATGTATATTAAAGTGCAACAGTGCATGCAATGCCTGCGGATGCCAGAGATAATGTTTGGCTCCCCTGGAATTGAAGTTACAGATGGTTGCCAACCACTTTGTGGGTGTTGGGAATGGAATCTGGGTCCTCTACAAGAAAAGCTGGTGCTCTTAACTGCTGAGCCATCTCTCCAGCCCCTGTATTCCTTTTTTATTTGTGCATGTGTTATATGTGCATGGTGTATGCATACATGTTGGGGGTGGTACATGTGCTCCAGGCCAGAGGAGATGTCCAGTGTTCTGTTCTGTCACGCTCTACCTTATTCCCCTGAGACATAGTCTCTCACTGAATCTAGAGCTAGGCTGATGGCAGCAAGCCCTAGTGAGCCTCCTGTTTTTGCGTCCTCTTTTCCCTAATTCCAGGGTTACAGGTGCATGAGACTATGCCTAGCTTTTTATGTGGGTTCTGAAGATCTGAATTCAGGTCCTCATGCTTAAACAGCAAGCACTCTTACCCACTGAGCCACCTCCCCATCCCCACAATGGAAATTTTGAAACCCTGAAGAGGGAAATCAAAGACACTAGAAGATGAAAAGCTTTCCCATGCTTACAACTTGCAGAATGAGTATTTTCAAAATGACTAACCTACTGAAAGTGACCTATAGATTCAACACAATATGCATGAAAATTCAAAATCACTCTTAACAGAGCTAGAAAAATATCCTAGATTTCAAAGCCTCCCCCCCAGCCCCCGGCCGCCAACTAGACGAGGAACTCCTAAGCCGAATGAGGACTGGGAGGATCACACCAGGTCTGAGCTGTGCCAGAGAGTGACAGCACGAGAAACACCATGATCCTGGTACAGAAAGAGACACAGTGAACAATAAAACAGAGCACCCAGAAATGTACACATGCTGTTAGAGCAGCCCAGTTTTGACAAAGGTGTCAAAATATATATACATTGAAGCAAAGATGGCTTCAACAATGGTGCTGGAGGCACTGGACATCCACATGGAAAAGAATGAAACTAGATCCATATGTTTCACTCTGTACAAACATATTAATTCAAAGTGGATCAAAGACCTTGAGGAAACATCTGAATCTCTGAAACTGCTAGAGAAAAACACAGGGGAAGCATATCAAGATGTAGGCAGAGGCAAGGACTTTTCCAAAAGGACTCCAACAGCTAAGGAAGTATACCAGGGGTTGACCAATGGATTGCAAGAGATCGAAAAACTTCTGCACAGCAAAGGAAGCAGCCTACAGAATGGAAGAAAAAAATTTTTCCAACTACACATCTGACAAGAGATTAATATTCATAATTTCTAAAGAACTCAAAACCCTGAATACTAAAAATAATATTATCAAAAGATGGGCAATTGGGGCTGGAAAGAGGGCTCAATGGTTGGGGGCATTGACTGAACTTGCAGAGGACCCAGGTTCAATTCCTAGCACCAACATGGCAGCTAACATCCTTCCATGACTCAGGTTCCAGGGGATCTGACACCTTCTTCTGGCCTCCATGGGCATTGCAGGACACAGGTACACTGACATACATGCAGGCAATACCCTCATACACATAAAAAAAGGATGGGCTAATTAATTGAACATACAGCTCTCAAAAGAAATAAACATCAGTGGCCAATAAATACTTGAAAAAAGGTTCCATGTCCTTAGCCATCAAAGAAGTGCAAACTAAACTACACGAGATTGCACCTTACCCAGACCAGAATGGCTATCATCAAGAATAGAAATGACAACAAATGGAGCTGGAGAGATGACTCAGTGCTTAAGAGCACTGGCTGCTCTTGCACTGGCTGCTCTTGCAGTTCCCAGCACCCACATGGTGGCTAATAATCATCATAATTCCAGGGGAATCCAACAACCTCTTCTGACCTCCATGGGCATTGCACAATACAGGTGAACTTACATACATGCAGGCCATACACTCATACACATAAAATAAAAATAATAAAGTATTAAAAAAAGAAATGACAACAAATGCTAGTGAGGATGTGGGAAAAGAGAAATTCTTACTTCCTGTAGATGGGAATGTAAGTTGATGCAGCCACTGTGGAAATCAGTACAGTGGTTTCTCAAAAACCCACAAACAGGGGGCTGGAGAGATGACTCAGTGGTTAAGAGCACTGGCTGCTCTTGCAGAGGATCCAGGTTTGAATTCCAGTATCCACATGGAGGCTAACAACCATCTATAACTCCAGTTCCAGGGGACCCAACTTCCTCTTCTGACTTCCTCAGGCATTGCACAACATGGGTGCACTTACACACATGCAGGTAAACACTCATACACATAAATTTTTTTTAATCTTAAAAAAAAACCCTACAAACAGAACTATCGTAGTTATACTACTGGGGATATATACCCAAAGGAATCTAAGTCAGCATAGCACAGAGATACTTGCACATGCTTGTTTATTGTCACATTATTTATAATAGCCATGATATGCAATAGCTTAGATTAGATGCCTATCCACAGCTGAATGGATAAAGAAAATGTGGTATACAGACATGATGAACTTTTGTTCAGTCATGAGAAAAATGAAATTAGGTCATTTGCAGGAAACTGGAAATAATTGTGCTAAGCAAAATAAGTCAGACTCAAAAAGACAAACACTACATTTTCTCTCATATGTAGAATATACACACACAGATACACACACACACACACACACACACACACACACACATACAAACACATCACAAATAGAGAGAGAGAGAGAGAGAGAGAGAGATGTATGACATGAAGGCAGAAGGGGACCTAGGAGGTGGGAGGAAGGGCTATAGAGGGAGAGTCAGGTGATGGTAATGAAATAAAATATCATCTTTCCGTCATATGGAATCTAGGTTATATACACAAACAGACATACATACACAAATATGTAATGAAGGCAGAAGGGAGACTATTTGGAAGGAGAAAAGGAACCAGGAGAGAGGGAATAGCAATGAGTGAGGGTAGTGGGGGGGATATAAAAAAGATGAAATGAAATAAATGTATGAAAGTGACATAATTGTGGGGTCGCTCCCTCTCCTCGTGGGTCCTTGGCCACCACTCCACGAGGACAAAGGGAGCAGAAGCGATGAGCGGGGTCAGGGCGGCCAGTGAGCACTGACGGAAGAAAGCCCTTCCGGGGAGGCAGGTTCAGTGATGCAAACAGCTCCAGACTCAGTGAAACAGCTCCAGATTCAGTGAAACAGCTCCGTTTATTTAGTGGGATGTTAGGGAAAATATAGTGTGGAGGCAGCAGCCCATGCTTCAGCTGATAGGTGCTCATAGTATGCTTTATTTACATGTGGCAGTAGGCTCCTATGACTATCGGGCAATGCCTGATTATCATATAGAAAAAAACTGGAGGTAGTTTCTACTCCAGGTAACTATGCCAAAGGTCATGTTCCAAATAAGGTCAGGCATCCCTGCTTGGCCGCACTTTCCAGGTAAGTCAGGAAGAGAGCAGGAGGGCCCCTGCTGAGAAGGGGAGTCCTTCCATATGGCGCCGAGCCCCTTAGAGGGACATGGAGGACTACAACCCTAACAGCAGTGTTCCCCAACACATAATGAAATCCATTATGTTGTATGCTAACTAAAAAAATTAACAAAACACACAAAATTTGACTTCGAACATTTTTTTCCGGAGGCAGTCTTACTGTATATTCCAGACCTGGAACTCTCTATGTAGCACTAGCTGGCCTTGAACTCCTGGAAGTCCTCCTGTCTCAGCCTGAGTGATGAGGCATGAGCCATATGGCCTGGTTTTTATTTTTTAATAAATGAAATTCTTGATAAGAAGATGCCTCTTGCTCCCTTGGGAGGCCTTTTAAGCTTTACCAAGAAGCCCTCAGTCTGGAACTGGAGTTGCCCTGATGAATGCCGCATGCTGACCTAGGAGCATACCTTCTGATCTGAGAACACAGAGTTCACTCTAACCTTGCCTGTGGTTGGTAGAGTACCTAGGGTGGCAGAACCTGAGGGTCCCAGGCTGTGACCCTCAGATGAGGATAGCACAGATGAGGACAGAGTGGCTCTCAGAGCCACATGCTTCAGGCCTGGTTGGCAGTAGAAGTGGGTTAATTATCAATGTTACTCTTTCCTTTTTTCTCAGTGGTTGGAGTTTTAAAGAGCTCTCACTATAAGCAGTGCTGACAGAATGTAACTTTAACATCCAGATGGTCAGTCAAGAACTTCCTGTCCCAAAGAGCCAGGACAGCCACAGGTGCACCATCCATCCATTCAAACTACAGCTTGAGAATAACGTGGGTCCATCACTTGGATGTCTTGAGCATTGTGAAGAATGCCCACGATTCACAGTAATACATCATCAGGTCTGTGGTTCCCCATTCGATCCACTGCCTGTACAGCATAAGAGCCAGCATTTCCTCCCTCACATGCCCCACTCCAAGCAGACTGCACTTTCCCAGATCTTCTAATGACTCTGATGGAGACCTTGGCAGGGCAGAGGCTGGAACGATGGCTAGGACACCCCGGCTGGTGGAGCCAGCACTGGCTCCTCCTTGGCTTTCTTCCCAGTTGCTTCCTATATATAGTGCCCTCAGGACTCAGGTACAGGAGACTTGGAAGAGGAAACAAATGAGCTGAACCTGGCATTTACCCTGCATGACCCTTCATCCACTCCCTCATGGGGCTCCTGGCAACTACAAAAATAGCTGATAGCAGGGCCTCTGGCTCCTCTACCCAGTGCTGAAGGAGTCACTAGGGCTAGGCCTAGGAGGGAGGCAGAGGACTGGGATGCTGGTGCATATCCCTAGAGAAACACCTGTCACATGCCAGCTGGCATTGGAGACCCTAGAGGCCATGTCCTAGGAAAGGCAAGATGCTGACTCAAGGTCCAACAACCAAAGACAAGAAGGTGTGTCCCCCTCGGGGCTGATGAGCTGGCTCAGCGGTGAAGAGTACTGGCTGCTTTTGCAGATGGCCCAGGTTCGAATCCCAGCACCCACATGGCAGCTACCAACTGTTCTAACTCCAGTTCCAGGGGATCTAACACCCTTTTCTGACCTCCACAGGCATTGCACAGGCATTGCACTTACATATATGCAGGCAATAAACTTGTACACATAAAATAAAAATAACTGTTTTTTAAAAGGCGTGTCCCCACAGATAAGACAGTGAATGGATCACAATTAAGGATCAGATAGATTTTAATTAGAAGGTGGAGGAAGGAGAATTCCAAGTTTGAGGCCAGGCTAGGCAACACAGTGAGGATACCCCTCTTAAATTATTTTTTAATCCCCTCCCCACCCCCAGCACTCTCCCTTGGTCTAGAGCATCTGGGTGCTGACTTTGAGCAAACCACTTCAGCTCTCTCATAGCACTGCAGCACTTGATCAAGGATGGTTGTATCAAGGGCACAGAGTTTATGCACAGTCTGCTTTGAAGGGGTGATGCGTGTGCTTTGTTGTTTCTTACATGGAAATAATAGAAGAGTGTCTGTTATGTCCCCAGATGGCAGGACTGCCAGGTCTGGAGGAAGAGGCGCCATGCTGGGCCTCACGTGGACAGTCCAGAAAGCACCTGCTGAGGCTGGTGATGCAGCTCAAGAGTTCAGGGATTCTTTTCTCCTAAATATTGCTTCCCAAAATGTGGATTTAATTCTTACTGGAAGGTAGTGTTTGGTGAAATTTCCTCAATTTCACTCCAGGCCAAATTATGTATAAAATTTAGTTCAAATGGCTGCTAAGCTGGTAACATAAAACATGCAATGTTTCTATGGTGATTGCTAATTTAAAATAATTAGAGAAAATAATGAGAAAACTATTTCCTCTCTTAAGGATTAGAGATCCGTAAGCCGATACCAGTCTCCTTTTAGTATACATAATCTCTATAATGAAGATAGAGAATCAAGAGTACTTTAAAATGCTTTCAAAAGGTCTCTCTGATTGGAGAATTTAATCAACCTAGTACTTATACTAGAACTTATATTTGCTTTTATTGAATCGAAGTCAATGTCATGAGAAGAAAATTACTTGTGTATATGTTAATGTAATAATTTTAAGCAGAATGTTGTATTATGACCAAATTAAGATTTAAGACCTGTTTATGATCATTTGAGTGCCCTAATTTCACAACTCCACCCTGCTAATTCATCATTCAGAAATGGCTGCATGAGGCTTGCTGTTGAAGGTCTTAGAGGCAGGAACACATCGGGACATGTGAGCGTCACAGTTCAGTGCAGCTTCCACAGGGAGATGAGTGCTCACGGTGCCTCTCATTATTTCATGCCCATAATGAAACGCTGCTGCAAGGCGGACACAGTGTTGATGCATGTGCACACAGTTACTAACTTAGTCACGACATGCTATTTATTTCTGGTTAGCTAAGGTTATGTTTTAGAGAATTGAACAAATTGACTAGAAAGTTAAAAAAAAAAAGATCAGTTCTTTTCTTTTTCTAGCTAATATACTACCAAATGAGCAAGTCGCTCTTTGGGTTACCTTATCTCCCTATCAGCCAGGCCTGAGTACTTTTCAGGGGTCCTTAGCTAATCCCCCAGAGGGCCCACTCATCCTCTGAGGCTGGTAACTCTGGCTTCCAGGGGAGACACAGAGAGCTGGATTTTCCCAGGTCCCTCTCACCTCTGAATCCCTAACATTTTCAGCAGTAGCCAAAGTTCATCATGCAATCCTGAACAAATGTTTTTTAAAAAATGGGCTTTTAGGGACTGGAGAGATGGCTCAGCGGTTAAGAATACTGGTTGTCCTTGCAGAAGACCTGGGTTTAAATCCCAGCACCCACATGGCAGTAACTTAAACAACTGTCCATAACTCAAGACCCAGGGGATTCTGACTTTGGCGGGCATTGCATGACACAGCAGCACTTACCTACATGCAGGCAATACACACATACACATAAAATAAAAATAATAAATTTTTAAAAATGGGCTTTTAAAATTCAAGCTTCTGAAGTCTCCCAAAGTCGGGGTCTAAAAAAACATCTGATATCTTTCAAAGAGTAAATGAGAAACAGTTAACAGGTATAGGGGTGCTGTTTACAGGAGGCATAACTCCTCATGGTCTAGAGCACAGTTAGACAACTACAGTTGCTAACTGGATATTTCAAATTAGCTAGTAGAAAGGACTTTGTTCCAAACACAAAGTAGTGACATATGTCTGAGTGGGAGATATGCTTGATCCATTATTACGTATTGTGTGCGTGTTTTGAAATATCACCATCTATTGACTAAATATGTACAACTATTATGTGTCAGCTAGAAAAGATGTCAATGAAGAAATTGCATCTGAGAGAAATCAGTACATCTAGAGCTCCACGTCAGGTTCTGGCAATGGCAGGACAGGAGCCCAAGTTCTTGGCCTCTAACCCAGGGCTCTCCCTGCTGCTGAAATTAACACATGGAGAGAGACTGGGGAATCTGGGAATCCTTAGGAATAACCTATCAGGAAAACAGGCTCTGAAGGGAAGCTGTTTTTGTGTGGGAGGGAATGAGAGAACAGCACGGGGAGCCACACAGGCCTGTCTTCCCTAAAGGGTTGTACCTAAAGTCTGACAGTAGCCAAAGCTACTGTACATGGGGCTTGAAGAGAAGGCCTGGCTGCCATGCCACTTCTGAATGCCTGTGAGGCACAGTCAACTAGTTCCCAGGACTGGCAGGAAAGGCTCTTGTGCCAAGTCTGACAACCTCAGTTCAATCCCTGGGATCTACATGGTAGAAGGAGAGAACCCATCCTACAAAGCTGTCATCTGATCTCCAGACATACACTGTGGTATGTACCCACCCATATACATACGTACACACAATCAATCAATGTAATAAAATGTTTGCTAGGACTGGTGGTACTTGCCTTTAATCCCAGCATTCAGGAGGCAGAGGCAGGCAGATCTCTGTGTTTAAGGCCAACCTGGTCTACATAGTGAGTTCTAGGCCAGTCAGGTTAACAGGGAAACCCTTTCTCTTAAACAACAACAGCAGAAATAACAACAACAAAAACTAGTTCCCAAACCCGCCTGAGGATACGGAGCAACCATTACAATTTCAGATTCACAGGCAAATTCCCTGGGAGTTCCTGATTCTGTCTGCCTGGTGTGGGTTCTAGGAATCTAAAACCTTAATTAATGTTGAAAGTGATTCTGATAATTGATCCCATGAGGGAAACACATATAGAAAAGACCCAGTCCACACTTTTTGGAAAGGGTCTGATGGTACCTATTTTATGCATTGTAAGTCACACAGTCTTTGCTGAACTACTCGAATTTGCCACCAAAGCATAAAAATTATCATAGGCAACACATAAAAATGATTGTGTCTGTGCTTCAATGAAGAGCTACGGACAGATCATTTGTCCTGGGGTTCATTGTTTGTGTCCCTGCTCCACACCTAGAATATTCCACTGCTTTATTCATCCAATGCAAACAAACTCAAAGTCTATTTTCTCAAGGGGGAAGAGGTCTCTTCAGGTACAGGAAAAGTAGTCTTATTATTTAAAAATAAATGGATAAACAGAGTGAAAAAAAAAAAAAACTCACCAAAACACTAATGTCTCGAGGAACGAAATTCCAACACTGGATGCACCAACCACAACAACTCTGGCATTGATGCTTACTTTAGGTTCTAACGTTAGTTTTCTGTTTGTATGATACAAGGCATAATCCAGCTGCAAGAAAGCAAAGAGAAAGTGGAACATTTTGTTGCCAAGCAAATCCAGTAATGAACATGCAATGGCCACAGTAAAGTAGACGTGATGGTGTTTATGAAATGAATGTAACAACATGGTAATATGCCTAATTCCCAGGCTGAGTCCCCAAAAATGCTTACTTTGGATGTTTCTATCCTATTGTTGAGAGATGATTAGAGTTGGCAAGGTAAATAATCCTATAAGACAACAGGTTATTCCCTGAGAATTATAGTTGTGCTCTCCTTATCTTCAAAGTTTCTCAAAACTTTTGAGTGCAAATTAAATTGTTAGATACTTGAAGTTAAAGATTTTCTCTTATGGACTTCTACATCCTTCACACATCTCCTGTCTTAAGTATAACAGTGCCTTGTAGACAGTAGGTCCTCAGTAATTTGTTGAATGATAAACATTGACTGAATGGCAAAAATGTGTTGAATGATAAGGGCTATTTCACCAGTCTTCCAGATACCTCAGTGTCATGGAGGACTCTCAGAAGCACAGACAGGAACTGTGATCCATTTAGCACTTGTGTTTGCAAAAGTGACCCAAATAAGTTGTGTGGTTGACTTACTTTCCTGTAGAGGCTGGACAATGACAAAGGGAAGTTTCACTAGAAGGTGGGTATATATTTGGGGTGTGTGATGATTCTTGAAAGACTGGTATACTACATGCTGAAAGGTATTAGTTCTATTTTAAATTAATTACTTCAACCTGTACTTTATTTGGTGACTGTGTCTGAAGAATTATAAGAATTATAGGTGACTTCCCATCTGAAACAATAGAGATAAGAAACCAGTGGAATGACATACCAATATTCTTAAATCAGTAGAAACTCATCCTCTAGTCAGAAACCTTCACCCCCTAGTAAGTCAAGCCCAGTTTCTATTTTCTTAAAATCTTGAGCTCCTAGGAGTTGGGAGACCAGAATACTGATGGGAAAATCCTGTTTTAAATGAATTCCCACCCATCCTTTAGTATTTTAGGCATCACAGCCTTAGGCTTTGCCATTTACCAGGTAACATCTAGGGTGGGGAGGACAAACCCCCACCTCTATAGCTCTGGACAGTCTGGCAAAAAGGAATCAGAAAAATGTCTTGTTCCAAATAATATATTAATAAGGATTTGAAATGACATTGGGACATGAGAGATAATTGGGGCTTATTCTTCTCATAGTAATGGTAGAAGTGCAAGGAAGGCAGATGAAAATAAATGGTGCTTCCTGTTTCTGGTCAAAGCAAGTCATATGCCAGAGCCCAACACTCACAAGGTGGGTATTTATACTCAACTGTAATGATAGAAACCTTAAAGACACACAGCACAGGGCACAGCGTTTGGTCAGAATGAGGGAGCTCACTGCCTTTCCTTCATCATTTGGGCTATTTATTTCTTTAATATGTAATTGAAAACTTCCTACATTGATAAACTTTTTAAATGAAAATAATTTTTAAAAGTGCACATTCTTCAAATGTCAGTTTTACAAGAATTTCCCAGGCCAGATCAATGAGGAATTAGGCAAGACATCTAGTTCACACTGATCCACGTGGTTGTTCCAGGGTTCCACACTGGGTCATGTAGATGCTCCAACCTACTGTGGTCAGCTTAGTTTCCAAAATAATCAGGCTGACAGCAAGTCCACTTTACCAGTCTTGAGTTTGGTGGAAGTTGTTATGATGGCTTCTAGTTGAAGGTCTAATTAACAGATTTAAAATGCAAGCATTGCAACATAGGTAAGAAGCCAAGCTTCCTTCCATTAGCAGGTCCACTCAGGTATTCTCCTCCACCATCGGAAGTGTAAACTAGCACTAGCGATGAAACATGGGCAGTAATGAAATTCCCTGGTAAAGAATTAGACCTCATTTATGAAAAAGCTCCAGTATCACAGAGACAAAGGCAGCCGGGAACAGAGCAGAATGGCCTTTGTTTCCCACACAATAGCGTTAACACCAACAGCTGCCAGGCCTCAGAAATCACCTTTCTAACTGCTAAATATGCAGAATGGCTTCAGGGTGTCAAGAGTTTGTGATCAGTACCAGGTAGGGTTGGTGTCTCAGGAGAGTGAGCCAGTATCACAATGATGCCCGATTATGTGCCCAGGTTTTAATTAAAAACACATCCATTGTCAGATAGGAGGAAGTCTTCTGAACTGAAGGAAAAAGCCATCTTATTTTAATTAGTAGATATAGTTTTCAAGTGTCTTGAATTTAGAGAGCCTAGAGGTCTCTTTAGTGGAATGAAGACTACTTCTTTTGCTTTCCACCAGGGCTTGTTTTGCTCATAAGCAGGAAGCAGATCAGAATATTTTCCTGGGGCTGAGGAGATGGTGGTTAAGGAACTGGCTGCTCTTGCAGAGAACGTAGGTTTGATTCTCAGTAACCACATGGCATTTAACAACTGTCTGAAACTCCAGTTCCAGGGGATCCAACACCCTCTTCTGACTTCTGTGGGCACTGCATGACACAGGTACACTTACAGGCATGCAGCTAATACACTCATACACACACAATAAAAATTTTTAGAAAGAATATTTTCTTCTTTTATGTTCCTTCAAACTACATGCTTTCCTGGGAAAAGAAAAGCAGGTTTGTCAGATAGGGTGGTGCACACCTGTAATTCCAGTACTTGGGAGGCTAAGGCAGGAGGATCATGAGTTCTAGGGGAGTCTGGGCTCCACAATAGTGAGACCTTTTCTCAAAACAAGCAAAAAAACAGATATGGAAGACCCTCTGGGCCATGCTGGATTGTCTTTTTCTTAGAATGAGAATCTATCAAAAACACCTCATAAATAGGCTATTATATATGGGGCCTGATTTCTTCAATAATAAGCTTTAAATGAAAGTCTTATTGATATTTATTTTATTATTTTGGTTTTGGATACGGTCTCATGTATCCCAGATTGGTTTCGAACTCATTATGTAGACAAATATGATGATGAACTTCTGATCCTCCCACCTCCACCTCCCAAGTGCTGGAATTTCAGATGTGTGCCCACCACACCCATTTTTAAGGTAGTGCTAGAGATAGATCCAGGTCTATGTGTACCTAGGCAAGCAGTCTACCAACTAAGCTACATCTCCAGCCCCTTGACTAATATTTTAAACAAAGAAACTGAATGTGCCTAGTAGTGGTAAATTATTTCAAAAATAAACAGAAGGACTCTAAGTTCTTTGCCTACATGATGGTATAGCTGAGAAGTCAGAAGTCAGAAACTTTTTTTAACATTAAATAACGATTTCTCATTTTTAAAAATATTTTATTATTTTTATTTTATGTATATGAGTGTATTGCCTGCATGTAAGTGAGTGCACCCATGTTGTTCAGTGCTGTGGAGGTCAGAAGAGGGTTTTGGAGTCCCCTGGAACTGGAGTTAAGGATGGTTCGTAGCCGCCATGTGGGTGCTGGGAATTGAACCCAGGTCCTCTGCAAGAAGTCAGTGTTCTTAACTGCTGAGCCATCTCTCCAGTCCCGATTTCTCATTTTTATTTCCCATATTCCTTATTTTATGGTGTGAGCACAGGTATCGCTAAGATAACTCTCAAGACGTTTTCTTTGGGGGGGTGGGAACAGTCTCTGTTTGGTGAGTTTCTGATTTTTTTTTTTTTTTTTCTTTTTGAGACAGGGTCTCCCTGGCCTGGAACTTGCTATGTAGGCCAGGCTGGCCTCAATCTCACAGAGATCCACCTGACTCTGCCTCCTGAGTGCTGGGATTAAAGGCATGTGTCACTGTGCCCAGCTCTGATTCTGTTTTTCTAATAGTACTAAGTTAACATCTTAGACAAAGGGATGACTTCCAACATTGACATGATCATGTACTCTAACAAGAAAGAATAAGCATAGATCATGATGTATGCACTGACCTTTTAAACTGAAATGTTCCTTAAAATTGATGCTGACTCTGATAATGAGTTTAAAATATAAACTTTAAATTCCATCCCTGACGTAGGAAAAGGAGTGATACTATGGGAGACCCTGTAGGAAATTCTTGAGCTGAACTTGGAGGCTGGGGAAGGGGAGAGAGGCAAAGGATCAGCAGGGGAACACAGTACAGGCCGGATGGGAGCTGAGAAGGGAGCTGAGAAATTAGGAAGATAAATGAGCAAGTGTTTTAAGTATTAATCTCTGTGGGGACCTAAAGGCCCCACCTTGCAGAGGTCCGAGAGGAAGTTACTGGGGCGCGGACTGACTTGTTTTAAAAGTCTGAAGGATACTTCCGCACTGCTGAGGAGTGCATGATCAGCTCGTGACCATCCTTAAGATACACCCTCAGGGGGAAGGGGGATTTCCAGATGTCTTTATAAGCTCTGTAACACCTGTAATAAATGAGTCCCTGCTTGAATAAGCTCCCAGTTATGCCTGAGTGTTCGCTTGAGTGTTCCTGGTACTGGGGGTGGCATGGGCTGGTGAAAGGCACGCTTACTTATCCCCAATTATCACTGTTGCTGGCTCGAACACCCCCCCCACCCCCACCCCACCCCACTCCCACAAATCTCTTTATCACTTCCTGTGAGTGCCTCTGAACAGGAGACTGGATGTGAGTGTGATGAGTCACTAGGAGGAATTTTTGGTTGATTAAAAAGATTGTGTGTGTGTGTGTGTGTGTGTGTGTGTGTGTGTATGTTTGTGTAGCCAATCTCAGGTGTGGTTCCTCTGGCACTGTCCCCCATTTTTTATTATTTATTTATTTATTGATTGATTGATTGTTTATCATTTAAGACAAGGATTCTCGCTGGCCTGGAACTCACCAAGTAGGTTAGGCTGGCTGGCCAGTGAGCCCCAGGGATCCCCCTGTTCCTGCCTGCCCAACACTGGGCTTGAAAATGCATACCACCATGTTTGGCTTTTAGGTTCTGGGGGTGGAACTCAGGTCCTTGGGTTTGCAAGGCAGGGACTTTACTGATGGAGATATCTCCCTAGATCTCATGAGCCCTCTTGTAGGGTGCTGACATAATTGTTCAAAAAATTGTTTTAGTTGGTTCTTTTTCCAGTTGCTTAAATGATTAAATCAACGACTTGGGCATCTTAGAAATACTTGGGATTAAATTTGATCTTTTTTTGACAGAACGATATTGATTTGCATACTTGGTTGAGTTTGTACTGTGATTCACATGCATTTATCAAGATACATTAGTACACAGTTCTGAGTTTAATGCGCATTTGTTACCTGTTCTCCGTCTATAAAATATTGGTCAAATATAACCTAGTCCCATTATTAGACCTGAATTTTGTTGTTGGTTAGTGTAGTTTCTTTTCTGCCCTTAGACTGAATTATAATGATGACAAAAGCATTATTGAAGTTTATTTTAAAAACAGATCTAGGGCATTCAAGATGGCCCAGCAAGTAAAAGCACTTGCTGCATAAGCTTCTTGACCTGAGTTTGATCCCTGGATCCCATATAAAGGTGGAAGAAGTGAACCAACTCCACAAAATTGTTCTGATCCCCACAGACCTGTTGTAGCACACATGCACCACCACCCCACATACTACATACATACATACACACACACACATGCACGCACATGCAGACACACATTCATGTAAGCATATTAAAAATAATAATAAATAAACAATTTTAAAAATAGATCCAAAATCAGAAGTTACTAACACCACAAACAGGCCAGTAAATCAGAAAGCAGTTAAAATAAATATAATGATCCCATATACAAATTTAAGATTCATACCAAACTGGTCCATGACAATCTATAGGATGTTTTTTTTTTTTTTTTTCAAAGAACATTTCTTTTAGGAATTATGACGAACCCCTGGGATCAGACTGTGTGTTAGTCTGGTGGCCAGGTTTGGCCTTGTTTTCTTAATTCTGGTATTGGCGAAGATCCTGAGCCTCTTTTCCTCAAATATTAGTTTCTTCAGGTGTAAAATGGAAATAAATTACACCCACCTCTGCCTTCCTCAGCAGGCAGACACAGGGACTATTCATTAAAAAATGACTACAAATACTTTGAGCTTTCCAGGCAAAGATGTTTCACAAGGTAAAATTGCACACCCTCTCTCCAATCTGCCATATGAAAGGCAAATCTTTGAAAAACACATTTTAAAAGGGCAAAACAATAAGCTCCATTTTCAGCTCACACCCATATCTATACATTTTTTCTTACAGAAAGCTTCCAAAGACTTCAAAGAGAGCTCTGTCCATGCAGGAAATGGAGGATGGAAAGATTCATACCCATTAGGAGTAAAATTTCTGAAATCCTTAATAAGCCTATTTTTGCTTTATACATGTAATTCCCCCCGCCCCGTGCTTCCCATTTCTCTGTTTTCTCTTTGAGAAATCCTGTTTTTACAAATTGAGTAAAACAAATGATGATGGATTGACAGTGCTACAAATGTCAGTGCAGGCTTCAAAGTTCAAAGTTCATGAATGGATCTCTCTGGAGCAAAGTATTGCAATATTTATCAAATAAATAAAAGATGGTGTGGTGTGGCCACTTAGAACCAACCACTTGAAATACCTTCCACAGATACAAAATGTAGTTTCACAAAGCTGCTGTTATAAAACTATTAAATAGTTTCAAAGGCAATCGAGACTAGAGTCATGCTTGGGTATTGGCTATTGCCTTAGTGTGCTAGAGAAAAAAAAGAGTTTCAAAGGCAGATATGAATGCCAACACCTTTGACTGGGGGAGTATGGGAAGTTTGTGGAGATAATGTTGTGATTTTGAGCCTTATTTTATGAAGGACTCTCTTAATTTTTCTCTTGGTTGGGGGGAGGGGGGAGCTCCAAGCAATTTTTTAGTTTGATATTTCAGAAAAATGCAAACTGTTCTGTCTACTGTATCTTCTGAGGGCAGTGCTGACTCAGGGACACTGTCTGGTTTCTTTCTTGACTCTTGAAAGAACATATGTAAAACTACAATTTGTGGACCAAGAATGGACCTCGGTTACTCCTGCCCACTAGCTAGTTCCCCATTCCTGTACCAGGCACACTCAGAGCACGCACTGAATGCCTAATAGAAGCAACTTAGGGGAAGAAGGATTTATTGTGGCTCATGGTTCAGGGATATAAGGTCTATCAGGGCAGGGAAGGCATGGTATAGGGAACAAATCACACTGTAGCAGCAGGAGCTTGAGGCAGCTGGTTACACTGCAGAAGACAGAGCTTGAACTAGAACCTAGCCAGATTATTATCCACGAGACCCAATCTGCAGTGACCTACTTCCCCCACTTAAGCCCGTCTCCTGAATGGTCCACAACTTCCCAAAACAGTACCACCAGCTGAGAACTACTTGTTCAAACACATGAGCCTGGGGAAGAACATTTCACATTCGATCCACAGCACTCATTACATGTTTATGAGGGAAGGAAGCACTTACTTTGCCTCTACAAAATATTGGAAACATTACCCAGGATGAGTTATTATGTCTTTAAAGAACTACCATGCTTTAATTCCTTTACAGTTTTGACATTATTCTAGCAAGGAGTAGGAGCTCAATAGATTTTTGTGGTATTCTCACAAATAGTATGAATCCCATGTGAAGAAAGAAGGTTTCTGCATCCATTACAGTTAGGCTATGCATCATATAATGTAAGAAGCTAAATAGCAACAGCTTATATAGGATGGAGAATAATTTCTCACTTATGCAAAGTAAAAATCTGAAAATATGTAGCTCAAGGCTCTATGGAGGCAGTGGCATAAACTGATCAGAGATTCAGGCTTGTGCCTGCACGACCTGCCCTCATACTACAAGACTTCTATCTATAAGTGTGGCCCAGGTGGCTGCTGGTGATCCAGACATTGTGTTATCATCCCAGGCAGCAGCAGAAGAGAAAAAGAAATCAGTCCTGTTAAGCACCTTTCCCAGAGTTCCCATTCCCACAACTTCTGTCTCTATGGCTACAACTTAGAGTCATGATTATGTCTAATGTAAATTATATTAGGAAATACAATTTTTAGTTGGGTGCACACTGCCTTGAATAGAACTGAGATAGTATTACTAAGGCAAAAGGAAAGCACAGTTATGACGGAGGGAAGGGTGGAGGGTGGGCAACTCTAGTCTTTACCAAAGCTCCTTAAGTTTCTGTAAACACACATACATATCTAGATTCCACAAAGAGAGAAAATATGCAGTATTTGTCTAAGTCTATGTTGCTTTGTTTAGCATGATGAGCTCCAGTTCAATTCTTTTCCCTGAAAATGACATAATTTCATTCCTCTTTGCACCTGAGTTAAGCTCCATTGTATACATCACATTCATATACCATTCCATCTGTGAATGAGCCTCTAGGCTGGTTCCATATTTGACTGTTGTGAACAGTATGCAATAAACATGGATGTTTAAGTATCCCTGTGGTATGTTGGCTTGGATTCCTTTGGATAGAGTCCCAGAATTATATAGCTGGATCATACAGTAGTTCTATTCTCAGATTTTTGAGGAATCTCCATATTGATTTCCATAGTGATGGCACCTGTTTGCATTCCTACTAACAGAGAATAAGAGTTCCTGTTTCCCTGTGTTCTCATTAGCCATTTGCTGTCATTTGTTTTCCTTATGATAGCCATTCTGATTAGGATGATGAAGTCTCAAAGCAGTTTTAATTTGCATTTTTCTGAAGGTTAAGGATCTTGAACATTTTTTCATATGCTTATTGACCATTTCTAGTTCTTTTAAGAGCTGCTTATTGAGGCTGGAGAGATGGCTCTGTGGTTGAGAGCACTGGCTGCTCTTGCAGCGGACCCAGGCTTGGTTCCCAGCACTCACATGGCAGCTCACAACTATCTATAACTCCAGTCAGGGGACCCAACACCATCTTCTAGCCTTGGAGGGCATTGTACGACATGAATGTACTTACATACACCCAGGCAATACACTCATAAAATAAAAATAATAAATAAGATATTTAAATATTTATATTAGAAAAAATGTCTTGCAAATTGGATGGAGTGACGTCACTAGATTTGCATGTTTTTTTCACGGGTTAGGGTTCTTGAGATCAGTATTGCATTAATGGCATCTTGACTATCACAGTCAGATAGGCAGTCATAGTGACACATTTAATTGTTCATGGATGTGCTAGATAGCTTTAGTGTCAACTTGACACACTTGGGTTGAGGGAGCCTCAATCAGGGAATTGCATCCATTGAACTGGCCTATGGCCATGTCTGTGGTGCATCTTCTTGACTGTTGTGTGATATGGGAGGGCCCAGCCCATTGTGGGTAGTGCCATCCCAGGCAGGTGGGCCTGTGTGTCATAAGAAAGCAGGCTGAGCAGGGGCCAGGGGAGCAAGTCAGTAAGAACTGATCCTCCATGGCCTGTGCTCCAGCTCCTACCTCCAGGTTCTTGCCCTAAATTCCTACCTTGGGCTCCCTGATGAACTGTGACCTGGGAGATGTAAAACAAATAAACCCTTTCCTCCCCAAGTTGGTAGTGGTCAGAGTATTTTGTCACAGCAATGAGGAGACAAACTAGGACAATGGATGATCCAGTCATCGCTGTTCATTGTCATCACTTCACAGGAGTCCTGTGTGCTGGGTAGACTGTTTTGAGCTTACTTGCTCCTGACGATGTCTTCAAAAGGGTTACAGCATGCTTTGGCATTGAAATAAACACTTATTATAGCCCTATAAAGGCCCAGAAACTGAGCAGCAGGATATAAATTTGTTATTAGTGAAGCAAATAGTACTCATTGGAGGATTGATAGTAATTCTCTGTTTCCTTGCAGTGCAACCATTGAGGCTTTTTAGGAGCAAATAAAAGATGATAGAGACTGGCAAGTAGATGACGCCATGTTATAGTTTGTTACTGAGAAACATGCAAAATATTTTCCTCTTCACCCAGAAATAATGCAATCGAAGAGAACATAAATTGCTTCCCCTCTCTGAATAGATGGGAAGAATTTCAAAGCAATGACTTACATGGCTGATTCATATGCTGTTCTGTACTTTCATTAAGACATTGTGTTACTGTTTAATTGGTCACATTTTTCTTTAATGATACATAAAATAAAGTTGTATCTTACAACTGATGATGTCTTGGATTTGATATGGTTAGGTGGGTAATTCACTTGTTTTTAATTAAATAGCATCTCTGAACAAGAAGCTCATGCAATCATTAAAAATATGATCAATTTTGTACTAGATACAAACACTAGCAAGGGCGACTCACTGTCGGCTTCATAGCCCTACATAAATTCGATGTATAGCAAATTAGCATGTGCATCAAGATAACCTGAGAGGCTCTATGCCTTTCCTCTCCCACCCTGAGCAGCATCAAGGTTGTAAAGATGTCCTCTAAGCCTCTGCAACCTTCTCATGGAATCCTGTCCAAGGAGTGTTAGATACTGGGAACTCCTGGGCTGTTTTCACTGGTGCAGGCCACAAACTGAAGAAATGGCTTCTCTAGAGGGAGCACACTGGGAAAGGCAGGAATGAGGTGAAATCTATGGCAGGGAAATGTTTCACAAAGTCAATTATCTGACTTATACCATCCAAAAATATAAACTATTGCTATGTTTAATATGCATCTTTTAAAATTAAAAAATTAGAAAACACTGTAATTTAAATTGTTTTTTTACATTTTCCCCTGTCTCTGTCTCTCTCACTCTCTGTTGGTGGGTGTGTATGTGTAGATGGGGTTTGAGTGAGTGTGGGTGTGTACCTGCCACTGTGCACATTTTGAGGTCCGAGGACAACTTTCAGGGGTCAATCAAATTCTTATACCTTGTGGGTTCCTGGAATTGAACTCAGGGCCTTGTCAGGTTCAGTGGGAAATACCTTTGCCCACTGAGAGATCTCACTTGCCCCCATATGCACCTCTTAAAAAAACCCCAAAACTCATTGATTTAGCATATAGCTACCTAATCATTCTCAAATTCATATTTCTTTGAAAGAACCACTTATATTAAGCATAAAATGAGAGTGCAGCCTCAGAGTTCGGAGACACTTCCAAAAGGGATGGAACACATTCTTCTTCTTAAATTGTGCTCTCCCCAAATGATGGCACTGTCATTTAGGTATCCATAAAGTCCATAAAGTTCATTAAAATCAGGGAAAAAAGAATCCATCCTGCCCCTGCGGACCTCATTTCCCTCCTCTTTATCTCACATAGAACACTCATGACCCCAGATGTGTGTAGTTTCTTCCGTATCAACCAACTCTCCATAACAGCCAGGTGCCCTACAATTTGGTTCAGTTCTGACAATATCTACTTGGGCTGAGACCCCTAGGTCTGCTCCTCAGTGCACCTCAGTTGTTAATCACAAGTCTAGGTGGTTACCCAAGCTTCTGACCAAATGGCTATAAACTGGCGATTCCTATGACCCCTTCCTCAGTGGTTCAGAGAACTCAGAGAAACAGTTTACTTACCAGGTCAGCAGTTTATTTTACAAGTATCATCTAGATACACTGGGCATGGAATAGAGACAGGAT
This sequence comes from Nannospalax galili, assembly GCF_000622305.1. Classification (NCBI taxonomy): domain Eukaryota; kingdom Metazoa; phylum Chordata; class Mammalia; order Rodentia; family Spalacidae; genus Nannospalax; species Nannospalax galili. The sequence continues at coordinate 1,892,243 of NW_008329677.1, forward strand.
ATGGAATTTCCACAGGCCTTCCAGATGTGCCACATTCCCAGCACTTTTCAAACACATTAGTAGAAACATTTAAGTAGGTTACAGCAAAGCACAGAAATCTCAGCTATAGGTTTCAGATGCTATCTGATGCCACTTTGCTTTCTGGTTGATGGAAGCTAGGACTTTGTCAAGCTAATATATCCCAAAAGGTTTTTCTCAGTTAGTCACAGGATGTTAGGTCCCATACAGAGGTGGGCAAGAAATAGTTAAAGATAGTCCAAGATAAATTATAATTAGGCTTTGGATCTGCAACATTCCAAACGTTGCATAATCATTAAAATTCTGATCAGTTAATCAGCCTTGCAGAAGGTTCAATTTGGAGATGCAGGGCTTTTTTGTTTGTTTTGTTCTGGGAACTTTCATTCACAAAGGAATTCTCACTAAGTGAGGACAAGTAAACAAGACACAGTACAGGTGGGAGGGGTCCTGTATCAAGAAGCATTGCTATAAAACAAATGAATTCAAAATGCAGAGGAGTAAAGAAACAAGCATTCATTTTGCTCTCCTGTCTCTGGGTCACCAGATCAGGCAGGTCATGCTCAGGAGGCAGTTCTGAACTTGCTAAAAAGTCCTGGAATCAGCAGGCCCAAGATGACAGGACGAGTCAAAGAAGGATTCCCAGAGAAAGTGACAGCTAAGCTTAAACGTGGTGGCACACATCTTTAATCCCAGCCCTTGGGAGGCAGAAGCAGGTGGATCTCTGTGAGTTCAAGGCCAGTCTGATCTACATAGTGAGTTCACAGGGAGACCCTGTCTCAAAAAGACAAAAAAAAAAAAATCAATAGGATATTTTCAGGTGGGCAGATGAATGAACTCACTGGACGAGAGGGCAAAGCCAGAGGAAGACTCAAACTCAAAAGTGCAGGTCAGTTAGTCTCTATGTACGGGTTTATAGCTGAGGTCTTGGAAGGAGAAGGCAGAATGGTTACACATGGCAATACAGGAAGTGGGCACAGAAGGAGACACAAAGCTAGGAAAAGGAATCCTGCAGAGGATGGGAGGGAGTGCTGATGGCCAGCTGTGTACGCACTGCCACCTCCCATTAGCCAATAACATTTGGCAAATCTCTGAACACAGTGAGATGAAAACTCCTATTCCCACAGGGAATAAGCCATTTGGTGCAAGTTGGGTGAGTGGCTCTGCCCTGCTGGGTTAGGCCTCTGGTTCATTTGCTAAGAAAATGACAGTCATGGAAAACAACTCATTACTCTGAGTGCTGTTTCTAGGTACAGTTTGTTCCAATCTTGCTCTCCCTCACCATTTCTTTACTTTTGCCCCTGGGTATGTTCAACACATACTTACATGTCCAGTGACTAACATATATGACTTTATTTTTAAGGTCTAATGTATGCCTTTCTGCACACTGCCCAATTTTTCAATTAGTTTCAGTATTTCTGTTGACATAAATTGTATCTCTGATTTCGTCTGAAGAAATTAGACATAACTTTCATCCCATTGTAAACATGGTTTTATATTCTCTTTCACATGACTTTTAAATTCTGCACACCAAAAGGCTCACTCAGGCTACTGTAAAAGCAATGTACAATGGGTGTTTTGAAAGAATAAGCCGTTCTGAAAATTCCTACGGGGTACACTAAAGCTCCAAAGTTCAAAGGAATTTGGTCAGAATCAATGGAATTGCCTCTTGGTTCAAGTGAAGGACTTGGAGGGAGGAAGAAAACAAATCCACCTTCCTTTTAAAGTGAAATGAAAAAAGAGGTTGGCAGACAAGCTAAGCAGAGACATCAACAGGGAGGAAGCCAGTACAACGAATGGGAGGGGCCCTCAAGGGATAAAAGTTAGAGATGCATCTTAATAGAAGATACCAGGCTGATTTCAGTTGTTCTGATATTTCACATCAGATCAGAGAAGACAAGGGTCTTAGTCCTGCTGTTGATTCTTATAAAATGAGGTGCCTACAATGGGAAACAAATTGGTAGAAAAAATGACCACCCGTTTCCTTCTCATTCTTTGAATCAGCTCCTGATGATTTTGACTATACATAAAGCTCACTGATTCATGCTGGCAGTAGACACTGTCCCTGAAGTTATGAAAACAAAAACAGTGATAGCAAAATCATATTATAATTACCACATGAAGCTCTGCAGTGCTTAACCTTCTGATGGGAGCTGGGCCGCTGCCTGTGAGGGTTAATGCTTATGCAACATGACTTTCAGGGAGTCTCACACTGCAAATGCAAAAATCAAGAATCCTCAAAAAAAGCTCCCCCACCCCAAGCTCACTTTGTATATATTAAAACACAAACTATTTCTTAAAATCCCCTAAATCCCTCTGGAGTGGATGGCAACAGGCAAGCAGAGTGTACCATAATTAACACCCGTTCACCGTTGACATCCCACTTTGGTCTCTGTAAAGCTAGGTCACGTACTTTTAATTTCTCACATGCATGTCAGCAGTAAACTGTCCCAGCGTTTGTGTTAATGACACCATCTGGTGCTTCCCCTTCAACTTCGACTTCCAAACAAGATGTAATGTCAGCAACACATGAAACCCACTGACATTTACAGTAAGGAAATTTAGTATCCGTCATTGGTTTGGTATAAATGTGTTTGCATGACTGCTGGGGCTATAAAATTGTCACCTTTGCCAGGCGAGCAAAGGTGCAATAAATAATGGATTTTAAGCCATGCATGTACTACCAAATCATTAAACATTTATCACACAAGCACAATAGCATCTTAAGCAACAGTCACCATTTGAAAAATTAATGCTACTTTGAGGGTTAAATGGAAGTCGTTTAGTCCAAGTGTTAATGATTTTTAATATGGTTCCTACAGAACATAAAGATTTCCAAAATTTCAATTACTTTAGTTGAACATGACTATATATATGTAAACAGCTCTTTTATAATAATTTTCTCTTGAAGAACAATCACTTTATGTTCTTTTGTTATATACTAAATATTACAATTGAAATGTTTTGTGAAAAAAAATAATTACTAAAACCTTTTTCAAAATCCTAACTGGAAAAAGAAAGGTTCTTTAGGAATTAAATGGTACTCTTTCCTTTTAAAACCTTAATGGATTTGTCAGTTATGGTTGCAATTAAGCAATTTTAATTTTGGATTAAGGAAACAAATATAAAGTCGAAACCAACAAAATCCCTTGAGTAACCAAGCCACATTTGTCCCCAATCCTGTTCCTTTAGAAATCTGTCCCAAAGCATACCAGCAATTTTGTTCTCTAAGCTTGTCTTATGGGTATCCATTGCTTTAAGGAAATGATTTAAAATGCAGATAGGGGGAGGGTGGTTATTGGCTTTATGGAGGATTTAGCAAAGAATACTGCTTGATTCAAAGGAACAAAGAGAAACCTTGGTGGGAACTGGCTATTTACTTGCTTGCTGGGTACAGAACAATGAACATAGGTGTGGTGCTTTGAATGAGAATGTCCTTCATAGGCTCCAAGTATTTGACTGCTTGGCTCCAGTTGGTGACGCTGTTGCAGATGGTGAGGAGGTGCAACCTTGTTGGAGGAAGCATTTCACTGGGGGTGGGCTTTGAGAGTTCACAGACACCTCCCATTTTCAACATCTCTCCCTTTGCTTTCTGGTCTGGCTGCCTCCTGCCATGATGGACTCTTACCCCTCTGGAACCATAGGCCTAATAAACTCTTCCTTCTTTAAGTTGCCTTAGCCATGCTGTTTTATCATAGCAACAGAAAAATAATACAGTAGGGAAGTAAGGGCTGGCTTATATAAGCTCTTCCTTTGGCAGGTAAAGTTTGACTGAGGACTATGCCATCAAGGAACCATGACACCATGACGAAGATGGATCTCCAGAACACAATCTCAGTATGTTAAGCTGTCACCTAGCAAGAGAACACAGAGTAGGCCCTACTATGAGTGAGAAGCATTGTTTTTTTTTTGGGGGGGGGGATAGATAATAGGCACATAGATAGCTAGTTAGAAAGAAATTACATAGATAGATGATAGATGATTGATAGATAGATGATAGATGATAGAAGATTAGATAGAAGATAAATAGATAGATAGATGATAGATAGATAGATAGATAGATAGATAGATAGATAGATAGATAGATGATAGATAGATAGATGATAGGTAAATTCTGGTTAGAACTTAAGAAATGACTGAATAAGAGATCTCTATTCCACAGTGCAAAGGTTAATCCCTTAGTAAAAGCTTTTGCTTTAAGAGCCTTTGTAGTTTCAAGTCTGCAACTTATAGATTTTCCTCTCTATTGACTTTCCCTTCACCTATCAGATATGCACAGGAAAGAAGGAAAGGGGCAGATGGGAGCACTCTAGAAGGTAGCACCCCTACTGGAAGTCAGGGGAAGATATTGTACAAAATACAACAGGAATGAATTTCAAATCAGTGGAGGGAGGTTTGAGACCTCCTGCCTTCATCTGTGACTGTCATTTACATAGAACTAGGGCCTGGCCCACCCTCTTCCTTGTGTGTCTTGGACTTTAATCCAAGACTTGGCCAAGACTGTGCATTTGCAGTGACAGCTCCCTCCACTGTTGGAAAGCCTTTATGGGGAGTGACCATCTTTTGTTGAACTGAATTTAGGGATCAACAGCAGAGGCCGAGTGGGGTGAGGGTTCACAGGAATGGGGAGATCTTGATGCCGCCCCACAAATACACCTACATACCAACCTACTGCTGGTTCCAAGCCATGAAAAAGATATTTAGAGTTGGGTGGCTACCATCCCTCCACAGTTGTTCTTAGTACTGAGGGAATCATCACGTCTAAGCAAGTGGTCTGGTTCTATGTATGTGCCCACAAGTCTCCATGACACAAAGGAACTTCTGACACAAAGGAACTTCTTCAAGGGCTAACTTTAGTGTCATTATGCAGAAGTTAACCCAATCCACCAGGACCCTTTGTCCTATTTTGAAATAGCATATACTGCTTAAGCCTCGACATTAAAACAAAAGCATTCAGTATGGGATTTTTTTCCAAAAGCAGTTTTTCTAACAAATGTTCCATGAAAGGGCCACACACTCACCCTACCCTTCCATCTGTCACTAATTAATTTACAATTTTCTAGACCGCTAGCTGTTTATGTTACATATTCTGGAAATGACTATCAGTGACTATCAGGTCTATCCCAGTGGGAGAGAATCACAGGCAACACCAAGAAAACCTCGCTCGTTTCCTTCACAGTTGTGTTGGCTCCCGTAATACTTAAAATCTGCTTCTGTGTGTGTGTGTGTGTGTGTGTGTGTGTGTGTGTGTGTGTGGTGGGATGGAGAGGAGAGAATCACACATTGTGGCAAAAACAGCTCTCTTGAAGGGTGTGAAAAAAAAACAGTTAACAATGAAGGGCAAGAAACAAAAAGCCATTCAACAGATGCATGCCTTTTTTTTCTCTTCAGTGTGGATCAGTTTTTCTTGTTAATTATATCACCTATTCTTCCTTATATTGATAATTACATAATTACACGAAACAGATGGGTGACAGAATGCACCCAGATGGTGAGAATGTAAACAGGCTTACAAATTGCTTATTCTTGGGCATATTAAAAAGAATTATTCAATAATACATAGATTTCTATACACATCTGTCAAGTAGAGCCTTCAAAATGGCAGTTACTTTGTCAATTTTCTTTTCTTCAACAGATACAATATCCTCCCTAGGAATGCCTGGGCAACCAACTGCCATGGAGACAGGATGTTTTAGCTTTTTCAAATATCTGGACATCTAAAATTCTAAACTCTTATCTGAGTCTGCTGGCTTAAACCACTTCCACCCCTTGCTTAAAAAGAGGAGCTGTAATCATATATGTCTCTAGCTATACTTTGAGCAAGCTGTGAAGGGCTAAACAGAATGAGAGTGTTTGCCTTAAGACCATACTGGAGGGTGTGGGGAGATGGCTCACTGTGCAAAATGCTTGCCATGTAAGTAAGGGTCCTGAGAATAGATCCTGAGAACCCATTTAAAAAGCTAGACATGGCAGCACACACCTGTAATCCCAGCACTTGGAGGCAGAGCTTGCCGAGCTGCTGGCCAGGCAGTCTAGTTGAATTGGCAAGCTCTGGATTCAATGGAAAACTCTGTATCAAATAAGGTAGAGAGCAATTGAGGAAGACATCCAGTGTCAACCTCTGGCCTCCACGTGCATGCATACACATGTGTACTTACAGTCCCCTAATATGTGCATGCACACACACTTATACATACAATAAACATAGAAACATACAAAGATACCCCCCAACACACATACACACATATACACTAAATAGGCATACACACACACACACACACACATATATATACTAAGCACAGACACATAAACACACACACACACACACACACACACACACACATACACATACAGAATGTACTGGAAATGTTTTCATTGCATCTGATAGGTTTTCTGTATAAAATTATTTTTTTCCAATTTTTAAATTAATTTTTTTGTGAGTATTTCATACACAACAGCTCAAAAAATTATTTTTATGCCCCCATCTTCACTGGCACCCTCCCACAGGAGCCTATACTCAGTTATCCGAGTGTCAAGGCCCACTAGGTTGTCAGTGTCCCCAGCTGTTCCCCAGTGAAATCCACCCACTAAATGTAGTCAGTCTCTCTAGAGTCCCTTGTTTTAGGATAAAATTCTTTAAAAATAATCATGAAATAAAAGGCATTCATGCTGGAGCTGGGAAAGTGGCTCAGAGATTAAGAGAATTTCCTGCTCTTGCAGAGGACCTGGGTTCAGTTCCCAGTACCCACATGGTGGCTATCAACCATCTGTAACTCCAGTTTCAGGGATCCAAGGCCCTCTTCTGGCCTCCACAGGCATTGCATACACATGGTACACTCACATACGGGCAGGCAAAACACCCATACACATTAAATAAAAATCAATCAATCAATTAATAAAAAATTTAAAAAAGCATCGATGCTGCATTTAATGGGCATGCATAACTGTGCTTGTGTGAGGGGCACATTTACCATCCCTCTAGCTGGCTGCCTCTACCTCTGCTCCATGGATCAATTTCTTCTTAAATGATGCTTAGCTGACGAGGGGTTTGTTTTCCTTTGTTTTTAAGACAGTCTCCCTATGTAGTCCAAGCTACCCTTGAAGTTGTAATCCTCCTATCTCAGCTTCCTGAGTGTTGGGATTGCAGAGGTACACTACCATGCCATGCACAGCAGAGATATATTGTCTGACCCTGCTTCCGTTGGCTTCCTTCTTGATGCACTTGGTGCTCTGACATGATGTACCCTTGTCTATTGGTTTGCTGCTTGCCTCCTACACTGCATGCAAGCAAGCCCTGGGTGGCAGGGATTTGCCAGTGCTTCAGGGCTATACCACTACACATAGAGCAGGGCCCTCCATGTGGTCAGCACATAATGAATAGGGACAGAGTGAATGGCATCAATTAATTTCCCACCTCTAAGCTTCATATCAGTGATGCTAAACAGGATCTGGGCCACTGTTTGGGCAGAAGGGCCTGTCCAGGCAGGGCACATGAGACTCCAAAAGCAGTGAACTGTGAACAGGGAATGGCACAGGTTTCCTTCTAACATGAAACACAGGTACAAACCAGGGTGTGGATCAGAGTTGAGAACAGAAAGCAGGTCATGACCTGGTGGGTAGAGGAGAGGGTTCAGGGAGGCACAATTCCAGATGGCTTCTGGTGGAATGACCTGACTTGGGGAGAACCTGGATGGGGGTGGCAGCAGTAGGTCATGGAATTCCACCCACTACACACTGGGCAGTGATGGCATACACACAGAATGTGAGCTCTCCTCCTGGGCCATGTTTTGATGTGGACTGTGTATACTTTGTGTGTGGAAGAGAGACAGAGAGATAGAAAACCAGAAGGGTTTTAAGAAGCATCTAACGACTCAAGGGGCCTGAGGTTCTTTTGGAATTTGGACTTTGATGGCTTCAGAGGGGTGGATCCTACAAGGCAGGCCCTCAGAAAACAGGAGTGCTCTCCAGAAAGTCGTCAGGTTGTTCTTCGTCCACTAGAGTTCTGACTCTTCGAGCTCTGGGAAACTGATATTTCTGCAGGCTGCCCAGAGTGGGGCCAAGGTTCTTGAGCACCAGGCAGAGTCCTCCTGAGCACACAGCTCTCACAAAGCAGAACCTCAGAAACCATGTTGAGTCCCTTGTAGAATGGAGCCAGTTGCCTCTGTTGGAGAAGGCATCAGAAAACACAGCAGGGGCATGAGCCAAGCACTGGCCTAGAGTGGAGCTAGACGCCTGATGTCCTTCAGCTCCTGACACTGGCCATTTCCTTTGAAATGATCTAGATGACCCTGGGGCATGAATCTGCCATTGTCTGTCTGTCTTCCTGATGACATGATAAGAATGGGGAGCTACTGAAGTCACAGAAAGGGTGGGGATGGGTACGTACCTTAGTCTTACTAACACAGGGTGGCCAAAGAGTGTGTTCAGATTGACCCAGTCTAGGAAACAAATACTTTCTATGGCATATAATTCTGAGGGGCACTCACATCATGTTTATGATCTGCTCAGTGGTGGCTTATGAGCAATAATGCCTGATTCCATTTTTAAATCAACCATTAACTCTGGTTCCATGGAAGCACCAGCCTGAGGAACAGTGAACAGTGGTAGAAATGAGGTGGTTTTGGTGAGTGCTACCTGAGATGTTCTCCTTCTGGCTAAACACATGAACCACCATAAAAACCTCAATTATAATGACTACAATGGTTATAATGTCGATGCACTGACTTACATGAAAAAAGGGACGGGGGCTGATTAAACAGCCCAGGAAGCAGAAGCAATGGCACAAGTGTGTGGTTTAGGTTTATTATCTCAAGTTTCATTGGAATGGGTGGCTATATCTGCTTGAGCTATAGCCAAGTCATGTTTGACAGCCCAACAAGTAGCAATAAAAGCTCTTTATGGCCCCCCTGTTACTTCCATACCATGTTTATTCTGCCCTCCCCCATTTTCAGTGGTCCTTTTTGTTTTCTTCTTGCTTGAGTTGGTTACTGCAGCAGCATCACAGTAGTAAATCTGAGGAAGCTAATGATGGTCTGCGGCGACACAGCATAAGGCTTGACAGAAAGTTCAGTTCTATAGCGCAATGGCCGTCCAAGAGCTGAGTAATGAGAGCCTCAAGCTGTTTCTCTAACTGAATGACACTGGGTGGAGGTGGGCCACCCTTCCTTAGCCAGGTCCCCATGCACAGCATGGAGTTGGGGGAACCATGCCTCAAGATAACTTGGACATTTCCCAGAGCCCATTTAGCCCTCTACTTGTGACAAGCTCAAATGCCATTTTCCCTGAAGATCTGGTGAGCATAACAATCTTGTTTATGTGTAAGCTCAGATTGCTTTATGGAAATCACTGAACTGAAGAAGACTTTTAATCCATCTGAACTCAATTTGATCATAAAACCTATCCAGGTTCTGAGTGGTTTTTCCTGCTCCTTCACATTTTCTAAGAAAGCATATCCTGTTTTTTTAAAGGTAGAATTTATTAATGGGCTACAACATGCAAAAGTTTTCATGAAAATAACCTAAAAGTGAGACTTTATAATGTATGTGTCTATGGACATAAAATGGCTCTGTTTTTAGTGGAATCTTGTTTTTGTAAGTTTTCTGTGGGTTGGCAGGAGTGGGCCAGTCCTAAGGGGTCTTCTTGGCCTGCAGTCCACATAAACCACTGCTGTCATTGAAGCTGAGACTGTTTTATATTAGCGAATCCTTGTTGACTCATGACCTCTGCTGACCTTTCAGGTAGAAGTCAGGGGATACTGAGCCTTTGTGAAGATGAACTATGGCAGAACAGTGGTTTTCCCTGTGTCTTTTTTAATTAAAAAAAAAATATTTTACTGGGGCTGGAGAGATGGCTCAGTGGTTAAGAGCACTGACTGCTCTTGCAGAGGACCTGGGTTCGATTCCCAGCACCCACATGGTGGCTACAAACCGTCCTTAACCCTACCTACATGCAGGCAATACAATCATACACGTAAAATAAAAATAATAAAATATTAAAATTTTTTATTATGTTTTATTTTACATGCATGAGTGTATAGCCTGCATGTAGGTAGGTGCACCTGTGGCATGCAATACCTGTGAAGGTCAGAAGAGGGCATCAGATCCCCTGGAACCAAAGTTATGGACAGTTGTTAGCTGCCATGTGGGTGCTGGGAATTGAACCTGTGGCCTCTGCAAGATCAGTCAATGCTCTTAAATGCTGAGCCATCTCTCTAACCCCTCTGTGTCTTTCTATTTGAGGCAGACAAGAGATTATGAGGAGGTTGAGTCTCAAAAGCTGGACTTTGGGTAAGTAGCAGTCAGAGCTGATACCTCAGAGGACAGATTTCAGAAGGACACACGGTGGTAGCAAGTTCACTGCCTGAAGATTGAGAAGAGAAGGAAAGTCAGAGTGGGGAGAGATACAGCACAGCCCTCTCCTTCCCTCTGATTAAAAGCACAAAAAATGGAATGAAGGGAGCACAGTCTCCACAGAGGGTTTGAAGAGCATGGGGACAGGGAAACTATCTTGTGGAGATGCCCCCTCTGATTCCCTAGTCTCAAGGAGAGGAATGGAGAGGGCTGAGAGAAGTACAAGACCAGAAAGCAAGGGAATAAGTCACAAGCTCCCTAAATCCAGACAAGTGGGTGTGGGAAAGATACCATCCAGTGGCCCCCAAACTGAGTTCAAGAGAACATAAAACCAGACCCAGCAGGACTTCAGGCTGTGAAGGGAGAATGCCATGGGAGCTGGCTGGGTGAGCGGCCAGAAGAGCCAACAGCACCTGAATACAAAAGTCGCTAAACCCAACATGTACCCTAGAGATAAGACACTACCCAAGGCAGGCAGCTCCCTGCCCCCCACAGCCACTTCCGGACACTACCATAGTCCACACTTTTCATTTATGAAAACTGAGCTGTCTTCCATAGTCTATAAAGGAAGGGGGAATTCTAAAATGGAAGCAATAAAAATATTAAACAACTAAGTTATTGAAATTGATGGAGATTACTTTTTTCCTCCTATCAGAGTTCAAAGCAAGAACTCTGTTGAACTAAAGGGAAATAGAAAAATAGACTTACTGTGGTGCACACCTAAACATCTCCATCAAACTAAAGAGAGGATTCTGTACAGTGATGATTTAATTAGATAAAGCACATTACCAAAGAGAATCATCTTCCAAAGTCAGGAATCACAAGTTTTCATTTTTAATCACAAAATGATGATCTTTTTTTTCATTAAAGAGATGGTTGTGGGGCTGGAGAGATGGCTCAGCGGTTAAGAGCACTTACTGCTCTTGCAGAGGACCCGGGTTCGATTCCCAGCACCCACATGGCGGCTACGAACCATCAACTCCAGTTCCAGGGGAATCCAAAGCCCTCTTCTGATCTCCGCGGCATTGCACGGCACGGGTGCACTCACATACATGTAGGCAATACACTCATACACATAAAATAAAAATAATAAATAAATAATAATATATATATAAAGATGGTTGCTTTACCTTTGACTTAGTAACAGTCTTTCTTGCAAGTTATTCAGAAGAAATTACCACAAATGTGTTCAAAAGCAGTAAGGATGGATGTAGTAGTGCTGATGGTAAATATTAATTGGAACTTAAGTGACCCATGTGGGAGGGTTGGTCACAGCAGTAAGCCATAGGCTGTGATGTCAGCATGGCATTACAGAGCCAGAACTCAAAAGCTACATGGCCTTGGGAAGTTAATGTCAAGTGAGGCCTCAGAAGGAGGTAGGTACCACCTTCTGCAGGAGCTCCCCCCACACAAAAATGGCAGAATTGGGTCAGGGGGGCAGCCTAGTGGTAAGCACTTGCCTAATGTGTGAGGGCCTGGGTTCCATCCCTAGCACTGAGAGAAGGTCAGAGACAGACAGATGGAGAGAGAGAGAGAGAGAGAGAGAGAGAGAGAGAGAGAGGATAAGGATGAGAATGTAGTAGTTGAAGCACTTGGGAGGTGAGGCAGGAGAATTCCACAAATTTGAGGCCAGTCTGGGTTACATAGTGAATTCCAGGCCATTTGAGCTATTTAGTATGAGACCTTGTCTCAAGAAAATCTGAATAAAAGGGTCTAAGCTGCAGACTAACTAGCATTTAAAGCTTTTGTTTAACATAACTGTCAGAAGGAGGACATAAGAAAGAATTTTCTAGAGAGTTCCTCAAAACTGTTGACCTATATTGAGTCTGGAGCTCCCAGTCTCCACCTTGTAGAAGGGAGGTTGGATGGCCATATCTCTAGCCTCGAATCACAGAAAGGATTGGGGGTCCTCCAGAGCTTTAGCCGAGGTCCCTGTCGTGATTACATCCATGGTCAGGTATAATGAGCAGGCCAGCAGCCTGCACTGGCAGAGTCTGTCATTCCTCAGAAGGATGACCCTTGACCTATGTCCTTCTGAAGGGCCACCACAAAGAGCAGAAGAGGGGCAGGTGCCAGAGGACTATACTATTTGCCTGATAGGAATATGTATATGCTGTCCCTAGCCCTGGAAGTCTCTAAAGAAATCCCACTCGCATACCATGGGAGGCAAAGTTCCACCCACACAATAGGGACTGTCTTAGGACAGGAAGGTTCAAGAACAGACTTGCAGGCCTCTCAGTTTCTCCCAGTCCAAGCCCCAGTTTTAGAAGGGCCAGACTGCTAAACCAAGTGGTAACTGACCTGGAAGCATCATCCCTCCTGGCTAGCTTTCATAGTGCTAGAAGATGCTATGCATGCTACTAGAAGAGAAAAGTGATTCTCAGTCTTACATCTGTGAACCCCTGAACTACAATAATGACTGGTCTGGCAAGCTATGCCCACTAGTGCTGTAGTGGCACGAATGTTATGAGAGTAACCAACTACCTTATTGCAATTAAGGTCTACTTCATGAGAAGAAACCTATACCTGGCACCATTATTGGGGTCAAGAACCTGTAGCTAGACAGGTCATAGGCCCTAGGGGACAACCTACTACTAATATTCTGCTAAATGGACATAGTATTAAAAGGACTCCTGATAAGACCAAGCATGTTTGTGCATGCCTTTAATTCTAGCACTCCAGAGGCAGAGGCAGGCAAATCTCTGTGTTGTTCAAGGCTAGCCAGGGCTACATGGTGAGAGCCTCTCAAACAAACAAACAAACAAAACATCAAGAAACAATGCTCCTAATGACTTATTGCTATACCCACAGATTAATGCATGTCTCAACTCTCGTCAGAAAGGCCACTTCTTGCAGTAGAAGGCAATTAACACAGAGATCCACAACTGGTTAATCTGTAGAGTGCTCAACCCTAAATAGGACATTTATATCCCGCCCCCCCTCCAAGACTCAGGGATCTTTGTGGAAGAGGGGACTGTGGGGTGGGAAGACTTTAAGGGCCAGAGGTGGTGGATGTCTGCAAGGAAACTGTTTTCTAGACAGCAGGGCAGTTGCTCATGTGAACTCACAGCACTTAAGATAGCATGCATGAGACAAACAAGCTCATGCCAGACAAAAACCCCAGCATGAAGGAGGGAGGGAGGCACAAGGGCTCATTCCTAGCTGAGGAGCTATTGGCATTTGATAAATGCTGGGAGAGGAAGAGTCAGTTTTCTTTACAGATGTGGCTCCTGGTACATCGACCATGCTCCAGAACAGGTTCTTCCATACCCAAGACTATTTGGGCAACACAAATTGGATTCAATGGGTTAATAAAAATACACACAGCTGGGCATGGTAGAGCATCCCTTTAATCCCAGCACTCGGGAGGCAGAAGCTGGCAATCTCTGTGAGTTCAAGGCAAGCCTGGTCTCCATAGTGAATCCAGGCCAGCTGGGGCTACAGGTAGACCCTGTCTCAGAAAGACCAAAACACACACACACACACACACACACACACACACACACACACATGACTGAGGACATATTTTAAGGGTGTGACCCCTGGTAGGGTGTCCTCCACACTCCAGTGGATGGTCACACACCCAAGAGTATTTGGGTAGCACAAACTGGACTCGATGGGTTTTAAAAAAATGAAGACAAACTTGGGTGGGTAGGGAGGTGGGGGTGGATCTGGGAGGAGTTGGGGGTGAATATGATCAATATATCAAGATACAGTATATGAAATTCTCAAAGAATAAACAAATTAAAAATAAAAAGAGAAAAAACTGTCAGGCTTTAAAGCAAAAAAGTGCTAGTTAAATGTTAAGAAAGTGTTGGGGGCAGTGGGGCGGGGGGGGGGTAAGACAGGAGCCTCCTGGTCTCCAGCTGCAGGTTTCTTGCATGACTGGCTTCAACAGCAGGGCAGGGAGGCTGACCTTTGCATGGAAATTGAGTTTCCATCATTACATAAGAAGAAATTGGACATTTTATAGAATTACGATCATGTGTTGTGAGTTGAAGTGGCCCACACAGCTTTAATGACCTAAAATTGACCAGAAAAGTCACAGACTTGCCCACTTTGTATCCAGGTGCAGGAGAACACCCAGTCACAGTGAACACACAGTCAATGGGAGACAAAAGACAAAAATCTAGTAGCTTTGTGGTGATTCCCATAAGTCCTACCAGCTTAATGTTCCCTGGCATTCCAAAACTCCCCTTACCTCAGTTTCCCCCTGCAAATATGTGTGAGGATGGAATACAACATCTGGTGGGGGAAAAAACAGTGTTCCTTCCTCAGGGGCTGTGGCTCTTGCCAACGGAGAGCAGCTTAGCTGTGATAGAACACTTAATGACACCGAAAGACAGTCACAATAAAGAAGCAGGTGTGTTTCAAAGCACTATGACACCACTTTCAACTGCATATATATATATATATATATATATGACTTCTTTTTTCACTGAAAACCACTTAAACACACATACACAGATACAGATGCAGAAAATACATAGTCTCTATGTATACATGTGCTTATGTGTTTGCAGGGGCATGTGTGTGTTTGCAGGGGCGTGTGTGTATTTGCAGGGGCATATGTATATGTGTACATGTGGAGGCCAGAAGTCAACTTCAGGTGTCATTCCTCAGGCACACTTCGCCTTGTCTTTTGAGACAAGGTCTTTCATTGGGGACCTGGTGCTCAACAATTAGGCAAGACTGCCTGGCCAGACAGCACCACAGATCTGCCTGTCACCACCTCCTCAGTGCTGGGATTATAAATGCATACCACCACATCTGGTTTTTTACATGTGCTCTGAGAGTTGAACTCAGGTCCTCATGCTTGCATGCAAGCACTTACCAAATGACCCATCTCCCCAGCCCCTCCCTGAACACCAATATATTAACAAAGGTGGTCTACAAAGATGGACTATATTACTGATTATGTCTATTTGTTTCTACCATAAATCTGTACCGATTTTGTTAAGATTTTTTTTAATGTTTTGCTGCATGTATAAGTGTACCCGTGTATGTAGTGCATGCGGAGGTTAGAAAAGGGTGACAGAGTCCCTGGAACTGGACTTACAAGCCATTGTTATCTGCCATGTGGGAACCTAATCTGGGTCCTCCACAAGAGCATACAGTACTTCTACCCTCCAGTTCCAGGGGATCAGATACGCTCTTCTGGCCTCTGTGGGCATTGCATGCACATGGTGCACTTATATCCATGCAGACAAAAATACACATAAAATAGAAATAAAAATTTTAAAATAAATTTAAAAAGAGACAGAAGTCCTCTCCATCTTGTTCCTGGGTTTGATAGATGTTTTCTTGGCAGCCCAGCCTCTCCTAAATATTGTTGCAGAACCATAAGAGAATGATAAGTCTGCGTTAATAAACAAGGTAAGAGCAGGAGAAATTTTATTTTAACAGTATCTCTGCTTTCAAAAATATTGCAACTCTCACAAACAGCATAGTCTCCATCTGTGTATGCAGCTTTCTTGGAGTGCCAGAAACCAATGAGAACTGAGCATGCTGTATATCACTAGTCCTAGGATGACTAGCTCTTTACCACGTACTAACTAGAATTCTCTCAGATGAGAGAATACAAAATGGGGCAGTCTCAGAGAAGACCTAGCCATTTTCATAGAAACACTATTCATGATAACCAAACACTGGACACAACTCAAATTTCTAACAATTGGAGAATGGTAAATGGAATATGGTACTCATATAATCTTTAGTAATAAAAAAGAATGAAACACAGTTGCGCTACCATACAGATGCACTATGAAAACAGACTAAGAGAAAGAAGCTGGTCATAAAATAGGTGTCCAAAATAGGCAAATTCACGAGAAAAAAAGAGATTTGTGGTTGCCTAAGACTTAGGAAGAAAGCTAGGGTAAAGGGAAAAAATATTGAAAAAAAACTAGGCATGGTGATAGCTTCATGACTCTGTGAATAAACTATGTCATGCAATTCAGGGAGGATTGTAAGGTACTATGATGCTTAATTTCAACTGTCAACTTGAGATCCTGAATCACTTGGGAGATAGACCCCTAAGTACTCCTATGGGGGATTATTTTGATTTAATTAATTGATGTGGGAAGACCTGCCCACTGTGAGTGGCACCATTCCCTGGGTCGAGGTCCTAGACTGTATAAAAAGGAGAAAGCGAGCTGACTGCAAGCATTCATCACTCTCTGCTTCTGGACTCACTCTCTGCTTCTTGACTAATGTGATCAGCTACCTCAAGCTCTTGCGTTGTGACTGTATCATCATGATGGAATGTAACCTTGAACTATGAGCCAAAATAAACCCTTTCTTACTAAGTCATTTTTGTCAGGGTATTTTATCACAGCAACTGGATAAGTAACTAAGACTGGTATATTACCTACACACATATACACACATATATATGTATACACACATATACATATTTACACGTGTGTGTGTGTAAGATTTATATCACAATAAAGTTGTTCGGGGGATACTGTATTTATTCTAGAGAATGAGGATAAGCTGTAGTGATGTGTGGTAATACTGAGATACTGAAGTTACTTTTCACAATTTAGTCTCATCATTTTGCCATCCTACCACAGCACAACTTCTAAATAATATTTGTCAGTTGTGTTACTAGCTCCAAGCAAACCTCGAGGCACTCCTATGATGAGCACTCCCTTTCACAGACATGTTCTAAAAACCCTGCTGAGCTCCACTCAACATGAAGCTGAATCTTGAGTAGCTTATAATGTAACCTCCATATGGGATCATATTTTTTCTTCTTTTCATAGCAGCTGCTGCCATAATTCTGAAAAGTTTGTAACACATGCTGATACAACAGAGAGAGAATTATAGAAAGCCCCAATCTATTGGTGTCCCCAAGCAGATCCAGCACACTAGCCTGTACCCAAATGTCTGCTCCTTCCCAGCCTCGCCCAGACAGGGTCAGGTTGATACAGGACTGACACCTAGATTGGATGCTTTGTCTAGAAAAGAATCCAGGCTGGTCTACAGGTCACCTTTTGATGAAGTGGCTAGTGTAAAAGATCTGGGGGATTCAAAAAGGTCAATGTCGAGCTATTTTCCTTTTCTGTGGTATGGTTTCCCATAATGACCCATGGCATTGGCTTTAGTTTTGAATAAGAGATCCTATAGGCCATGTCTAAGGGTGAGAGTATGGGCAACCAATTGCCTGGCTTGAGGGACTGTCAATGAATTAAACTTTAAACAAGTCACCCACACATACTCTTCACTGTAGGGAAGATAGTCATAACAGTAACTAGTGCTAATGTGAAAATTATAAAAAAGCCTTTAGAAAGTGCTCAACACACAGTAACAAGAGTGACAACAGTTCTTATCACTTTATAAGCTTTCTAAGAGAAGCGAATTACAATGGTTATGAGAACAAACCACTGAGCTTCAAGTCTTTCTGAAGCTGCATGTAATATATCATATTATATTAAAATAGTGTCCAGAGAATTGGGAACAATGATCAAAGAAAAGAGGGAACCCATGAAGGAATTTAGACAAATTTCTCTACAAATCACAGGAAATTGGGGACTACCATTAGAAGGAAATGTATTTCCCACAAGTAGCATGAATTTGTAGGAAGTGGCAGACAATTGGGTTGAAAAAGCAAACCAGACTCCTAGTGGTGACTTAAAGAGGGTTAATTTCATTTCAAGGAATTTTTACCACAGTCACATTAATAATGATCAGCGCATGAAAAACACAAGTTTGCATTTTTAGAATTACCTCCAAGGAGAGGCTAAAGAGCTGTTTTCTGAAAAAGCACCACACATTTCATCTACAAAAACAACCAAAGGGATCTGACCAATGTCAGTGAAAGTTACCGAGTTTAAGGAAGGGGCTGCGAAACAATGACACTGGGGAAAACTTAGCAGGTGCTGGGAGAATAATGCAATTTTCCAGGGCAGCAGGTGCCCAAGTGAAACAGGATCCAGTAACAGTCCATCAGATGGTAATTATAGCTGGACTGGGGAAGAGCAGCCCAGATGAAAGGGGGCAATTCAAAGGGTAACTGAATGCCAGCCAGCAACATCTTCCTGAGATCACATACCAGGAAAGGACGGGCCAGCATTTAGCTCTGAGAGGGGGTGTTAAATACACTGTCAGTTTCCTTTGTAGAAGGACAAAAGGGGAGATGTGGAAAAAGCAAATGCATAGTATCCAAATGAAAACCTTTCAATGAAGTT
Source organism: Nannospalax galili (assembly GCF_000622305.1). Taxonomy (NCBI): domain Eukaryota; kingdom Metazoa; phylum Chordata; class Mammalia; order Rodentia; family Spalacidae; genus Nannospalax; species Nannospalax galili. The sequence goes on from NW_008329677.1 coordinate 1,910,799, forward strand.
GGTCCGAATTTTAACAGAACATTATTAATAATCAGAAAAAAATAGCATTAAAGTTGACCATTCTGAAAGAATGACATCTTAATTCTATGAACACTATAAAGTAAGATAAAGAACTACAGTGATTGGAGTAGGCCACAAGGAACATGTATGGATAATAAAGAAAAAGGCTGTTTAAGCTCAAAACAGATTTTTGGGATTTAATATGATAAATAACTGTTATTTAAGCATCTGAAAAGGAAGAAGTTCCTGGGACACGAACCACAAACACTTCAGGAATTTTACAGACCTGTGTCTAATCCTAGTGAGCCCAGGCTCTGGCTCTCGGGGACCAGGACAAGCCTTCTTCCTCCTCACTCCCCACACCTACCTCCAAAATTACTGCAAGTAGACTGGCAGCTTGCCAAGAGCAGGGAAGTGTCACAGCCAACTCTGAATCTTTCTAGGGCGTAGTGAAGAAAAAGTTCTACCAGAACCATCTCCAAAGAGAACGGCAACTAGCTCCAGTCTTTAGTTAGTAAGTTTGCACAATGAATTCAGCTACAACGTTTCTTAGGAGAGTACTCAAGGAGACCTATGACAATCCATCTAATTAAAAGTTTCCATGACAATAGCTCAGAACATAACTGTACATGCTGAGATGGTTCATTCAAGCTGGATTAAGAACCTTCCAGGCCCAACCCATGAATGATGGTCTTAATCAAGAAAACCCCTCTCATCTACAAGTTCATAGTGACTGTGGAAATATTGCTATGTATCCTTGGGACCAACCTTTTTATGATCTGATTAATATTAATGCATTTATATGTGCTTTCCTATGACCTGTTCTGGGGTGGGCTTTCCATTAATAGAAGCCATAGAGAAGATGTCTATCCAAACCAGGCAGAAGCTCCGTGGCCTTGGGGTGGGGAGGGGAGGGCACACTGCCCTGCCATGCGGTAATGAATTTCAATCACCACTGCCTTGTGCCAGATTCAAATTGGCAACCCACGGAGATGAAATGCTTTCTATCCCATTACTAATGCCTGGAGTGATCTGTTCCCTTGAAGATTGGCTTCCTAGGTGAAAGTGAGAGGGAATGGATAGTCAGTCTAAGATGCTTTAAATAGGATAAAAGGTACAAAAGCCAAGTGGCTGGAGAGGTAATGATGCCAGTGATGTGTGGCAGGGGTGGGGGAAGATGGTCCTATATAGAACTAGATGCACAGGGTCAAGGGGTGTGAGACTTGCAGGGGAAAAGGAATTCGGTTAGAAATGGCAATTGCTCAGCCTTACATCAGTCAATTATTGCAACTCTAATGCTCTTCTCAGACAACAGTATGCTAGGACAACACAGAAATTCCTCTCTGAACATTCTGTTTGGTTCAGCATATCTCAGATATTCATCTAAAACATCAAAACCACCTAAAATGTTAAAAAGAGAAAAGTAACTTTAAACAATATAAATTAGCACCTTAAGTTTTGAATATTTAGGCCCATTCCACGTGAGATAATATTGATAATCCTTTGATAGGACTTTTAAAATTTCTAAAATTGTTATTAAATTTTTGCTGTTATCTTTTTTTTTTTTTGGCCGTTCTAGGAATCAGACTTAAGGCCTTGCACATTCTAAACAAGTACTCTTCCACTGAGCTGCCTCCCCAGCCAAATACTATTCGTTTGTCTTGAACCCCTCATCTCCCTGTGTTTTATGAAAAGCTGATCAAAGTCTAGGCACTGTGCATGCTGAATTCCACTGATCTACATTCCCAGCCCCTTACTAAATCTTAATCTTACTAAAGCCATATGTCAAGACCAAATGTAATCAGCTACAAATGCTTCTTCAACAGTCAGAATTCACCAGCACCATAAACACAGCAGCACCCTGCAGTGTGTACACATCAGCACCACCATTTTCTCACTGGTGGGTATTTTTCTTCCTGAACCCCAGGTTTAAATTATCTCCACTGTGCCTTTAACACATGCCAGGGATCTAGGAAGGGGAAGGAGTCATAGCATAATGAGATGACCAGGGAAAAGCTTATTAAATGCAAGCAACGATATCAAATCAACCTGGAAAGTAATGCTAGGATCATTTTTAATGAAACGAAAAGTTTTCTCTAGGTTTCTCCCCTCCTGGAGCTTCTGCTCATCTCAAAACAGCCCAACTCTGGAGGTTCCCAGGGGTGGGGGGAAGACAGGCAGGAGATCCTGCATGCTCAGAACCACACTTTCATGACCTATGCAATAGTTCTGCATGCCTCCCCATACAACCCCAACATCCTGATGTATACCACCAGAGTACTGGCTGAAGTCACAGGAGCCCTGGGCCACCACTCATGCAAAAGGCCTTCTCTTGGCCCAGTCCTGACTCCCAGGTGTCTCAGCAATGGCTGCTAAAGGACAGCATCTCTCATCCTTACCTGATCTGATATACAAGCTTCAAAGCAGTATGTGTGGTGAAATCACATCCTTTTCCTTCCCAGTGTAAGAAATGTCAAATATTAGTCTTTCAAACACTACAAAACAGTTTAAAAGGAACTCTAATGTTCTAATCACTCCTCCCTGCCCAACAAAAACTCTTGATTTATGACAAGGGATTCTAATCTTCTGATCACCCCTAACATCCACCCTACAAATCTTTTGGTTACAAAAGAAGAAAAAGGGTCCTGGTGCATTGTAGGAATTGATGGCCTGGGAATGGGGGGAAGGCTGAGCCCTTCCCTGTCTTTGGTCAACACCTCCATTCCTTTTTTTTTTCCTTTGTACAGGTTTTTAGCCAACGGGGAAAGACTGGGAGGTTGGACCCCAGCCAATAGGGAAAGACAGTACTACTGTGTTAGGAGTTAGGATAAAAACTTGTCCTATCCTCTATTTGGTGTAAAAGTGGGCCTTGTCAAGACCCTTTAATTGGAGTGATGGTGATCTCTTCCTTTGTGACCCTGAACTTATTTCTAACCCTAGACCCTTCCCCTGGGATCAGTATGACCCTGTGGAGGAGGATGGACAGCATGCAGCCACTCTCTCTGACCCGAAACATTATCCTTGCACCAACCTCTAAGTATATTCCCAGAATGTGCACATGCAACAAGCCCTCTGGAATTCCAGATGGGTCTATGCATATCTCCCCGCAGTGTGCAGTGGGCCCTCACTCTAAGAATATGCTGGTGGATGACATATATCTGGGGTTTGCTCCAAAATGATGTAAGAGAAAGGGGATGTAGGTGAAGAGACAAAAGATTCAAAATTGGCCAAAAATGGAAAGTCACTGCCTCTGGGCGCTGAGCATATAGATTTCAGTGCTCAGGGTGGTTTGGGACATGAACTCATATGTGAACTCCTTGAAGTCTGTGAAGACCTAAGCAGAGAGACTGAGAGAAACAAACAGGAGCTTTCAGAGCAATTCCATGAGTAACACTATGTCTGTAAAATCAGCAGTAACAAAATGACTTGAACTTTGTCTGCCTTTGCTTTTGAATCACATTTTTCCTGGAATTCAATCAGTTTATGACAGATTAGACAATAAAAAATAATAATAATTAAAGGAAACACCTCTCACCACAGGAGGGTTGAGAAGCCCTGTTTTTATATAACTCTCTTCACCTCTGTATTTGTTTACCATTTTCCATAATAAAAAAGTTAGAGGAGGGGAAAATGAATTGCTACCTATATGCAGTCTCTACTCAAATATAAGTTTATAATTGCTAGAAAACATAAACTTGTTTTGCCAATATAAAGATCATTGTAGGACAGAGGAGCAAGGGCTTCTGAGATGGGTGTGGCAGCAGTCCCCACCCCATTTGAAGCTGAGCTTAGGTAGTGGCCCTTGTCCCTTCCTGCTGCACAGAGGCTTAGCGACTCCCATCAGCCCTGACCAGCAATTCCTAGGCTTAATGTTTGGTATGCTTAAAATTTTACTTTCTGGGCTGGAGAGATGGCTCAGTGGTTAAGAGCAGTGGCTGCTCTTGCAGAGGACCCAGGTTCGATTCCTAGCACCCACATGGCAGCTAACAACTGTCTGCAACTCCAGGGGGTCCAATGCCCTCTTCTGACCTTAATTTTATGTGTATGAGTGTATCGCCTGCATATATGTAAGTGCACCCGTGTCATGCAATGCTGCGGAGATCAGAAGAGGGCTTCAGATTCCCCTGGAACTGGAGTTAAGGACAGTTCATAGCCACCATGTGGGTGCTGGGAATCGAACCTGAGTCCTCTGCAAGAGCAGTCAGTGCTCTTAACCACTGAGCCGTCTCTCCAGCCCCAAATAAAATATTTCTAAAAATTCACTTTCCTCTTATACAGTCTCACAAAGAGCAAATCTTTGCTCCCTAAAAGATTTTGCTTTTAAACTTGTTTAAACAGAAGGACATAGAACATTATAAACCCACATGTTGGTCAAGTTGATATGATTCTGTTTTCTAGTTAGATTACTAATAACAGCTGTATGTATAAATATATGAACATTTACATCTAGGTTACAGTCCCTTTTCTTGTCTGGTCACAACAGCATGCCAGGATATTCATTTTATGGTAAAAAATGGCAGCTAATATGAACAGGCCTGTTAATCATCTGAAACCCCCAAATGTGTGTGTGTGTGTGTGTGTGTGTGTGTGTGTGTGTGTGTTTAAGCTTAAGACTCAAACATCTCCAGTGTGACATTTCTCTGGCAGCTTTGTCCTAATAGCAAAAAAGACCACTGACTGCCTTGAAAGCAAATAATCAATTGAAGGGGGGATTCTCCTTTGGAGGGCAGGAAAAAGACAAAAACATGCAGGGGGCTGGGATGACTCTAGCCATTTGTCCAGTGATGCAGCAACATGTAGGGTGTCCCTACAGGATCTGCCTGCAGGATGATGTGGCCACTATTTGGGGTTTACTGTGAAATAACCAGGGCAAGGCTGCAGGGAGCCCTCACAGGGTGCTGCCTGTAAGGGTATGAGCGCCAGGTTCCCTGTAATTAAGAAGCAGCCTGCTCTTCGAAGACAGGGCTGCCACCCCATCTGCCAAGCCCGCGGGAGCTGGCACTGTGCCTCCCTGCCTGCCGCCCTGCTACCCACCTGATCCTTGGAGACCTCCTTTGATGGAGCGTTTATGCCAAGCTTTTCCAGAGGGTAGACAATCTGTCGTCGTGGTCGCACGGGAACCAAGTAATGAAGGGCAGATGTCAGGGAGTGGGAGTAGAGGTTCTGCAACTGAAAGAAAGCAATCTATATTTTAGGGGAGAGAATGTCAGAGAGGCGCAGCACAGATGTCTGTGTGCAGCTTGACAAATACAAAACTCTTAACTCCGCCAAGTCAGAGAGAGGGAAAAAAAAATCAGCAAATAAACAAACATACTCTTCGAGCAGAGGAATGAATTGTAGATAATTCCTGACACTAATGAAGATAATTACGAGAGTAATTACATTACTATCTCTGTGGGAATGACAGATAAACAAGTGGTTTGGTTTATGGGATTTTTCAGTACAAGTATTTCCCCCAGGAGGATATTCTTCTCCACAGTGATCATGAATCAGCTTGATTTGACCCCATTAAGCTATGTTATCTGAGTCCTGTTAACCTTTGTGTGTTTGGCACAAGCTGCTTTAACACACATAAATAAAAATGCCATCCAGGCGGCAACTTAGCCCAGATATGAAAACCCTCCTGTCACCGGAGGTGACTTCACCTGGACTTTTGTTATTAAAATAAGAGTCTTAAAAAATAAAACTGGAAAGTGGGGGTGGGGAAGTAGATCATATTATTTCCATTTATGCTATTACAAAATATTAACTAGAATTATGATTGTCAAAATGAAAGATGATAAATCATATTTTAGGATAATGCTTCAATATTAATTTATCTAGTTTTAAAACTTGGCAGAGAAAGCTAAATACAGTGATTCTCACATTTATGTAATCTACAGTGAGTCTCACATTTATGTAATCTTGGTATTTTGTTAAAACCAACTCAGGGCATAGAAACCATTTCAACTACAAGTGTTAAACTGTGAAACTCAAACTGTTACTTATATATTTACATATACATATGTATATATAATTTAAGAAAGAAAGTGGAAATACAGATGTATCTTAATAAATAAAATGGTTTACAGAGGACTTGTTTGCTGCTCTAAAAACAGAACATTTCTAAGAGCTTCTAAGAAGAGTTTTCTAGAATCCTTCACAATTGCACCTCACACCTTGACTTTACAAATTGAAAAGTGGAACCCAGGGGCTGGAGAGGTGGGTCAGCAGTTAAGAGCAACTGGCTGCTTTTGCAAAAGACCAGGGTTTGGCTCCCAGCATCCATATGGCAGCTAACAACCACCTGCAACTCTGGTTCCTGGGGCTCCGATACCCTTTTCTGGTCTCCACAGGCATTGCACACATGGGCATGCCTACTCACACATATACATAAAATAAAAGAAATAAATCTTTTGTTTTTAAAGACCATGGGAATCCCTGGCCAGAGTGCTGTTTTCATGCCTTTGAGTGCCTGTCTCTCCGTGCAGGGGATAAGAGAGCCACTGACACGGTATGATCCAGGCAGTTCAACTTTACTGCACTCAACCCAATTTACTGCACAATTTGAGAAATCTCACCCAAAGTATGTGGTATTGCTTCCTATGTTTGTTTTAAATGTATATGTGTAAATCAACAGGCTGTGTGGACTGAGAAAATCTGTTTCTATGGCTTACATGCAGCAGAGCTTGCCTTTAAGTCTGCAATGCTTGTTAAATAGATACACATGCAATGAAACACCCAAGCTGTTTTATTGTGGATGCAAAGGGACTTTTCTCCAACCCAGCCCAGCACATCCAGGCAGCACTGTGAATAGAAACTAAGATGTTACAACCAGAAGGTCACACAATTGGTGTTTGACTAAGTGTAAAGTGAAGGAAACTATTTAGGTCCAGGGTTTTCAAGTAAAACCATTACCTTCCATGTCATTAAGTTCAAATCTGGGGCAATTACATAGCTGCTTTTTGGTCTTTTTGATACAAGGTTTCCCTGCAGCCCCCAGCTGGCCTGGAACTAGCTAAGTAGACCAGGTAGCCTCCATCTCACTGAGATCCGCCTGCCTCTGTTTCCTGAGTGCTGCAATTAAAGGCTTGCGCCACTATTTCCTTGCCCTGCTCTATTTTGACAAGAGGAAAAAACCTCACTGGAACAGAGTCTACATCTCATGAAAAATATCGTCTGTGTTTCTCTTCTTTCTTTCCTATTCCCTCCATATTTCTCCAACTGGCTTTTATTTTATAAGTTACACAGGTAGTTATTGTTTTGTGCGCGTGCGCGCGTGTGTGTGTGTGTGTACTAATATACTTACAGATTTACAAATAAATACTTTGATAAATGAGAGCATCTTAAAATTGACTTTGTTCCTTGACTAAGGAATAAATGATGACTAAGAAGAGATGTGACAATGTCCAGGACCCTAAGATGAACTCGAGAAAGTTTGAAGACATGAAAAGAATCTGAAGGGACAATTTCTACCTACCCTGATGGTTAAACCCATCATCCCTTGAGTGCATATCAAGTTGAGGGCCAATGGCGTCAGTGACCGAGGGACCAATTTTCAGGAAAGAACCCCTTGGGAATCTGTCTTGACCAGGCACTTGCCTAAGGAACAACCAGGATATAGTACATGAGCTTGTACAGGTGTCTGCATGTTTGTATGTGTAGCTTCTACATGCTGCACATACAGCTTTGAACAAGAAAGGGCAAACCCATAGCCTGTGTGGTAAAATGTGCACTCTCAGCTAGTGAAAAGTGCTCTGAAGAGCACTGAAGCAAAGTAAAAGGATGTGGAAATGAGATGGCCTGGAGTTTCGGACACCTCTGTGTGACCTATGCACAATAGGAAGCCTTATTATGTTACTCTATATAAGTATAACAAATGTTAGATGGAATTATGCAGGTATTTCCTACAGAAGGATTACATCAGAATCACACATCTCTACTTTTTATTCATTAGTTTTATGGAAATGGTTATAAAATGTACTTGGAATGCTGTATATAGTACACCAATCCTACAGGATGGAACTAGTTTATTCTACTCATAACGCTAAAGTTCTTTTTTCAAGGAATATGACAGGATCATTTTGGCATTGCACTTTGAGAAATAATGTGATTTGCATACCTCTTACATGATTTTCTGCTGAGTTCTTAGATACCGTTTTGTCAATATAGATAAACCAGCAAATGATGCTACTAATTATGTTGGTTGTGATTGTTTCGGAAACTGGAAGCCTTCTGGACTGTTACCTTGTGAAGCAAATGGCCTAACTCAATACGGCCAGTGGAGACTCAGATCCATGTCATAATCAAAGTCATCATGAAAAGAACAAATGAGGTACTGCACGTGTGGGATGATGCTGAGCACACACCTGGGGAAAGTGAATGCCCACCACCTCTCACCTTGCCTTCCTGGGACTGTGGGTATACACGATAGTAGAGGCAGGACTTATAGCCCAACCGAAGGATCTCCTTCAAGAAAAATTTTGAGTAGTGCTGGAAAATGGGATTCAGAACAAAGTGGTGCAAGCGCCCATGTTCTTCTTGCTGGTGGTGGCTGAAGCAGATGAAATCCTCAATGTTGTAATGGGATCGTATGTACTCTATATCCTAGAGAAAAGGCAGAGAAAGGACGTTTCCAACAAATTACACACAGGTGTGTTGTGATAAACAGCCATGAAAAGTCACTTACGGTGGAACTGGGGAGATGGCTCAGTTAGTAAAGTGCTTGTTGTGCAAGCACGAGGACCTGAGTTTGATCCCCAGAACCCAAGTAAGAAATTCAGTATGGTGACCTGCACTTGTACTCTCAGTGCTGGGGAGATGGAGACAAAGGGACTCCCCAGAGCTTGCTGGCCAGTCAGCCTAGCCTACTCAGCAAACTCCAGGCCAATGAGAGACAGTCTCGATAAGCAAGGTAGAAGGCTCCTGAGGAATAACACCTGAAGCTATTCTCAAGGTCCACATGCATGTGCACTGAACATGCAAATACATACACACATAAAAATTAATTATTAATAATCACTTAAGGTGCAATAATGAGAAATATATTTTTTCTTCCATTGTTTACCACCTCATCTTTAATTCTGTTGTTGCAATGCTGAAGATTGAATTGAGGGCCTTGCAAGTTTTCTACCTCTGAGCTATATCCCCAGACCTTGGTTTGTTGAGACAAGGTCTACCAAGGTAGCTCAGGTTGCCTTAAACTTGCTATGTAACCTGGGCTGGCCTAGAACTCATGATCCTCCTGCCTCAGCATCCTGGGTTCTAGAATTATAGGTGTATATACACCACCATGGCGACTCGCCGAGTTTTTTCAGTCAGATATTATATCCTTGATCTGGTGATCTGTCTTTGGAAAATGGCTAAATGGCTTTAGGATTTATTCCTCATGCCTTTGGCTGCTGTCAACATGGAGAGCCCTGAATACCTGCCATTGGTCAGGTACAGCGCAGGAGCCCTTTCACACTGCTGGACATGAGGAACACCAGCAGTCAGCACAAATGACTGAGCATTTATGGGTTAATTAAGTCAGTAAACAGACCCACTGGTGTCTCCAGGTTTATTACTAGTCACCTGTTAATGTGAAAATGTGCCACCCTCAAGTCACACCCTTAAGCACACGTGGCAGGGCTATGAAGATAGGGCTTATTCAGGGCATTCTGAATTTTTTTCTATTCATGTGATGAGTAACAGTTTTATGGACTGGAAGATAATTTAAGGAATTCATGAGTGTTTACATGGAGCATGAAATATAGGGCATATTGTTCCTCTCTATATGGGTCTTCTGTCTCCCCATACTGCACTGGAATCAGGGTTTATCCATGCTAACTACAAACTGGCCTCCTTCACCTCTCTAGAGCATGCTGGGAGTGGAGGGAAGGAAGGGGAGCAATCCAAAGTATGTATGACTGTCTCTGGTGGGTGAGAGGAGACTTAATTTTTGACAAATAAGGCCTGCAAGACTCTACTGTTCACCTACTGAATGCAAATTCAAACACAGTAAATTCCTCCAGAAATGAAAGAAAAATCAAATCAAATGTAGATTGAAAACCAAAGTTTCAAGGACAGGGATTAAAGTTTAAGGACCTTGATTTAATCTGCAGTCAGAAGGCTGGGACGGCAAATTCATGAAAACTGTCAAATCTGTGGCCAAGCACCCCCTGCCCCATTCACCAGTCTCCAGCTTCTGCTGAAAAAAAACGGGGCCTGGAATGACTGGCCAGTGGTGGCATCCCAGAACAGTTCTGGCAAGCTTTCCATATTCATTGACCATGCAAGGGCCTTTATACTACAAGATTTTAATTTCCAAGGTGACATCGCTCATTATAAAATAAAATCAGTGATGGTGGAAGACTGAGAAATTGCCGAAAAGTGAAAAGCAGAGAGCCAATGAGGTTATCAGCTCAAACAGCAGATGGGCCATCTCGTTTTCCTCTCATCCTAAAGCACTTAAATAACAATAAAAAGTAAAAAAAAAATCATGAGTTGAAAGAGGGGCAAAAATATAAGGCAGTTTAACCTTTGGGGGAAACTTTACGGCTTGATTAAACCGTGCCCCGGGGTGATCCCTGCATGCCCACTGGTACCACATTCAAGCATACAAGAGGAAGCCAGAGGATGGTTGTCCTCCTCCCTAACAGACAGGTGTGTAGCCCTGCCTGAAGAGCACCTATGAGATGGAGAACCACACTCTTAAGCTTTAACTTAAGACACAGACAGACTTTGAAGGCAACTAAAGCAGCATCTGGAACTGAGAAATGCACAGCTTGCCAGACAGAAGACAAGAAAATTCAGAAAACAGAGAAAGATTTTTTTTTTTAAGACAAAGAAATCCACATCTGTTTACAAAGGATCAAGGCTCCAGTTGCCGTCAGATTAGATTTATTAGTGATGCTGGATACTGGAGAACAATGAGAGTTCAAACATCAACATTTTGAGGGTAAATAATTTGATGAGAATTTTATACACATTCAAATGAGTGCTCAGTGAAACCTTCTTGTATGTAGATAGACTCAGAGACCTAGCAGCATTCTTCCATCTAAAAGCGTAACTCAGATACAGTGTATCAAAAAAGAAAGGAATATAAGAGGATAGAGAGTCTTACATGAAATGAATAAAGCCATACAAATATCTCAATAAACTCCAAAAAAATCAGTTAAAAAACTCAACGCCTGTCAATTAAAGAAACTTTCAATAAACTAATAGAAGAAAACTTCCTTGATTAAATACCTCCCCCAAAACCTACAAATACTATGCTAAATGGAGAGAAAAAGATATAGAATGATTCTATTAAAATAAAGAAAACTACAAAAGTAGCCTTCATCAACACTACCACTTAATATTGCTCTATCCATGTACAAAGAAAGACATAGAGCATAAAACCAGGCATGTTGCTGCACATCTGTAATCCCAGCACTTGGGAGGCAGAGGCAGGAGGATCAAGAGTTCAAGCTCAGAGGGTGGACTCTGACCTCCATCACTGTAGCAACTGTGATCTCAGCAGACCACCAGAGAGTGCCAGGTTCTGGCCTCCCTCTGGCACAGGGGCTGAGGACACAGGGGACTGCCTGAGAGCCCCCAGATCCCACCTCCATGTGGTAGTGAGCATCCCCTAATTGTGCCATACCCATCCCCCTACCTGGGATTTCATGAGGCCCCTCCCAAGGCCCCAGGGCAGATCTGGCTTTGGAAGGCTAAGGCTGAGATCACAGCAGACCAACTGAAAGACCCAAAATCGCCAGTCCCCCTCTTAGGGAATTTCCCAAATTTTCTGAGTTTCTGTTAATAGGGGTCCAAACCTTAGAAGGAAGCCTAAGTGTACCTGACTAGAACCAGACTTGGGCATCTGTGGGTTCTCCTGAATAGCTGATCTGCAGCCATCAGTTACCTCCAAAATAAAATCTGAGAGAACCTGAAAACTGTACCAACCAGCTTTACATAACCAAAGAAGAAAGGACCTAGGCACCTCGATAATACACAGAGCATACTTCAACTTAATTCTCATATCAGAATCATAAACAACAAAAGAAATTCATGTGCTAAAATCACAACAAAAGAATAATAAAATGGAAAGCCAAAGCACTATGTCCCCACCAAACTCCACCAGTCCTGTAGAAGAGTTCTACAAGGAGAACCCCCTAGAGATAACTCAGGACAGATGAACAATCATAAATACAATCAAGGAATTCAATAAATTTAAAGAACACACAAACAAACAAATCAAAGACTTAAAGAAGATAGGGATAAACTTCTGAATGAATTCACAAGATAGAAACACTGAAGAAAACTCAGGCAGAAATGAAGAACGAAGTGCAAAACTCAAGCCAAGTTGAAACAACAGGGGAAAGCCTCGCCACTAGAATGAATGAAATGGAAAACAGAATATCAACACTGGAGGATAAAGATGAAGAATTGGACCACTCAAGCAAAGATTATGGAAAATTTTTTAAAAACACAGGAATGGAATATGCAAGAGATGTGGGACACCATGAAAAGACCAAATCTATGGATCACAGGAATAGAGGAAGGAAAAGAATTTCAGGTTAATGGTATTGACCAGATCTTAAACAGGATTGTAGAAG
>NW_008329677.1:1923617-1923757 GCF_000622305.1 Nannospalax galili
GACTGGACCAAGGTATTTCCAGTTCTAAGTGACAATAGATGCCAACCCAGAATACTTTACCTAGCAAAAATGTATGTTATAGTTTAAGAGGAAAGAAAAATCTTCCATGACACTAAAAGGCTGAAATAATACATGTCCAC
>NW_008329677.1:1924510-1926693 GCF_000622305.1 Nannospalax galili
GCATGGTCCCAGCACTTGGGAGGCAGAGGCAGGTGGATCTCTGTGAGTTCAAAGCCAGCTTGGTCTACATAGTGAGTTCCAGGACAGCTGGGGCTACAGGGAGACCCTACTTCAAGAAGACAAAAAGAAAAAAAAAAGAAGAATACATGTCCACAAAACCAGCCCTTCAAAGAATACTTAAAGCAATAGAGACAGTAGAGAAACAACTATATGCCAGGGGCAATGAAAGAAAATAAATAAAGGTATAACTGAAGAAACAATGGATCTAAGAGCTGGTTCTTTGAAAAGCTAAACAAGATAGATAGACAGACCCTTAGCCCAGTTAACCAAAAGAAAGAAAGAACAAATCCAAATCAACAAAATCAGATTTGAAAGTGGAAACATCACAATAGACACCGAAAAGATCCAGACCATTATAAGGGAATATTTTAAAAACCTATATGCTACTAAATTTGAAAATCTAAAAGAAATGGATAGATATCTAAAATCATGGGAACCACCAAAGTTAAATCAAGAAGAGATCAACAGTTCAAACAGACCCTTAACGTATAAGGAAATCAAAACAGTAATACAAAGTATTCTAAATAAAAAGAGCCCAGGCCCAGATGTATTTACAGCAGAATTCTACCAGACATTTAAAGAACTCCAACCAATACTACTCAAATTATTCAAAACGATAGAAACAGAGGGAGAACTCCCAAACTCCTTCTATGAAGACAGCATCACTCTAATAACCAAACTGGCTAAAGACACAACCAAAAAAGAAACCTATAGATCTATATCCTTAATGAACATAGATGCAAAAATTCTCAGCAAAATACTTGCAAACCACATGCAGATGTACATCAAAAAGATCATTCACCATGATCAAGTAGGCTTTATTCCAGAGATGCAGGGATGTTTCAATATACACAAGTCAATAAACGTCACTAATCATATAAATGGACTCAAAGACAAAAACCATGTCATCACCTCAATAGATGCAGAAAAGGCTTTTGACAAAAGTCAGCATGCATTTACGTTCTAAGTCCTAGAGGTAATTGGACTGGAGGGAACATACTTCAATATAATTAAAGCTGTATACAACAAACCCACAGCCAGCATCATTCTAAATGCAGAAAAACTGGAAGCATGCCCATGAAAATCAGGAACCAGACACTGATGTCCACTATCTCCACTCCTTTCCTACACAGTGCTTGAAACTCTTCCTAGAGCAATAAGGAGAAGGAAATTAAAGGAGTACTAATTGGAAAAGAAGAGGTCAAACTTTCCCTCTTTGCAGATGATATGATACTATATCTAAGAGATCCCAAAAGTTCCAGCAGAAAACTCCTAGAACTGATCAACACTTTCAATATAGTGACAGGTTATAAAATCAAAAATGATCAACACAGTATAGTGGCAGGTTATAAAATAAATCTACAAAATCATAGCCTTTCTATATACCAATAACAAGCAATCAGAGAACGAGCACGTGGAAACACTCCCATTCACAATTGCTGCAAAAAAAATTAAAATATCTTGGAATAAATCTGATCAAAGACACCAAAGATCTCTACAATGAAAATTTTAAATCATTAAAGAAAGAGATTGAGGAAGACACCAGGAGATGGAAGGGCCTCCCATGGTCATGGATTGGAAGAATTAATATTGTGACAATGACCATCCTACCAAGAGCAATGTATAGATTCAATGCAATCCCAATCAAAATCCCCATGACATACTTCACAGAATTAGAGAAAAACATCCTTAAATTCATATGGAAGCACAAAAAATCCGATAGCCAAAGCAACCCTGAGCACAAAAAGCAATGCTGGGGGAATTACTATACCAGATCTCAAAGTATATTACAGAGCTATAGGCATAAAAACAGCACGGTACTGGCACAAAAATAGACACATAGATCAACGGAACATCATTGAAGACCCAAACCCAAATACATGCAATTTCAGCCACCTGATATTTGACAAAGGTGCCAAGAACACAAAATGGAGGAAAGACAGCATCTTCAACAAATGGTGCTGGAAAAACTAGATCCCTACCTGTAGACGAATGAAACTAGATCCTTACCTTTTGCCTTGCACAAAAGTCAAATCCAAATGGACCAAAGGCCTTAATGTGAAACTGGAAACCCTGAAACTATTAGAAGAAAATATTGGCAGTAACTTACAAGATATAGGTGT
>NW_008329677.1:1926792-1927554 GCF_000622305.1 Nannospalax galili
AAAGACATAGAATGGGAAAAAAAACTTCACCAGTGACACATCTGACAGAGGTTTAACATCCAGAATATATAAAGAACTCTAAAAACAAAGAATTGGGAAACCAAATGACCCAATGAAAAGATGGGATAAAGATCTAAACAGAGAGCTCTCAAATGAAGAAATAAAGATGGCTAAGAAACATCTCAAAAAGTTTTCAACACTGTCAGTAATTAGGGAAATGCAAATTAAAACCACCCTAAGGTATCACCTTACCCCAATTAGACTGGCTAGGATCAAGAGAATAAATGATACCAAATTGCTGGTGAGGATATGGAGAAAGGGGAACTCTCATTCACTGCTGGTGGGATTACAAACTCGTGCAACCTGTATGGAAAACAGCGTGGAGAACTTGTAAAAAAAACTAAAAATGACCCTACCACATGACCCGGTTATACCACTCCTTGGCATATACCCAAAGGACTCATCCTATTGTAGAGACACTTGTACAACCATGTTTGTTGCTTCTCTTTTCACAATAGCCAAGAGATGGAAGCAACCTAAGTGCCCCTCAACTGACAAGTGGTTAACAAAAATGTAGTATATTTACACAATGGAGTTCTATTCAGCAGTGAAGAAAGATGAAATAATGAAATTTGCAGGTCACTGGATAGATCTAGAAACTGTTATACTAAGTGAAGTAACACAGACTCAGAAAAAAAATCGACATGTTCTCCCTCATATGTGGATCCTAGAATCAGACTCTGATAAATAAGTATGCAACCA
>NW_008329677.1:1928447-1981668 GCF_000622305.1 Nannospalax galili
TAAAGATTGTATGTCTAAGTCTATGGCCTGTCTAAGAAGGTGATAATTTTTATCTTGGAAGACTAGCGCTGAAGCCCCTGGACCAGTTGCAATGGTTACCCTGACCCCGAGTAGAGTAGATAAGAAAACTGCAGTGGTTCCTATGGCCCTATGAGGTCTAGACTCTTCTGAGACTCTGGTTTCCATTTCTATGTCTGTTCTATAATATAGATGGGGAACCAGCTGCACTAGTACACAAAACCCCCCAGTCTGGTTAAGAATGGATGAGTGGGGGCATGTAGTTAGGCCAGAGGTACAGGCCCACCAAGTGGAGTTGGGGGGCACCATATATGGGTTAGGTGTAGTAGCCCCTATCTCTTGAACAGAGTTACACAGATGTTGGTAAGAAGAGGGGACAATTTTATGTGAGGGAGTCATGCATAGCCCTTTTCCATACACTTGGGTAAGAGTAAGTCCCCTTCTTCCTGTAGGTGGAGGACTTCTACAGGCAGTGGGGCCAGAAGTGACAACATAATTTCCTGGGAGAACTAACCCATCATAAAAGGGAGGGTTCAGGTCCATGCAAAACCAGCAATGGATAGTAAGGTTAGGGGAGGTATTATTTAAAGCAATAAAGGTGGCTTTTAGGAGGTTCGTAAGCCCAGGGGATGGCTGCAAGGGCTCTTGGGCCTGTTGGACCTCTGGGGGTGTGGATCTAAGTGTGGGCAAAGTAGTGGTTTTATCCAGTTGGACAATTTGGCTAGGAGCTGGCCTCTCAACAGATTTAAAAATAGTTAAAGCCAGTGTTGGTCATCCTATAGGCTGTACCACTGTCTGAGCTGGCCCCATCTGGGTCCCCAAGACTGGACCCATCTAAAGATGGACTGAAAAAAGTATTTCTGGATCAGTTCCTGTGGTGTATAACTTGAGGCCCCAAGTTTGCCCATCAATCCATTTTTGTAGGTTCTTAAGTTCCTTTCCTTTCAGGGTGAAGCTTAAGGAGATAGGGTTGCATCTAGAGGAGGTACAGGGTCCCTCGAATTGCCTTGATCTGGAGTTTCACCAAAGGGTTAGGCCTGGGACTGCAGATACCTGGATCAAGTTGGTAGTGACTGTGTAGACACACAGCTCCATGAAGCACAGAAATAGTCCCCTGGTACCCCACAGGTACTTCTTTGGTTACCATTGTTGCCTGGGCAAACATAGAAGCAGCGCTTCTTCACCCTCTTTCTGCTGAGGGGAGACTGGCAAGCATAATTTTCAGTGCCTGACGGGGTATACAATTTCCAAGCTCCTTCAAACAGGTCGCAGAGGTCGAATGTAATTTTGGGGAACCAGGCACCTGGAGGTCACAGGTGGGAGGAGATGTTCACTATCTTCCCAGTGGATGTGCTACTAACTACCCAGGTGAGGTTCTGGAGTCCATGGGGGGAGTTATCTAGGGCAGGCTCTATTAAAAAAACATAAAAAAGCAACAAGGGTTATGGTGTGGCAGAGTTTTTAGCTTGAGAGGATTGTCTTTTACCCGTGTGACCTTTCATATCTTGTCAACTCAGTCTGACCAATCCTCTGATGAAGGCTTTAGATGTGAGTGATGTATCCAGGTCCAGACACTGGCCATCTTAACTGCAGTGGTGGTGGTGAGGATCATGATGTGTGGCCCCTTCCAACAAGGTCCAAGGGGATCCTTGTGGTGCTGTCTCACCCAAACAAGGTCTCATGGCTTGAATCCATGTGGTTGGACCAGTGGCAGTTCATAGATGTGCCTCAACAAGGGGAAAACATTGTCTTGTGCAATTGGTAAGGCCTGTAGGGACTTAAGAAATTGGGATTCAGACAAGTCAATTAGCACATCTGAAGGCAGCTTGGGAAGCAAAGGGGGTGGTCAGTCATACATGATTTCATAAGCTGTTAGGCCTTGAGTATGGGGGTATTTCAGACCCTATATAGGGCAAAAGGTAGGAGGCCTGTCCAGTCATAGCCAGTTTCTAGGGTTAAATTTGGTTAAGGTCTCTTTAAGCGTCCAATCCATTCTCTCTACTTGCCCTGAGCTCTGAGGGTGGTATGCGCAATGTAGCTTCCAATTAGTTCCCAGTGTTTTAATTAACTCTTGAATTACCTTAGAGATGAAGGCTGGTCCATTGTCTGACCCGATCACAGAGGGGAGTCCATACCTTGGTATTGGTTCATTGAAGATCTTTTTAACCATCGTTGAGGCAGTTTCCCTCTTTGTGGGAAATGCTTTGACCCATCCTGAAAATGTATCTACAAAAACTAGGAGATATTTATAGCCATACCTGCCAGGTTTTACTTCAGTGAAGTCCACCTCCCAATGGACTCCAGGCACAGTGCCCCTCTCCCTTCTGGCTGGGGGCATGACTTTTCCTCTTGGATTAGTAACCTGGCAGGAGCAACATCTGGAAAAACAGCTCTCAATCATTTTGGTTAGATTAAAGATGTGGTACGGAGTCAGGAGTTTTTGTAACTTTCTTTTCCCTAGGTGAGTCCCTTTGTTGAGTTTATATATTAAGTCCTCTGCCAGCTTATGCAGTAGATTGAGCCTCCCATCAGAGGTGGATCTCCATCCATGCTTGATCTAGGTATTTTCCAGGGAAGTTAAATCCTGATCTGTCCTGAGCTGAGTAGGAGGGCTCTTCTGGCAAGAGGGGTTCAGGCAGGATAACCAGTAGGTTCGAGGCTGTTAGGGCTGCTTCTCTGGCCTCTAGGTCTGCTCTCCTGTTTCCCTGTGCCTCCAGCGAATCCCCTTTTTGGTACCCAGGACAATGGATGATGGCCAGTCTCTTTGGTAACCATATGGCCTCCAGGAGTTTTAAGATCTCTTGTTTATTTTTGATAGTCTTTCCTTCTGCTGTCAGGATCCCCCTTTTCTTGTATATAGCCCCGTGGACATGAGCTGTAGCGAAAGCTTAACGGCTATCAGAGAAAATGTTAACAGTCTGGTCTTAGCTTTAGGACCTGAGTCAGGGCAATTATTTCAGCCTTCTGGGCAGAGGTCCTGACTGGTAGAGAGGAGGCCCACACTGTCCACAATGGACTGATGACTGCCACCCCCGCATACCTGGTTCCTTTCTTAATGAAGCTACTTCCATCCGTGAACAGAATTAAGTCCGGGTGGGGCCATGGAACATCCGTCAGGTCTTCCTGAGTCCCAGGTAAGCTGCAGAGTACCTCCAGGTAGTCGTGCAGGACCTCAAGATCTGGTTCTGACAGCAAAGTGGCAGGACTGAGAGTGGTGCTGGAGAGGAACTGGATGTGAGGGGGGTTAAAGAGCAAGGCCTAATAATGCATCAACTGACCATTTGTCATCCATCAATCAGGGGGATTTTTAAGGACCCCCTCACTCGAGTGAGGGGTGGTGATGATAAGGGGCTGTCCCAAGGTGAGCTTTTCTGCATCCTTAACCAATAAGGCCGTGGCAGCCCGGCCATCCCAAGGCCACGGGATCAAGCTTTTTCAACAAGTAAGCCACAGGTCTCTTCCAAGGCCCGAGCATTTGGGTCAGGACTCCCTTCACTATTCCAGCTTGTTCCTCAACAAAGAGCTGACAGGGCTTATGGATATCCGGCAGAGCTAAGGCCGGAGACTGCAATAAAGTCTTTTTAATTTCTTGAAACTCTCCTGAGTCTCAGTCCATAGGAAGGATGACTCATTCCCTCAAGTGGCTTCATACAGGGGTTTTGCCAGCTCGGCAAATCCGGGTATCCAGAGCTGGCAGAAGCTGCCAATCCCAGGAACTCTTGCAACTGCCTGTGGGATCTTGGGCTTGGAATTTCCATAATGGCTTGTTTTTTGGCTGGTGACAGCCATCTCTGTCCATCCCTTAATATGTACCCCAAGTACATTACCTCCATGACACAGAGCTGAGCCTTCTTGGTCCAAGGTCAGGAGCAAATCTCTGGTGGCCTGAAGACAAGTGCCCTTATCCTTAGTGGCAATCAGCAGGTCATCTACATATTGTCAGAGGCTTACCTCTGGGTGCAAGGCCCGATACTCCTGCAAGTCCTGATGTAGAGCCTCGTCAAAGATTGTGGGGGAGTTCTTGAACCCCTGTGGCAGTTGCGTCCAGGTGAGTTGTCCATTAAACTCCTGGTTTGGGTCTCGCCACTCAAAGGCAAAAATGGGTTGGTTTTCCTTTGCCAAGGTCAGGCTAAAGAAGGCATCCTTGAGATCTAAAACAGCATAGACCCTTCTCCCCAGAGAGAGTGAGCTCAGCAGGGTATATGGGTTGGGGACTGTAGGGTGGATATTCTCTACCCTCTTGTTAACATCTCTTAAATCCTGCATTGGGCAGAAATCGTTAGTCCCCGGTTCTTGATGGGTAGGAGAGGGGTGTTCCATGGAGATTGGCATGGTACCAGAATACCGAACTCCCTAAGGCAGTTTATGTGTTTGGTAATTACTGCCCTGGCTTGGAGAGTCATCAGGTACTGTTTTACTCTTACAGGCTGAGCACTAGTTTTTAAAGTCACCATTATTGGTGGCTGTTGGATGGCCCTCCCTGGGGGATTAGTTTCCGCCCAAACTCCAGGCATTGTTGCCTGGAGGTCCTTGAGGATAGTGGTTGGTCTCTTTTGAGGTGGTGGGGCATGCACTCTCCATTCTTCTTCTAGTTGTAAACATAGGATATAGGCTACATCCAGTACAGTCACATCAGGAGGTCCTCTCCCAGAGAAATGGATCTGAGCCTTTATTTTATTTAGCAAGTCCCTACCTAATAATGGATACAGGCACTCTGGGATCACCATAAAGAGTGTGAAACTGTTTTCTTACCTAAGTTTACTTCCCTTTCGGTAATCCAAGGGTGTTGAGCAATTCCCATGGCCCCTTGCACCCAGGTGCATTTACTGGTCAATTTTTCCACAGTCTCTTTCAAAACTGAATATTGTGCTCCAGTGTCAACTAGGAAGTAGGATCACTCAGGGCTCATGGTGGAGGCTGGCCAAGCCTGGGCCCCTTCAGTTTTCTAGGTTTGCCAACTCGAGGATCTTGGGCTTGGAGGGAGGCTGGGATCCTGCCTTTTGAGAACATCCCTAGCCCAATGGCCCAGCTGTTTACAATATGCACACTGGTCTCTTTTTAGGCAGGGCTGACCTTTCTGTGGGGGTCATGGGGCTCGGGTTCTCTTTCTCATAGGGGGTTGGTCCCCCCATTTGGGATTTGTCATGCTTTCAGCCAACAATATCCTAACCAACCTTTTAGTTTGTCTTTCTTCAGGGGTTTCTCTATTGTTAAATACCTTGTTTGCCACCGCCATCAGCTCAGAAAGGTTTTTGCCCTCGAAACCTTCCAGCTTTTGAAGTTTTCATTTTATGTCTGGAACTGCCTGATTCACGGAAGCCATATTGGTGGCCATCTGATTCTCTGCGGCCTCTGAATTAATGGGAGTACAAGTTCTGAAAGCCTCTAAGAGGCACTCCAGGTACGCTCCAGGAGACTCATCCCTTTCCTATATTACCTGACTGACCTTAGACAAATTGGTGGGGCACTTAGCAGCTGCCCAGAGACCACCCCCATAAGAATCTGGTAATAGACCTTTAGGCATTCCCTACGTTTGGGAGTGTTATAGTCCCACCCCTCCATTGGGTGCATGAGAGGAAAAGCAGCCATAATCAAATACTCATTTTCTGTTGGTCGCCCATCATTTCCAGGGACTGCATGTCTGCATTCCCAAAGGATGCAGTTCTGTTCCTTGGTGATGAACAGGATATTCAATAACTGTTGGCAATCATCCCAAGTTGGTTGCTGGGTAAAAACAGTGGTATCCAGGAGAAAAACTAGGACCTGAGGCTTCTCTGTGAAGGAGGGAGTCTGTAACTTCCAATTATACAAGTCACCAGTAGAAAAGGGAAAGTAGACTATGGGTGCAATTCCATCCTCCCTCGGGGGCCCAATCTCCCTCAGGGGAAGAGCTCATACAATTCTCCCTTCCCCCTGCGAGCAAGTGTGCAATGGGCTGGGCTCGGCCATGGGAGGGGCCAGCTCAGCCAAGGAGCTGGCACAGAGACTAGGAAGGACTGGAAGAAGAGGAGGAGGCTCGTGACCTGCGCTCTCTAGGTCTATCCTGAGCACTCGATGGAGCCCTGTAAGGCCGCGGGAGTAAATTCTCCTCTGGTGCCGAGAGGGGGACTTTGGGACTCGATGGGTTTTTGGTCTGGACTTTCTTCAGGGGAAGCAAAGTGCCTGACCCCTTAGGGCCTGATGGCGGGGGCAGCAGTAAGGGACGCAGCTAGGCAGGAGGGCGGTGACCAGATATCGCCAACCTAGGATGTAGGGGATCTGGTCAGGGTGCCCCGGTTCCCCAAAGATAACTCCTTGACCCCTGTAGATGAGGGAGAGGTTAAAGGACCCTTCAGGTGGCCATTTGACTTCAAAGGAGGGCCATTCGATGGTGCAGAGGGTCTGGAGGAGGGTTGGCTTGACACAGAGTCCGGACATGTTTGAAGCCGCTCATTTGTAATCCTGAAAATGACTAAGAACTAGATCAAGGGGAGCTGAAGATGATGAGACTTTCTGTCCCATCATGGGATAAGCTTCAAGAAAAAGAATATAAGGAGAGGAATGAAAATGAGAAGTAGGATGGAAAGTTGATAGACAAGGTGGAGCTCTGAGCAGAGGGTGAGGACAGTATGAGATGGTGGCTCCCTAGAAGGAGAAATGAAAATCTCACAGCACGTGGAGTCAGCCGAGAAGGCTGCCCCTGTCCCTGTCCCAAAAAGATTTGGCCAGCCTGGATTCTATGTCAGACTCGACCAGAATCTTGCAACTGACCTGCCTGGATTCCACATTGGGCTGGGCCAAGACACTGGGTCAGTCCTGCCTCGATTCCAAGTCAGGCTGGAGGAAGAGTCAGGGCATCCCCCATTTTCCTCCAGCTCTGGGATCAATAGTGTGTCCTCCTAATCTCCGTTGAGCCCCAGGATATCCAGGCTACCGAAAAGCAAGAGAGATAGAGATAGAGAGAGATAGATAGAGAGAGAGAGAGAGAGAGAGAGAGAGAGAGAAAAGCAAGCAGAACTTACCAAGGCCAGCTTCGGTGGCACTCCCGTGGGTCTGGGGCCTCTATTCTCAAATCCCGGACAAGCCCCCAAAATGTTAGGGTTCGAGAATCGAGAATAATTCCCACAGATACCCAAAAAGATTATACAAAAAGTTTATTAAGGAATTTAAAGTAAAAAAAGGACAACAACCAAATGGCGGCTAGCCAGGCACAGACTTCATGAGCCAAAGAGTCTGGCCCCGAACAATAGTAGGCAGGAGGGGAACTCCACAGAAACCCACACATGCCAAGCATCTTTTTAAAATAGTTGGCTGTCTCCATATCCTGGGTATGGGGGAAAGTCTTGATTGGTAGGGGCTGTCTTCAGGGCATTGGAATGTGCTGACTGATATCTTTTAGGGCCAGAAGTTTTTGTTCACACCTTATAAGGCTTTTACATGTCCAGGGCTTGCTTAATTTATAGTTTGGGGGGTGGTTAGCAACTGGAAAAATTTACAGTATGTCTGAGCTTGTCCAGGCTTGTCTGAAGAAGCTAGCCAAAATGGAGTCAGAGCATTCTGGCTCTTCATAGAAAGTGTTACACTAAGTGAAGTAACAGACTCAGAAAAAAATGACATATGTTCTCCCTCATATGTGGATCCTAGCACCAAATCCTGATAAGTGCTTATGTATCCAGACATAACTACAGGAACCAGGATAATGAAAAGGAACCAGGGAGGTAAAGGAAAAGAAAGAATCTGAAAGAGAAGAACAGTAGGAAACAGGCATTAATAAGGGAGCTATGGATAAAAATGGGGTTATTTTAAGGGGAGAGAGAAGGAAGGTTATACAATGAACCTAGGGGATAAAGGAAATGAAGGAACTCAAGAGAAGTGGGACTATGGGGAAGGGTATTAGTAAGGGAGAAATGGGAAAATGGGGGACTTTAAATGGGGAAACCATGGTGCAAGGGTTAGACAATGCGAGAGATAAATAATGCCTAGCTAGTTTTTAAAAAATCAGAGGGAACCATATTAATCAAGCAACCTACTGACAAATTATATATACAACTAGCTCAAGGAATATAATATATATCTAGGCAATGTTTATCTGAGACTGTTTGGTCTTTGCCCAAGCTTTATCTACATGGCACATGGTAATTAAAAGTTATCAAACTGATGGAACTAACCTTGCATGTTTAAACAGCTATACTTTGAGGCCTAAACTAATTTGGTCAGAGGGACATAAAGGACAGTTTTGGCTCCTTACCCTCCTAGGTCGACTAAGTTCCAGGGGACTATGAGCATCTCTCAAAATGTCCTGTAACTGTGGTGAGTCACCTGTCCTCTTGATCAAGGAGGCCATGGAGACCCCACAAGATGGACTTGAACCAGTGTACAGTCTACAAAGAGGAGGGTCAACACAGAGGAAACATTTCCTCCATGCTTCGAAGCGAAGCCAGCCATGGTCAAGCAGGACCTTTGACTTATCATCATATAGGTGGAACTGGTAAAAGAAAGGAGCAAGTGGCTCCTCCCAATCCTATGTGACCCCTGAGGAACAGATACTCAGATGGCCTTAAGAGTAAAAATAAATTGGTTTATCTGGGCCAACTGTAGGATCTTAAACACCCAAAAAGGAAAGTATAACCAAAGATTAAAGGGATCAATATAATTTTTTTAAAGTCCATATGTATAGCTAAAGGCTTCATAACAAAAAACAATGCCAGACAGGAGATACTTTCCTTTGAGTTGTTGGCCAGGATGGCCCAAGAGACTCCCAGACAGTAACCCAGCATAGATTTGGGAAAATGAACAGCAGATCCCAATATTATCTAAAGGAATATTGACAACTGATTACCACTAAATGAAGAACAGCAGACCCTCCCCCAAAAAAAGACCTCTAGATAGGCTGACTAGATTCACCAGAAGGGCAAGTAGTAGTGGGTGGGGGTGCTGACAACACAATGGACAGTAACATGGATGACAGAGTATATAGGCTCCAGTTGGGGGGGGTAGGCTAATGGAGGGTGCCATTTGGAAAGTGGGTATAGAGATGAATAAGATTGTTTGGAATTTTTTGTATGATATACACACAAAAAAATCAACAAATTTTTAAATGAGTTATATTTGAGGAGGAAGCATAAAAATTTACTTCATGTTAATTAGTAGAGGTGATAAACATTACCACTGAAATCTATCTGATGACTATATCCATACTCAGGTGCCAAGGAGCCGAGTGTAACAGACTGTGACTAGTAATAATCAGATACATAGAGATTAGAGACCCATGTGCAAACATCTAAGTGTTAGTAGTATTAAAATTGAGTCTTTCTGTAGGAAACAGTATAATTTAAAATGAAATAGAGATCTTTTTTAAAGGTTAAAAACTCATTCAATTTTATGTCTTACAGGGTTTATACCCAGTTCAATGTTGTATAACTGTATTCATTCAACTGTGAACCTAAAAATTTACAGCCACTTTTGAAAGAGATGTATCTTTGCTCTGGAAATTGTTATTGAATATGTTAAAGCTGTAAAGGAATGCTTCTTCTAATCATGGGTTACTAAATAAATTTTAAAAAGAAAAGAAAGAAGGAAAGAAAGAAAAAAAGAAAGAAAGAAAAGTATACAAAGTTGTCAGAAAAAAGCGATGGGGAACTATGGGAGGTGTTGGAGGGGAGAGAATAGACATGGATTTGATCAAAACGCCTTATATGCATGTATGAAATTCTAATGAAGTTTTTTTTTTTAAGCTAAAAAAAAAACTAAATGGGCCAAAAAAAAAAAAAGAATTAATGAATTTCAGTGTGGGATTAGGAAATAATTCTCAAGAATTTCTGAAATGGCATTAAACATACTTCTGCCATTTGTACTATGTATTTATGCAAAGTAATATTCTCAGCATTAATAATTATAACATCAAATGTCAATCAACTCTGAAAAATATTGAAGATGTTCTATTTCTGGCACTATCAAATATTCAGCTGAGATTTAATTCTCTGATTATAAAAACAAACAAGCACATCCATCTCATTAGTAAGCAAATTTAGTTTAGATATTAATAGACAGTAAAATTATATCTATAACAGAATTATGTTAAAATAAATCTATTTATGACTTATTAGTAAGAAAAAAGAGTTCAAGCTCATCTTTGACTACGTAGCTAGTACCAGACCAGCCTGGGCTACATGAGACCTTGTAGAAAAAGAAGAGGGGAAGGGGAGAGACCAAGATGGCCACCACAACAGTATCTCCCACTCCACATGCTTTCCCACAGTGCCCTTGCCGCAATCGAGATGGAGAGTCCACTCCTCCATTCTTTGAATCCAAGCTTGGCCTCTAACTGCTCTCAGCAACAGAGTAGCCTGAAAGTACTGCTATGTTAGGAAAAAGAATCCATTTTTAAACTCTCACAGTGAAAAAGAGACTTCGGAAAGGTAGCTGGATATAAGACTAACATTAAAAACTCAGTGATTTTTCCTCTATACTAAAATAAACATTTTATAAAGTACAATGAGAACTATCTATTTAAAATACCAAGAAAAATTATAAAATATATAGAAAGAAATCACAAATGTCCAGGAGTATACTGGGGCAGGGTCACAGGAGGAGACAGATGGTATGTTCAAATTAGGATAATTGGAGGTAAGTTCAACAAATGGAATATTTACAAAGATGGGGAGGGTGTAGGGAAATTAGCAGGGATGGTACAGCAGCAAGTACCAACTATTAACGGCCTTGGTGGGTGGCCTAGGAGGAAGAGGCACTGGAATCCACAAAGAGAACATCCTGGAGAAAAGGCCAGTGAGTTCAGCAGAGATATCAGCCAGTTGTAGACATCCCAAACTCACTGACCCCCTGCTCGTGTCGGAGCCTCCCCACATTGGTCAAACCTAACAGGAAACCAAAGGACAAAGGTATATTTTTCAGCCAGGCTCATAGAACAAAATAAAGTGGAAAAAGTAGATGATGAGCCTGCAGGGAAAATAATAACTAATAACTAACGCAGGACTGCATCAGTTTGTTTTCCATTGCTATAAAAGAATACTCAAGGCTGGGCTCATTATAAAGTAAAGAGGTTTATTCAGGTCACTGTTATGGAGGCCACCACATTGGTCTGAGCTGTGGTGAGGGCCTAAAGGCAGAGTGCATTATGGTATGAACATGTAGAAGACAAAGAGAGCTCATGGTAAGATGAAAAGGGAGAGGAGAGGCCCACCTCTTTCTTTTTATAACTATTCACTCTCATGTAAACTAACTGGGATCCCCCAAGAACTACTTAATCCCTTCTCCAGGCAGTACCCCCCAATGACCTGTCCAATTCCCAGGCATTTCTACATTTTAAAGATCCCCCTACTTCTTAACATTGTCATATTGGGGGACACTTCTAATGCATGAGTCTTTGGAGGATACACTTAACATCCAAGCCATATTACTGGCCCAAAAACATGCATGAAAAACTTTCCAAAATTAACCCAGAATTAAACAATAATGCAGATAGCCATATTCCTCAGAGGAAATTAAATTGTTTTTATAAAATCCATACAGGCACAGATAAATTAATAACATTAGTAGGTTTATCTGAAAGGAGAAACATCTAAGAAAATTTAGAAAAAGAAGGCAAATGAAGGCTGGATGTGGTGATACACACCTGAGACCCCAGCACTTGGCAAGTACAGGCAGGAGGATTAGGACTTCAAGATCATACTTGCTTATATGATAAGATAGCAAGTACAAGGCTAGCCTGGACTACATGGGCTATATAAGAACCTATCTCAAGGAAAAGAAAAAAGCAGAGAAGATGAAAGAAAGTCCATTACTAGATACTAAAACACAATTATTAAGCAGGTATCAATAAATAGATACATGGCATAGAATAGAGCTTAAGAACAGATATGAGGGGACTGGGGTATAATTCAGTGGTGAAGAGCACATGTAATCATGCAGAGGACCCAGGTTCTGTTCCCAACACCTACATGGTGGCTTACAACCATCTCTAACTCCAGTTCTGGATTCAGTGCCCTCTTGTGGCCTTCACAGGAACAGCACACACATGGTGTGCTTACATGTGCAGGCAAAACACTCATACACATGAAAAAAATAATAAAATATTTTTAAAAATAGACAGGAATATGGAAATTTAATAAATGTAAAAATACTTTATATTAGAAGCAAAATAATGGATTACTCAGTAAAAAATGTTTTGGAATAAAGTAGACACACAAACACACACGATACATGTAATTGAATGAAAGGAAGAATTCTCGGGAAGATAAATGACTAATTACAATAGAAATTTTTTGGTGAGAGCAGTGGGATTTAGGGGTGGGTGGAAGATTTAGATTTTTAAGAATGAGAATCTTCATGTTTTCTTTGTAATTATAAACATTTTAAACTGGAGAAAAGAAAAGGAGACTTGAAAGTCTATCAAGTGGAAGGCAAGCCCATGACCACAAACTATAGGAAAATGATTCATTCACATCAAGTGAGTAAAAATAAAACTTCAAAGAGACACTGTGTGCCAATTCATGGTATAAAAGTCACACTCAAGGAATAAAAGGCCATTTTGTACCTTACCATTTCTTTTCTGATCACTGCAATGCCAACTATTTGTTCTGCGACTTCAGCAACAAATACCTGCAGTGCTGTTCCATCCTGAAAAGATAAGGATGAGTTTAAGTCCTAAAAAACATCACTATCGAGGTCTCTGAAATCAGTCACTAATGAATTAATGACTGTGAACTCACTAGCCATGGTTGCATAACAATAACAGAACTAACACATACCCACAGTTAACTGTGAAGCAGGCATTAAGGTCAGTGCCCACCTTGTGCTCAGTTCACATTTATCCCCACACTCTAATGGGACTATTATTATTACATCTATTTCATTTACACAAATAACAAGGCTTAGAAGGCTGGGCACATCACAAGATCTGCAGTTCATGGAGATGAACCTATGATTCAAATCCCAGTCCCTTATACTCTGAATAGGCTTTCTTTAGTTCTATACCTGGGCTTCTCAGTTTTTAGGATACCTGGACATCTACACAGTTGACGACTCCAAAAAGCTTTGGCTTCTGTGTATGCCATTTTCTATTACTACTTTCTGTATGAGAAATTCGAACCTAGAAAAAACTGAATTTATTAGCTTTTCTACAAGGAAACAGACTTTTCCAGACAGCTGGTCAGTTACTCACAGCAATGGTGACAGCATGCACAAATCCTATGCAAGCTCAAAATAGACATGAGGAAGTGTAGGTAAGAAACTCCAACCCAAGAAAATTCTGAAGGCTCATGGGAGGGACAGAGGCAGTGTCTTTCAAAGATGGGACTCGGTAGGTAATCAGGTTAATGGACCCACACTGAAGGACATTTGGGGACACAAATTAGACTCCATAGGCCTTATTAGAATATATCATAGAGTACATTAAATTGAGTCATGTGGATACAAAAAGGGAAGTGTGGATAGGGGAGGGGATCTAGATACCATCAAATTACATTATATGAAAATCACAAAAGGTATCAATCAATAAAAAATAAAAGTATTGATAAAGCAAAATGTTAAATTTGCTTATTCTTTCATTTTAAAATAACAATACATGGTATATTAATACAAATTATATATCTTGAATAAAAGAAACATTATATTTTCCTAAACAAAATATGTAGAGTAGCACTGTTTTCTGTTTCTGGAACTCTCATTAATGTCTGGCTTTAGAAGACGGTTGGATTCTTATAACTGCTTCTTCAGTCGATCTGTCACCATATGCTGCTTTGGTTGAAAAAAATATATATATATATACATAAATTCTGATCTGTCTTCACAATATGTAGTTAGAAAAGGGACAAGTATTTAAGTAATCTTTTCAAATAATTGTGGATATTCCTCTTCAAGATTAGTTGCAATGTGCCACTTGAACATTTTATGCACTACTATACTAAAATCTAATTGTCTATTTGACACTCTGGATGCCTCTTACACTTATCTATGCTTTTGTAACTTTGCATATGGTTTTTCTAGAAAACATTGGTCAACAAGCTATGCAGATTTTCCAAATATTGACCTATTCCATAACATCAAACTTGTTACTACCACTAGAAAAAGAAATCTTTTAAAGCACTGGACATCTGTTGAGTTTGTGATAACTGTTGTCCAAGGAAGCTTCAAGTCTGAATCTTCATGGGTCACAAATGTCCATTAGGACAAAGAAAATGAAGCGAAGCTACCCTAGTCTCTACCAATACTTACAGGGTCTCTGCAAGCCTTGTTGTATTGGGCTAAATCCTCCAGTATCTTTTTACGCAGCAGGAGGGTGCTGACAAGATTTTCAACACCAGAAGTATCCGAGAATGTGGCTAATCTTATTTTAATGGACCTGGATAAGAAGGGAGTATGTTTCTTGGTTAAAGCACTACAATATGCATTACTGCAACAAGACTAAATTATATCACATGTATAAAATAATATCTTTTAAGGTATATTTAAGAAATATGTAACAATAAGACAATTAATTAATAAAAGCAGCTAATTTCATTCTAGAATACCTGAAAAACATATGAAAAGTACAAAGAATAAGACAAAAATCACTGCTAGTACCCTGAAGTGAAGAGGACACAGCTACATTTTTAAGTGCATATGACCTAGATGCATATAATTTAGTACATATAATTAAAATGTTCAACACAGTTTATTTCACATTGGGGAACTACTTCATATAGAGAGTGAGTCTCTCTCCCATATTTTAAAAGAATATTTAAAAGTTGAAAATTTAGGCTGGGCGTGGTGGCACATGCCTTTAGTCCCAGCACTCAGAAGGTAGAGGCAGGTGGATCTCTGTGAGTTCAAGGCCAGCTGGGGCTACAGGGAGACCTTGTCTCAAAAAGACCCCAAAAAATTTGAGAAATTAGTCAGGCGTGGGTGGTAGACACCTTTAATCTCAGCACTCAGGAGGCAGAGGCAGGTGGATCTCTGTGAGTTTGAGACCAACCCGGTCTACACAGTGAGTTCCAGGCAAGCTGGGGTTACAGAAAGACCCTGTCTCAAACAAAAGACCCAAAAGAAAAAGGTGAGAATTTATTTTGACTGGGGCTGACTTCATATGCATAGTCCCCACAGAGCAGCTCAGAGTTGCATGTTCCAAAAGGCCTCACCCTTGGAGTTCAATTCTCTGAGGTCACTAGCTTAGAATTCTTAAAAATTTTAACTGTGATTCTGTGTGTTTAAGTAAAGCTTAATGAGACAACAGCATGTGTAGGGGTTTGGAGCCTTGGTTCATCTTTAATCCCCACCTCCCTCCATCTCTTTAAGATGGGTCTTCTCCCACCTGTCCTGTCTCCACCCTTGCCTCCCCAGTGCCTCCCTCTGTCACTGGTGTTTTACCTTGGACATCTGTTGGACAATCATGTGAA
The DNA here is from genome assembly GCF_000622305.1 of Nannospalax galili. Lineage (NCBI taxonomy): Eukaryota > Metazoa > Chordata > Mammalia > Rodentia > Spalacidae > Nannospalax > Nannospalax galili. The sequence continues at coordinate 1,943,837 of NW_008329677.1, forward strand.
TGGAGCAACAGAGGTGGTGTTAAAACCATCTTCTACCTCCAATGGGGTCTTGGGCATGGGCATGGAGAATGCTAAATGTCAGATGCACAATTTGTGAAATCTCTGGTTGTAGCAATGGGGTGGCTGTCCCCACTGTAGGTAAAGGGGGTCATGATATGTCCAACTGGCAACTTTGTGAACCCTTGCCAATGCTGCACACAGGTATTCAGCATATCCTGGAACAGGGGCTTCAAGTACTTGCAGGATGCTTGCTTGCCAAGGATTGGAGAAGTAGGCCCACAGGAGGGTAGATTAATTTTCCCACTTCAGGCCAGAGCTCCATAGGTTCATTTTATAATGGGTGCTCTGCAAAAGAGCTTAGCAGTGAATTCTCTCTAGGGTTTTATTACTAAATAGAAAAAGGTCATTGATCTTAATATTAATAAACTATTCTAATCTATAACTCTTGACTGTAGTGAATATGATAAAATTGTAATAGTTACGTATTTATAAAATATTTTATTAATTCTTTGAGAATTTCACACAATATATTATGATCATATTCACCCTCTGCTCCAAAATAAGCCATCAACTCCAGTTTGTCTTCTCATATACTCCTAGGGGTGGGGCCATCCACTGGAGCATGGTATCCCCACCAGGGGCCACACCCTTGAAGAAAACTGATTCTCCCTTCCCCAGAAGTCATCAACTGTCCATAGCTCCTCGGTTATGGGTGAGGAGGGCTTGTGAACCCCTTCCCACTCACATGGACGTGTATTATAAATAAAATGGCATATTTGCAAAGATGTGTATATATAATTTACTGGTAAGAATACAATCAATTAGTATCACCTTAAGCAATATATAAGGGAAAGATGAGAACTTGGTTCTGATACAGACAGCTTGCACCAAAATCTAGTTCTGATGGATTAAAGATATACATGTTATAAACAAGAACAAAATTATTGGAGAAAGGGGGGAATAAAAAACAAATGTCATATAAGATGTTTATAGCACCTTTAGTTACAACAGCCCAAAAGGAGAAGGGCAGGCAGAATGTGGCATATGCATAACAATGGAATATTACTCAGCAATAAAAAAGAATGAATTAACTGCATATGCCTCAACTGAGAAAAGTCATGTATAAAAATTCCATTTATATGAGATGTCCAGAATAGGCAATTTTATAGACAGAAAGTGGGCTGTGGGGAGATGTTAACTGGAGTAACTGCTCAATGGATGTGGGGTAGGCTCAGGGCTGATGAAAGAGAGAAGTGATGACAGTGAGTCATCATATATGTACTAAGAGCCATCAAAGTATGCACTTAAGTGGACAGAGCATATGAAGCCCATCTCAATAAGATGTTGCTATATGTACTATTACATGAAAATAGTATATATAATCTATACACAAAATATCAAAGAATGTTGAAAAGAAAGAAGGGCAATGAACCCAGCTGTTCTGGATAGCTATAGTGTCAACTTGACACACCTGGGTTGAGGGACCCTCAATTGGGGAATTGCCTCCATTGAACTGGCCTGTGGCCATGTCTGTGGGGCATTTTCTTGATTGTTGAGTGATGTGGGAGGGCCCAGCCCACTGTGGGTAGTGCCACCCCTGGGCAGGTGGGCCTGTGTTGGATAAGAGAGCAAACTGAGCAGGGGCCAGGGGAGCAAGCCAGCAAGCAGAGCTCCTCCATGGCCTGTGCTCCAGCTCCTGCTTCCAGGTTCCTGCCCTGAGTTCCTACCTTGGGCTCCCTGATGAACTGCGACCTGGGAGATGTAAGCTGAATAAACCCTTTCTTCCCCAAGTTGGTATTGGTCAGAGTGTTTTGTCACAACAATGGAGAAATAAACTAAGACACCAGCACACACACACACACACACACACACACACACACACACACACGCACACCAAAGAAGGCTAGCTAGCATAGTTGCATAAGTATCACACAAGTTAGACCTTAAGGCTAAAGTCAGTGTGAGAAAAAAAACCTTCATTTGATAAAGAAAAATGTAGTAGAAATAACAATATTAAATCATCAAATATATACCAATATAGGTTTAGATTATTGAAGTGAAAACAGAAACTAGAATTAGACAGAAAGTGCAAAATACTGTATAAAATTTGGACAAGCTTAATCTTAAGGATCTTCCACACGAGCTAACATGGCATCTGATTGCCATAACAGTATCTCCTGGTCCCTTCTATCCAGGTGCCTTTTCCATGTGAGTTGGTGGCAACTCCACATTCCAGTGGCTCAGGCCCCATCCCATAACCATGCGTTCCAAGAATTTCAGTGGGAGAAGAAATGGGCAATAGCTATAAGTTTGTGACCACCCCTAAAGTTATACTGCCCACCACAGGACTCTAACCACTTGGAATGTGGCTTCTCAAAATTCATAGGTGTAAAGTACAAAATAGCAGCTGAATTTTTATGAGCTAGTACAAAAATGAATATAAAATACCTCATTAATCCTTTTATACTCATCACACAATGAAACAATATTTTGTATATAACAGGCTATAACACTGTGATTGATTTTACCTAGTTTTGCTATTTGGATTAATGTGGCTGTTAGAAAAATTAAAATGACAAATGTAGTCACAGTGTATTTTTAATGGTACAGGGCTGCTATATGTCTATATGCCTATATTTGTCTCTGAGTGATATTCTATTCTTCTTTTAATGTGTGTGTGTGTGTGTGTGTGTGTGTGTGTGTGTGTGCATGCATGTGCCTGTGCTTGGGTGTCATCCTATGGAATTTCACTCATTTTTCAAGACTGGGTCTCACATTTGTCTGGAGCTCACCAAATAGGCTAGACTGACTAGCCAGTGAATCCCAGGAATTCTCTTGTCTACACCTCCCCAGTGCTGGGATCACAAGCACACCACCACATCTGGTATTTTTACCTGGGTCTTGGGGTTTGAACTCAGGTCCTTATGCTTATGTGGCAAGTCCTTTACTGACTGAGCTATCTCCCTAAGCCCCTCTGAGAGCTGTTTTGCAAAAGTTTTTAACTCAGGTAAAAGAGCAGAATGCTGAAACACATCCAGATTCAGGAGGCTGAGGATGGAAGATGGAAAGTTCTAGGTCAGCAATAGTGTGACCCTATTGCTGAGTGTCTATCATAAGGAACTCTGTGTTGCTTCTGCATCTGGTTCTAGGAACAGCAAGCAGGCTGTTTGTTTTGGGTTTACCTGGAATGAGCAGAAAGGACCTATGGCCAGCAGAAGGAAGCACAAATCAGGCACATGTCCTAATGGCCTTTATGTGGCAATTGATAGGAACATTTAAAAAAAGTGAAAAATGAATATGCATACCAAGTAAATTCCCAACTAAAATGTATTTCCCTAAAACTGATATTAAATTGGCATTACTAAGAACAGTTCATTCATTCTATCAGTCACGATGTTTATTAAATACCCGTGCATGTTCTTAGTGTGTCCAGATGCTGGGGACTCACTAGAGAACAAGATAGTCCACAATTCCTGCTCTCATTGAGCTGACTTTGTATTGATTCCAGAACCATAATTTGAGAAATAATCTTAAAGTCCCTTAAAATTTGTATATAATACATGGATCATGAGTTATAGATTTTTGTGTTTTCATTATACAAAGTTCCTTGAAATACATCATTGCTTCAAAATAACTCTAAAGAATACTTAGGGAAAAAAAGAATACTTAGGAATAAAAAGAAAAAAGAACTTAGCATTCTATTATCACTGTGTGCAATCTTTATGTATATACGTGTATGTATATATATATGGCATATTATATGCATTTTCCAAAGGGGATAGCCTTTATCATCCAGTTACTACACAGCTATTTTTATTTCTTGCCATATTCTTAGGTAAATTGTAAAAAGTCATAATATTTATTGTCTATAAAAATGATACTAAGGGGGACTGAAGAGATGACTCAATGGTTAAGAGCACTGCTGTCCTTACAGAAAATCCAGGTTTGAATCCCAGCACCCACATGGCAGCTAACAACCATCCATAACTCCAGTTCCATAGAATCCAATGCCCCTTTTTGTCCTCCATGGGCACTGCATGACACCAGTGCACTTATATGCACCCAGGCACATAAAATGCACTCATACACATAAAATAAAAATAAATCAATACTTTAAAATGACACTAAAACTTTGTGCAAAGAGAACTTTGAATCTACTGATAAATATTCAAAAGCACAAAATTCACTCTGAAAACCACACACAAGCCTTGGGCCTGACAGGATTGAAGACAACAATGGTTCACTGGATTTATACCTAAATGCCATTCTACTTTCATATTGCCACAAGTTTCTGGAAGTTTCTAATCTTGCTCTCATTATGACCACCATGGTGGCCCATTCTTTTAGCTCCACAGTATATAGCCTGAAAGGACAGCACTCTGGCCTTTCTGTTCTGCTTCTGTCTTACGTGAACTTCCCAGAAGCAACTGCACATTCAGCAACCAGAATGATCCAATTATTCTTTTCTCAAGGGTTCAGGCACAATTCTGAAATCACCCTGAATTGAAGTAGGAGATTAGCTGTGGCTGTGGTTTTCCTCATCTACCTACAAGGCTTTCTATCACCAAAAAAGCAAGATCTCTTGAGAAACCTTGTTTCCTAACCCTTCCCTTCCCCTAAGCCACCTGTCTCTGACATATCCCCCCTTTCTCTCTCTGTCTCATTCTCTTTCTGATATACTTGAATGTCCAAACTCGTGAACCCTCAGGGTTCACGAGGTAATGAAGAAACTCTTGCCCACCAATCCCTTCTTGGGTCTTAAAAGTTTTACAGCTTTGGCCACCTAATTCCTAACAAGCTGTTTTCTTCATCTCCTATTTTTGACTGAGTCTGGCCTTAAAGGTCAGAATTTAAGGTATTCAATCTGACTGTATACATAATAAAATAGAAAATGATATATGAAAAGTAGGAAAAAAGATTTACTACTTATTTTTTTCAATTCCAAATTGAATCAATAGTTTTAGAAATCTACAAGTTTATGAGTGTATCCAGTCATTTGTTGATGCTGGTAAATGGAGACCATATATATATATATAAAGAAAATGTGGCATGAGCCTTTCTCAATTCTACAGGAGTGTAACAAAATCACAACACAATTCTACAGTCCTCAGTAACTCAGTGTGAACCAAACACAAACAGAAAGAACACATCTGCACTCCAAACCAAATGATGGTATAATAAATGAAGTTTCTATTGGGCTCTATTCAGAGAAGTTGATTAAGAGCACAAGAGGCAGAGAGCAGATCTGATATCATTACATACTATCCATGATAACATAGGCACGATACCAGGAAATGGTGACGTTGTAGAAAAAAGTGGCAACCAAGCATGAATGAGCCACTTACAGAAAAGCAAATGAAAAGAATACAGCAAAGAGGAGAATCACTCAAAGGCTATGTTCCGGTCACTTTTGTTACTGTGGTAAAACCCTGACCAAAACCAAGTTGGGAAGGAAAGGGTTTATTGCATTTTATAATTCCAAGGCACAGTCTATCTTTGAGGGAAGTCAGGGCAGGAACCTGGAGGCAGAAGTTGAAGCAGAGTCCATGAAGGAACACTCCTTGATGGCTTGCTTCCCCTGGCTTGCTCAGCCAATTTTCTTATACAGTCCAGGTCCATCTGCCCAGTAATGGCACTGCCCACAGTGGACTGGGCCCTCCCACATCAATGAACAATTAAGAAAGTACCTCACAGACATGTCCACAGACCAGTTTGAGAAGAAAATTCCTCAACTGAAGTTCCCTCTTTTCAGGTATCACTAGCATGTGTCAAGTTGACAAAAACTAACCAGCACAGGCTGACTGACTAAGGCTGACTATCTAAAGTCATTTTTATTTACTGGGCAATACTGGCAATGGATGTATGACCTAAACTAGAAGTTAAGTATTTCTAGCACAATATTAGTTGGATGAATAAATCTGAAACATATTCTCACAAATTTGAAATGTCAGATTTTAGAAAAACATAGCTTTGAAGGGCAGCAAGATGTAATGAGTTACCAGTTCAACGAAATTTGCCCTCCACTAGTAACTAAATGGGAGGAAAAGTCAGCAGGCAGGTAAAGAATGGGCAAGCCATGGAATGTGGGAAAACAATTTGTTATGACATAAAGCCCAGTAATACTTTCAGAAATGTCCTGGATATTTAAAACACTCTTGTTTTAAATATCCAGTAGTTACCATACAAAATGAGAGGTAACCTAGGTGTGGGGTCTGTTGACAGAAGAGGTAGTCCTCACCAACAGTCAGTGCTCACCAGCATGACCAGAGAGCAGATGACAGACACAAATATAATTTCCCAGGAGAAGAAGAAGGAAATTAGGTAGGGGACAGAATATGAGGTTATAAAAATCTAAAGTAACCTAACTTAAGAGCAGGGGCAATTCATCCTAAATGTCAAAAAAATGAAACAAAAAATGGAAGGACATGATATATTTAAAACTGTGTTATAAAAAGAGTAGATGTCCAGGATTTGTGCTGATACCACGCAACTCCCTCTTCACCTCTAAAGCTACCTCTTCTGTGCACCCTGGGGTGACAGCAGCTTCTCTATACCCAGCACCTACCCACCTGCTGCACTCTTTTCATTGATTCTTACCTACCTACTGTGTAGTTCATCTCTTTGCTCTATTCATGTCTTTCCCCTGTAGCTAGGACTTCTGTTCGGGTCAGTCATGTCTCCCCAGTACCTGAATTAGAGTTGGCACATGTACTCAATGTTGCATATTCTATTAGAGGAATTAGGGGCTATGCTGGGGGCCTCTGGGAAAGGCTGCATACAGTCAGCCAGCACCTCCCCACTGCTGTGCTACATGGACACCAGCCCAGAACGTAGCAGCCATGCTAACATGATAAGAGCCAATTCCAGATGGAGCTGAGACAAAAGAACTCAGAGTAGAAGAAAGAAAACAAAGATTCTTAAGACACAAAACTTAAAGCCCTGTCTCCAGATCCCCTGCTTATGTAAACCAATCATCGCCCCATGGGAGAAGGACTTCTTGAATTGGCTTTTCTTCTATTTCTTTTTTTTAAGGTATGTACCACCAAGGGCAGCTGATTATTTTACCTTTACTTGATTTTTAATTTTTATTTATTTTTATTTATTTTTGTGTCTGAGTGTTTTGCCTGCATGTATGTAAGTGTACCACATGCATGCAATGCCCACAGAGGACAGAAGAGGGTGTTGGATCCCTGGGAACTGGAGTTATAGACAGTTGTTAGCTGCCATGTGGGTGCTGGGAACTTAACTCAGGTCCTCTACAAGAGCAATTAGTGCTCTTAACTGCTGAGTCACCTCTCCAGCCCCTTTTCTTCAATTTCTAAACTGAAAGTATTCTTCCAATTAGCCTAAAATTTGAAATTACATTTGATACTGTGATACCAAATTAACATTTTCTGTTACAAAAGTATTTCTTCAAAAAATTTTTTTAAAAAACTTTTTTGGTCTTTTTGAGACTGGGCCTCTCTGTAGCCATAGTTGGCCTAGAACTCATAATGTAGACCAGGTTGGCCTGGATCTCACAGAGATCCACCTGCCTCTGCCTCCCAAAGGCTGGGATTGAAGGTATGTACCACCACATCACGCCCAGCTAAAAGTATTTCTATTATAATGTATGCTTATGATATTTTTTAAATTAAGCAAAAAAAAAATTTAAAATGGGCCAAAAATCTAAATAGAAACCTCACCAAAAGAGGATCCACAGGTGAAAAGTAAGCATTTGAAATGTTCTAACACAAAGTTCCTCAGCATCATACATCAGGAAGAAACTACAACTTTAACCAATGAAGTACTTCTAGATGCTTGTTAGAATGACCAAAATCCAAACCAGTGAGATCAGCAAATGCTGGAAGGGGTGCAGAGCAATGGGGTTCTCACTCACCCCTGCTGTTGATACAAAGTGATATGGCCACTTTGTGAGACAGGCTGGCAGTTTCTTCTAAAAGTAAATATTTTCTGGCCACAGCGTCTAGCAGTTCCACACTGTTAGCCAAATAAGCTTGAAACTGAAGTCCACACAAAAACCTGCACACGAATGTTTTAGCATAGTTGTCTAAACTTGGAAGTAACCAAAATGCTTTTTAGTAGGTGAATGGAAAATAAACTATGGTATAACTAGACAAGGGAATATTATTCAGTGCTAAAAGAATGAGCTACCAGCTCATGAAAAGACATGGAGTTTAAATAAATATGATCTAGTAAAAGAAGCCAAGCTAACAAGGCTACATACTGCACGATTGTAACTATTTTTCTGGAAAAGGTAAAACTGTGGAGAGAATAAAAGATCAGTGGGTACCGGGGTTGAAGGAAGGGAAGGATGCACAGACAGAGCACAAAGGATTTCTAGGGTGGTAAAACTAGTCTGCAGGATATTGCAATGGTGCCATATACATTTTTCCAAATCCATTGAATGTACAATACTATATTAATTACTTTTTCTCATTACACTGACAAAACACTCGACAAAAGAAGGAAGGATTTATTTTGGCTTGCAGTTTGAGCTCATGGTTTGACCTGGCAGTGGGAGAAAGAGGCACTGACTGTGCTCACACTGTGTCCACAGTCAGGAAGTAGAGAAAGGGCAATGCTGAGTGCTTCATGCTCCCCTGGCTTTCTCCTTTTTATTCAGTCCAAGATCCCAGGCCATGGGATGGTACTACCCACATTCAATTTGAGTCTTCCTCCCTTAGTTAAATATCTCTGAAAATCCTCTTACAGACACTCCCAGAGGTGTGTATTCTAGGTGATTCTAAATCCTATCAAGTGGACAATCAAGATAAACCATCACAAACACCAAGAGGGAACCCCAAGATAAACAGAGAACTAACAAGGTACGGTTAATAACAAGGTATCAGAGTGTGTTCATCTGCTGTAACAAGCAGTGCCCTGGTGTTGGATAGGCGTGACCTCAGAAAGAAATAGCAATAGCTGGATGTCTGAACCCTAAGAGCCTCTATAGTAAGGGAGGGAGACAGTCACCCCTCCCACCCAATCTGTCAGCTTCAATTGCATGAGGGAGAAGGTCTAAGGACAGACACAGAAGAAGCCAGGGAGGTGTGTGTGTGGTGTGTGTGTCGGGGGGGTGCTACGCCATCTTGGGCTGGCAGGCTGGCAGCTGCATATCTGGAAAGATCAGCAAGATATACGGAAAAGCCCACGGGTGACCCCCTCTCGTACATCACAAACTCTGTAAGAAAACCCAAATAAATATCCTTATTCCCTAACCTGTAGTTTTTGTTGTAAAGATAGCGTGGGGAGAGAGAGGGTCACAGCATGCCTCCCAGTGGGCCTGAAAACCGAGAGCATGCACAGCACAAGCCTCCCAGAAGTAAACCTGACTTTACAACTGGTGTTCCATGATAATAGTGGGAGAGTGAAGGGAGGTTGTGTGGAACTTTTGCATGTTTTCTAAATTTTGTAGTGAGATATGATGCTCTGATGTTATCCTTTTTCTCCTCTTCTTCCTTCTAATGGTGGGCTCAACTGCATTTTTACTGGGAACATACCTAATTGACTAGTGGCTGATCAAGTTCCTGATGCTGTAATAAGAACAGAACAGAGGAGTGTTTCACAAGAATATATGTACCATCTGTCTCTCTTTCCACCCTTCTGGTGGCTGAAATGTGGCTATTATGCTTTTAGACTGATTTGGAAATATCTCTTGGTTACTCAATTGTATTTGAATTTGGGTGATTCAAAAATACTTTTGGTAATTAAAAAAAGTCACGGGTTTTTTTTTTGGCTGCCAAGACCATTTTGTGCTTAGTAACCACGCACTCCATCCTTGAGTTCTGTTGAGCTATTCTCATTACAGTTGTTAAGTGTGCATTTATGTGTATGTTTATAAGCCTTGAAAAGGCTGAGACCATGTCTGACTGTTCTTCACCACTGTGCTCCAAGAACAGAATTTAGCACTCTGGACATATTTTCTAATTTTTTTCAGACAGTATCACTATATACTCCAGGCTGGCCTCAAACTTGTGGTCTTCCTGCCTCAGCCTCCTGAGTTGCTGGGACTACAGGTATATACTACCGTATCTGAGTCTCTGTTTCTAACTTTTTATGTTTTATTTGCATTTAACACCTCAATCACCTTGGAATATATTTTAGCTTAGAGTGTAAGCCCAATTTCCATCTTTATCCCACCACTGCCATGACACATGCTTTATCTCTCTCTCTCTCTCTCTCTCTCTCACACACACACACACAAACACATACACATTTACACACTGAACTCTTACCAAGGGTCTGTGGTGAGGCTGTTTTTAGTGTTAATTTATTCTACCTATACAATCTGCCAGTGTGGCATTGACTATTATGGCTCTACATTGTGCCTCGATATCTGACAGGACAAGTCTCTTTTCAGGTTTAACTGTCCCTAAATGAGCTCCTGGTTTTTTCCTCTTAGTTCATGGATTCTCATTTGTCCCCCTGTGTTGTTCAGTAGCTATTTCATCTGAATCAAAACATTCCCTCCTAGAAGGAAGAAGGAAGCTCAAAAGGCTCAGGAAGCTAAGGAAACATACCAGACTCAGGAGGTTCATGAAATTTGCAAAACCCAGGAAGCTGGTGAAGTTACAGGTACCACAAAGCCCCTTCCTGAGGTTCTATAAGCAGTAAGCTTTCTTCAGTGGAGCCGTCTCCAAGTTGGGCAGGCACATCCAGGGACAACCTTTCATGAGTCATCACCCACACTGGGGTAGATTTTTGGTGATATAGCTGACTTTGAGTCATATATACTACTGTAAATAACCCTATTAAACTCATTGGCTCACCACGCTAGAATTGAATGTAACTTTTTATTTGGTCTGTCATTGGTGCCCTATTGAACATGAATAGATGTTTGTCCACATCTTCCCAGAAAGTCACGTGATACAACTGACACCCAAATATGGATGAACAGAATCAGTGATGAGTTGGGGAATAGTTGCATGGCCCTTTGATGGGTGCTGAGACCTGAAACAGGCTGATCTGCCTGAGGGTGGAGCATCCACGGGGGTGGGGGGCAATTCCAATACAGCTACCTTTCTCCATGTGGTTTGGGATGCCATGCCTCGCTGTGGTAGCAGCAGTTGTGTGCTCCCTGTGTTCAAGGTCAAGACAGCTTAGAATGAAGTATCCTCAAGGGGAATCCCAGGTTTTCCATCTTTCCATCTTTACATGGGATGGGTGACAAACCTCCTTGATGGATACCACATGAGTATGAGGATTCCTCCAAAATGCCTGATGGACTGAAGAATGCATTGCAATCCTTGAAATAGTAGTGTGCACAGAACAGGATCATGAGCAGACTATGGCAGCAGTTGTAAGGCCTTCTCTGTGGTTACTAAGATATGCAACTGAAATTGATCTGTCTATTCAGAAAGAACTCACCTGTATAAGGGAGGAAGACAATGGGGAAAGATATTTTGATGCCATCCTTCACATTAGCCTCTGATTTGGCAGAAAAAGTGACCAAAAAGGAGGATGAAATGGAGGTATTGGCTGACAGTATGCATGGGAGAGTACAAAGTAGACCTAAGAGAAGAGCCTGTCCTGGGGTCCAGAGACCTGGAATTCACATGAGGAATCATCAGACAGGGAAGAGGGAGAGGGTGAAGGACATGAGGTAGAAGTTATCCCTCAGAGCTGACCTTTAATGCAAAGGAAGGGAAAAATCCATGGTTCAGCATGCAGGTTGGTGTCTTAATGGTGAACCATGGACTATGATAATCAGGAAATACTCTGTATCTGAACTGCTTGAGTTGGTAAAGGCCTTTTTATAAAAAGGAATGAATGAGCCTCTCACAGCCTGGCTCATGAGACTTCTGAATACTGGGGTAGGTGGGATCAGTCTGAGTGCTATGGAAGCAGAGAGGCTGAGTAATATGAAACTACCCATCCCTCTGTGAGACACAGCCTGCCCAACCTAAGTCAGTTTGAGAGAAATCTGGCCCTGATGGACTGGCTCATACAAGTCACTAGGAACACCTGGTTATCACTGCCTGAGATTCCCACAGATATCAGGTTTGGAAGACAATAGGGGAAGGGAGAGAGTATTACTGAAAGAAAGGGCATATGAGAGACAGTGTTTGGTGCCTGGTTTACCTGGCTGGCTAGGACCATATTTACAGAAAAGTTTAAGAAAGAAGTTAATTCAGCAGTGGCCTTAGAACACTGATATGGGGCTCTAGTGGTTTTGCTGAACCCCATAGTGGGGTGTGATCTTTTGAGGGAGAGATTGTAGCAAATCTGAATGATTTAGATGGTGTGCTAGATAGCTTTAGCTGTCAACTTGACACACCTGGGTAGAGGGAACATCAACTGAAGAATTTTCTCCCCCGGACTGGCCTATAGCCATGTCTGTGGGGGCATTTTCTTGATTGTCGAGTGATGTGGGAGACCCAGCCCACTGGCAGTGCCACCCTTGGGCTGGTGGTCCTGTGTTATATAAGAAAGCAGGCTGAGCATGGGCTAAGGGAGCAAGTCAGATAGCAGCGTTCCTCCATAGTCTGTGCTCCAGGTTCCTTCCCTGAGTTACTGCCTTGACTTCCCTTGATGATGGACTGTGCTGTAAGTTAAATAAACACTTTCTTCCCCAAGTTGGTATTGGTCAGATTGTCTTGTCACAACAATTGAAAGCAAACTAGAACAGATGGGCATGTCAATTTTATTCATAAGGTCAACTCATTCAGGAGGAGATGAGAAAAAAAGGAAAGCAAACAAAGGGATCTGTCCAGATGACATGAAGGCATATGTGCAAGATTACATCAAGCCAGGAGTTCCTATAGGCAAGACTGATGGAAAGCCAAGCACTGTGCTAGTGAGCTTGTAGAAGACTTTAATGCCTAAGCAACAATTCACAGAAGATATAAATGATAAAACAGTATAGGAGAAAAAGATTAAGCTTATCCCAGGGGTTAATCCCAGGGCTGTTACCCTTCTAGAGTATGCGCTATGCATCTCTCCTGTCAGAAAGTATATTCGGCATGGAGACTGTTTACACAGCCTGGGCCCCTTTCACCAACCAAGTGTGACAGATGGAGAGGTATCAGATGGGGTCCTGGCCCAGAGCCTCTCAGAACCAGGGAGTTGGCTCTTGTAGATGTCATAACAAGCAAGACATGACCCCCATCCTTCTTGGTCCAAGTCAAGCTGAGCACTGAAAGCCACCCTTACAAACCCCATCAGGGAAGGGAGGGTGCATGATAGAACAATAGTAGTGTCCTAGGATGAGGAGGTAGGGTTGATAATGGAGAATGACTGGATTATACAGGCTTAGAGGAATAATGTCCCATTCCCCATCCATGCCACTGTACCCAACATAACTCTTTTGTGATATATAGGACCTTAATATTTTTTTTCAATATACCCTTAGTCACCTAAGACCACCTGGCACTTGGTTGGGACAGATGGTGATGGGCATTTAGAAATCCTTCCTGTCCTCTGTAAAAAAAAAAAAAAATCATTATATAACGCTAACCCTTGTGTGCACATTTTTGGAAAAGCATATAGAAGAAAAGTAAAAACAGCAGTTGAAGAAGTTGAACAAAGACATCATGAGTGGGTAGAGAAAGGCACTCCCAGAAGCTACACTGTTCAATGAAAGTCCTAGTGCCACTTGTGGGCTGCCTCCCTATGAATTGTTTTGCTAGAGAGGCCTCTGAGGACCTATAAACCATAAAAGGTATTATCACTGCTGTCATCACTGCTGTTGGTTGCATACCAGAACTATATTGTAAGATTCTATTACTGAAGACATCACGTATTTTGGCTTCAGGACACGAAGAAATCAGTTGACGCTCCTTCTCTGCTAGCTTTTCCATAGTGCTAGAAGGTGCTATATAGAGTAATGGGGGAGAAGTGTCACCAACAATCTTATGCCTTGATGAACCCTGCATGCTACACTACCAACATGCCACTGTGTCTGCTGGTACAATAGTGGCACAACTATAATGGAGACAAACAATTCCTTATGACAGGATTTAAGACCCACTCTATAAGAGGAACTCATGTCTGGTACTGTAAGCCAGGGCAAAATCCCATGGCTGCAGAGATATAGGCCCCATTGGGAAAGCAATGCTATTGTGCTAAAAGGATGAGGTGTACCTGTCAAACTGCCTTTTAAACATCTGTGGGTATACCCAAAGAACATTGTTGGAGAGAAACTTCTTTTTCAATGGGTGATAGTTAACACTACAGACTCTTAACAGCTGAGAATAAGTGACTATTGCTGTGGCATAGTGGTCTAAGACTCAGCCATAAATGGAAGAAAACAGACATTAATATTACCCTCTACAAGGTGATATAACTTTCCCCTGGAGAAAAGAGGGAGACTTATAAGCCTCAGGAAGCTACGGAAACTTGCCAGGCTCAGGAAACTCCAGAAAGTTCAGAAAGGTAGAAGATGCACAAGGCTCCTTCCCAAGGTTAAATATGCAATAAACAATTGCTGGGGAGAGGGTGCTCTTGGTAGAGCTGCCTACAGGTTTGACAACGAGCTTAAGGAATACAGCTTTTGTGAGCTATCATTACCCATGCTGGGGTAGGCTTTTCAGTGATGTAGCTGCCTTTGAGTCAGCCATCCCTCTCTGTAAGTAACCTCTAACCATGTTCCTCTAAGTAACCCATGTATATTCATTGCCACTAACCTAGAGACTTGTGTGGAATCATTTGTGGGTGAATAAACATTTATTCACATCTCCCCAGGAAGTCACACCATACACGCTCACTTACCTGAGCAATCCAGCCTGATGGAACACATAGAGATCATGCTCCAGGGTGCAGTTGCTGAATGGGACGATCTTCACAAAGTTCTGGATGAGGACAAACTCAGGGGTGAGAGGAGGCACAGAAATCAAGCAAAACTTCTTATCCTAAAATGATTTTCAAAAAGGACATGTGGAGAGCATAAGAAACCATTTGTCATTAAACAAATTCTTGCTATAAAGCACTAAGGAAAATAGAAGCAAAGTGAATATATTTAGGACAAAATACTCAAATTACACTTTCCTGTGGTTTGAAAAGTCATTCATAAAACTCAGCGAGCTAAGCAACTAGGAAAACATGGAGAAGATATCCATGAGTCTGACTGAAAGCTGAACAAATGCATATTACACAAAGTGACGCCCATTTAGAAGAGCTCTTTTACAGAAATTGATTCATTTATTAGTGTTGTTTCAGTACAGGGCTTCACTACATAGCCCGCCTAGCTTCTAACTTATAACCCTCCTGCCTCAGCCTCCCAAGTTCTA
The DNA here is from genome assembly GCF_000622305.1 of Nannospalax galili. Taxonomy (NCBI): domain Eukaryota; kingdom Metazoa; phylum Chordata; class Mammalia; order Rodentia; family Spalacidae; genus Nannospalax; species Nannospalax galili. The sequence continues at coordinate 1,959,067 of NW_008329677.1, forward strand.
GGATTACAAGTTCACAGGTGTGTGCTACCACATCTGACTCCTAGAAGTAGACTTTATTTACTTGCTTCTTTGTTTGCTTATTTAATTAATTATTAATTATACCAAGGGCCTTATATGCTAAGCAAAAGCTCTACCACTGAGCAATCTCACCAGCCTTTTTTTTTTAATTTTTGAGAAAGGGTCTCATTAAATTGCCCTGGGTGGCCTTAAACTTTATAGTCCACACAGGTGTTGAATGTGCAGTCAGTCCTCTTACCTCAGGGTAAGCCTTGTTGGGATTACATGCCTATAACCACCAGACCTGGCCTAGATTTTTTAACTAAGACCATTTATACTTGTGAATTCAATATCACCAATGAAATCAATGAATAAATGAGATGGTGTGGTATCACAGCAAGGGTCTTGCACTTAGGAAGTGAGATTATACCTGCTTTGGCCCCCCTCTGTGCAATGAGGGCTAACTCCAGGCCCTCTGGCTCTACAGACCTGTGGTTCTACATGAATGGATGTGTGAGTCCTCAGTCATGACTTTATCCTACTAGGTGATGACCCAAAGGCAAGTCTGAACTCCAGCAGACATGGGAAGATCTGCAAGTTCTGATAGATGCCGCCTACCTTCTAGAACCTTTGTTGTCTCAGGGGACAGCCAGTGGTTACATGTGGTCAATGAGCATTTGGATGTGGCTGGTATGACTGAGAAACTAAAAATTTATTTGAATACCATTTAAATTTGAAATTTAAAAACTGGCACCCAATTCCACTTATTGGACAAGTCTTGGGTATGCTTGGGGCATATAAGTCCACCCATTCCACTTTAATATATGAATCTTCTTATCCAAGTGCAGATTTCCTAAGATCTAAATTCAGAACAAGAACTGCCGGTGAAAATTCAGTACTTACCTTGAGATATGTGCATTTCAAAGGCTTAGCATGAGAAAATGAATATAAAACACCTCATTATTAACTTTGATATTGATTGCGTTTGAAATGATTGACCCCAGGACATATTGAACTAGATAAACTATGTTATTAACATGAGTTTCATTTGTTCCTTTTTACTTTTGTTCACATGGCTACTGGAACATTCAGAATCACTCCAGTGTCTAAGGACTGTGATGCTGTATGATCCTCAGAGCCACTTGATCCTGTGCCAGATCCCCACAGACACAGCCTGCTCTTCCCAGAGCTAATTTGTCCCTTTGGGACTTTGCCTCCCCTTGAACCCTGTGAAGGCATTACTTGTGCTAATCCAAAACCCTCAGGACATTTGTGCAGCCCCAAGGAGCAAATCATTATTTGACCTTATCTTCCTTCTTTCTAGCAAAATAACACAGCTCCTTTAGGGAAACTTTAGAATCACACTGCTGAACTACTCAAGCTGAAAATAAAGACTGGGTGCCAAGTCTCGGCAGGCTTCCTCAGAGAGGGGGTACTAGCTACAATGAGTTGCTTCAGCTTGGATTTGAGGGATTAGGGGTGAAGTAATGAAGGTATTTTGTTCCCGTATCCTTAGATCCCCAAGTCAAATAGAATCAACATGTAGACTGCTCTTCTGCCTATCTAAACCCAGCACTACTTCTATAACATTGAAGGTTTGCTTTTATGTGCACTTTAAAATAGGAATGAAACTCAGTGAAATTTCTTTGAGGCATGTTTGAGGGAAAGTGGCTTTGTAAATTCTTTGTTTGAGTTAATCCACCATTGCTTTATAAACTTTGAAAATGTCTTAAAAATCAACTTAAAGAAATTACAGTGGAGAATATATTGCCTTACTCCAAGGCTTCATTAGATCAGAAAAATGAGGGAGTAAAACCCAAGATCCTATCGTTAAACCATATTTATTTTGCCTCAGTATAACGAGCAGCAAAGACAAATAAAGCAATAGGTCGTCTGCTTGAAATTTGCCCACTGAAAAAGTATAGCAGTAGACCTGACTGTTATGTACAAGGATGGGAAAGGTCTCCTAACAACCTATTTTTTTCTCTCTCAATTGTCTTCTTTCTCCACTTTCTTTCCTTCAATAATATTGATAAGAAGTCACGTAGGATTCCCATTCCCAGACAAGAATGGGGAGGCTCAGAAACCCTAAAATGGAGTAGCCTGTTTATACTTTGCTCTCAGTCCTGAGGTCCAATGTGAGCTGAGCTCCTTCTATGTGTCAAGTACCATGTTAGATCCTAGAAATGAGTAGGGAAAGAGATGCCAACCTGGAAATCAACCAGTTTTCCAGTTTCCTACTAGCTGTCACAAAGTAATATATTGATTCTAGGATACTTTGAGTCAATGTAAACTATAAAGGAATACAGCAGTCTAATATTCTCAGAATAATTTCTGGCATTTTCACATACTACTATGAATGATTTGACCCTAATAAAACACTAGAAAGCTATCTCTAAAAGAAAGCATGCATTGGAAGAAACCTGTCAAAATAACATGACAAATGATTGAAAATGAGAATATTTTCTATACGAGTGCATGATGTGCCATTTGACCTCAGAAGAGGGGAGCAATTCAATAACATTCACAGTTTTTAAATGTCTGTACAATAAATAAAATTTTTTAAAAATAATGTAACTACAAAACCAATTATATTACTCAAAATTCAGCATATACTTACAGGAAAAAGACGGAAAACAAAATTCATAAAATCCAGCGACCTGAAAACAAGGTAATATTCAATGTCACTAGACTGCAAATAAATGCAGCATCATAGGACATTTCATGGTTCTCCCTCCCCGTACTCAACAGCAGTTAGCTAACTAATAGTCAGAATTCGTGTCTAGTCACTTACATAGGTAAGGGTGCATCATCTGTATATGTCATAAGTATCACATACCAGCAATAAAGTATTTTGTGAAGCTGAAGACACTATCATGGTAACAATAGTATTTGCAAAATTGAAAGCCAATACAGAAGATGGCCTTCCTGTAGACATCGTCTTTCCCTTTCTTTTTGGAAGAGTTAAGGAGAGATTTGACTGTGTCATAGACTATTTTGATGTTTTTCTGTTTTATTTGCAAAATATTTTCTAACTAGTAACACTTAAATATTTACTGGGAAAATATAAGGAGTCATCAAACTAAATCCAAAAGAATTTTGCTTAGGCAAAATCATATCTAAAAGCACCAGAGGGGGGAAACACAAATATATAAGGGCATTATAGGCTATTTAGATGTCTGCATTATAATTAAAATAGAAAAATTTCCTTTTCTAAGCTTCAAGATCTCCACAGAAGCTGAAAATTTAAGATTAAGGAAAAGGAACCATCATTTTTAGAGGCTAAATGGTGGAGATATGTTTAAATATATTTTTCAAAAAGGAAATGGCCAGCACTGTCTTTGGTCACCTCAAAGGTATTCTGCAACCTTCTGCTCTATTAAAACGGGCCCATATTTTCCTCTTTAAATCATTCTGTGGATAAACGGTGTTATAAGGTGGTGTGCTAAAGAAGATGTTGAATTTAGGCATCAGGCAGTGGTCCATAAGCAGATCAGGAACAGAAACACTGAACACAAGGGTGCTCTGGAAGGACAGGAAGTGGACCTAGGCTTTGTCTGCCTAGCATCTTGCCTCCTTCTTCCAGTAGCTTTCATGAATTGTTGGGTGTTCCATTTATCCCCCTTTTCACATATTACACTAGGGTGCATCTCTACCCCCAGATTAGGGGTGAAGCATGAGGCAACAGGCTGAGCACATGTTGAAGCATGATGTAATAACAGGCAATGGCTCAGGAATGAGCACAGAGTCTATCAGGCCTCTTGGAACTTTGGCTGGAAAGCTGAGCCCAAACCAAAATGTTCTCCCCATTGAACTTGTACATAGACCTGTCTACTATCTTGGCCCAAGGATGAGTATACCCTTCCAAGACTGGGGTCAACAGCAGGGAACCAGGACAAAGAGGTAGAGAAAGAAAGTTCGTCTCCAATTCAGCTGAGTTTGGGGTCTAGCCCTATGTAAAATGAGTTCTACCACTGAACTTATCCTTAGTTGCATAAGCCCTGTTTGAACTGGATTTCTGTTACTTCTATACAAAAGCAACAGAAATCCAAAGATCCAGAGAAATGAAAGGTTTTTAGAAGGGGAACAGCATGTGGCTATATAGTGGTAATTTTCCAGATCTCCAATTGTGATGTAGGTAAGCCAGAACTGGCCAAACTTTTTTCCCACCTTTGTAGGCCTAACCAAATATTATGGACTAGAATCTCTGGATGGTGCTCAGGAATTTGCTTTGACAAATTCCCCAGATTAGGATATGAAACCTGATTTTAAAACCATGTGTTCTGAATGCCTAAAATGATGGGTCACCAAGGCCCTAAGAACTTCTTACCACAACAGACAACCTAGAGATCAGTACTTGCCTCGTCTCGTATTTCTCATCAATGAAAAATATCTGAATACAAAATGCTTCTGACTCTCCCATGTAGATGGGGTGGAAGTGAGTGGATTCCTCCGGGAATAGGAAGGATGCTGCTGCTGTTGAGCACCCAGGGCTGAGTTCCTCCTCATCAGGACTGGAAAGCATGCTGGAACGTTCTTCTATGTCCTACAGCCAGGAAAGAAGAGCAACAGTGGGGACCCTCTGCACTTTAATGGCACAGTGGTCTGCACTACTGTACATGCCACTGTTCACAGGACAGGCATGGCTGTCTCACCTGAAACAGCCCATCCTGAGAATGTTCATGGGAAAGATGTTCTTAATGAGACTCAAAGTTCACAAAGTGATAAAAACGATTTCTCACACAAACATCAGAAAACAAATGGCTTTTAGCTGGCTTCTGACAGAGGAACTTTGTTTTAACTACTCTATTGGGTAAAGTTTAGCATGTAGTAGTTAATTATACATATTAACACCATAAGCCAAATAGTTCTGTCTTAAAAACTGGTTTCACTGTGATTTTGTGGTATAAGAATTTCAGGGCTTTTGGACTATTCAGATGATGTTGGGAGTGAGACTGAGCCCAGAAAGGTCCACTTGACTTCAGCCACCAGGAAAGTTAGCACCAATTACATCTGCTCTGATTTGGGGGGTACCCAAAGGTATTGCAACTTAGGGGGAACATGATTCATTTTGAGTTCCTTCTGAGAGTCTTATTAATCAAAATCACATATGCACATAGGCAAAGATATTAGCAGTAGAACTTTGTCAGGAAAATCTCTCCTCTGTCTCTCTAGTCCCTTCTCCATTATGTATCACTTTCAACTTTTTCATTTCTTGGAGTATTTCTGAATACTGCGTTTATATTGCCATTTCTCAATTCTTAAGTTTTTGAAATTTTCTATTGGACATTGATGTGATGTTTGGATTTAACCCTCCTCCACAACCTCTGCCCTCTATCACACTTCTAGCTAAATCAGTACTGACATTATTATGAGTATGTACTTTCATGCTGTCTTTGGATAAAGCAGTGTAATTACAATCCATTCTCATCCGTAAGCTTTGTTTTTATTGCCTTGGCTTCCTAACTTTTTCACATTTTTCAGATTTGCCAAGTGTTGGTCAAATGTTATTTTCCAAGCAATCAAGTATTTCAAATAATCTGTGATCTTCATTGTTTCTTTCTTCCTCCTCCAATCTGGACTCAGAGCTCCAACAGCCTATAATCCCATTCTACAGAGGAGACTGTAGCAGGAGAATGGTGGCCCCTAAGATGTGTGTGTCCAAATCCCCAGAACCTGTGTCTAAAAGGCTAAGGGACTCTGCAGGTGCCATTAAATGAAGGATTTTGAGAAGAGGAGACTCTCCTGGATTATCCAAATGGACCCAGTGAGGTGAGAAGGGAAGGAAGAAGCTCAGAGAGAGGGAAGTAGGCACAATTGCTGTGGCCCTGGAGAGGTAGGAAAAGGTCCTAGGGCAAGGAATGCCTGTGCCTTCTAGAAGCCGGCAGAGCACAGGGACAGACTCTCCTCTAGATCCCCGAGAAGAAACATATCTCCACCTACACACGGGACTTCTGACCTCCGGAACTGTAAGATGACAGACATGTTTTAAGCCACCACACTGTAGGCATCTGCTACAGCAGCAACAGAAAACACCAACAAATGTGCTTCTACCACTCAGAATATGGCTTGGAGGAGGGGCCAGAGCTCCACTTAACTCCCCTAGTATCTGCCTTTCACTGTCACAGTCCTATATGGTGAAATCTACTTGATTTCTCCAGAGAATACTACCTGGTCATTTCTCCAGGTTGTGGCTGATCAGGAGAGAATTTGCACAGATAATCTGGGGTTCAGTCTACTCCTTAGCAGGCTCCCAGATAAACTCCCTGTGCTCAGCCTCACTACTCACTCTGCCTTCAGCAAAACCAAACCCCTCAAGTCCTCATAGGGAGTTCATCATATTTTTAGTAAGTCTCCTCTCAAAGAGATTAGAGTTTCCCCTTCCTCAGCTCTGCTAAGCCAGTGTAAACTCCTTCATCGATTTTCTTGATACTAAATATTTTTAAAGTACTTATCTTCCAATAACCCCCTTTCATCCTGTTGTCTTTGTGGATCTGTGCCCTTTTTACTTCTTTACTGTCTTTTCAGTGTTTTCTTTTCTGGAAGGGTCAGGAGATAAACATGGGCGATCGATCTTCCTTGCTTACCCAGATGTCCTCTGGAGGTTCAGTGTGTTCTGGCCCTCTCTTTCCATCCCCTCCTTGCTTGGGTTCATAAAAGAGTATCCTGTCTCTGAGGAATATCATAGAGAAAACTGCTACCTTCCATTGTATCCTCCCCCCTTCCCTCCTGCCCAGGGCACTGCAGTTAGTGAGTCATCTGATATGGGTTCCTCAGAAGCAAACCTGAGCAAAGGGTCTCAGCAACTGCTGAAAACTTCTGGGACGTGGGGCAGTGATCCAGGAATGGAAGGCCACCAACACAGGCCTTTTAAATATTTTATTTGTTGTAATGCCCGTGGAGGTCAGAAGAGACTGTCAGATCCCCTGGAACTGGAGTTACGGACAGTTGTTAGCTGCCATGTGGGTGCTGGGATTTGAACCTGGATCCTCTGCAAGAACAATCAGTGTTCTTAACTGCTGAGCCATCTCTCCAGTCCCAACACAGGGGCTCATTAAAGAATAAGTTCCACCATGAACTCTACCCTGAGTACTGTCTACCTCAGAGGCAAAGACTCCCCAACTACTTTCCATCACTGCTTCTGGGTGCTCCCTAGAGTTGGAACTCTGGCATGCACAGCACTGTCAAAGTATCAAGCACCTCCAGCCCTCTTCCCTGGGGTACTGAAGGGCACCAAGCAACAAAGGGCTGAAAAAGGCAATCCAGCAGCAAATGCAAAAGTGAACGTGTACCTCCACAGTGCCAGCTCTCTGGCAGCACATACTGCCCCCAGTCTGCACTGATCTTGAGGATACACAGGCTCCTACAGACTACATAATCCATCAGCCTGTTGCAAGGGGCTCTCAGGAATCTGAAAGATTTGGCCTTGTGTTACCACTGGGGAATGAAATGGAACATCATACTACAATATTGAAGGCTGAAGAGATGGCTCAGTGGTTAAGAGCACTGACCCAGGTTTGGTTCCCAGCACCCACATGGAGGCTAACAACTATCCATAACTCCAGCTCCAGGCAGTCTGACACCCTCTTCCGACTTCTGCAGGCACTGCACACATTTGATACACTTACATACATGTAGACAAAACCATATGCATAAAATAATAATTCTTTTTGAAACAGGGTCTCCCTATAGCCCAATCTGGCCTGGGACTTGCTATGTAGACCAGGCTGGCCTCCTTCTCACAGATATTTACCTGCCTCTGCCTCCCAAGTACTAGGATTAAAGGCATGTGTCACCACACCTGGATAAATAAAATATTTTTTAAAGAAGAAATCATAATGCCCTCTTCTGCTCCTCAGGAAAAGGACAAAATCCTGAGTAGGTCCACAGAATGTTGGTATCCCAACTTCTCAGCTTACCAGCAGTAAACAGATAACACATAGTGTGAACAGAGTTAGTCTGACAGAGGACATGTGCTAAAGTGTGGGTTGGTTAAAGGAAAGTAATAAAAGACAGGCCCTAGGGGTGGCTGTGAGAGGAAGATGCTACTGTACCTTGGTTTGAACCTGTAACTGGAGGGGCTGTTACAGGAACCTAAAATGCACATGATTATATATACATATAAGCACATATCTGGGCATGTGTGTGCATATGACATATATGTGCATATATTGTGTGTGTGTGTGTGTGTGTGTGTGTGTGTATGTGTGTGTGTATGAGAGAGAGAACTGTTTTAAAAAGTGTTTTTCCTCTCCAAACTTTTTTGGGGGCTACAGGGAGAAGAAAAAAGACTATGTTTACCAAAAATTTTGCAACAAATACAGGAGCTAACCTAAAGACACTTGTGGCTGTGCACTAGGAGAGAGCTGCCCAAGGGTTGGAGGAGGAAGGGGCACACAAAGACTTAGGGGAAGAAGGGAAGATCTCCAGCAAGCAGGAACAAAGACCCTGTTCAAACCCTACCTGCCCTTCACCAGAGAGTCCACTGAGGATCACTGACACAGTTTCCTTGGATGCAGATTGTTCCGTGTCTTTCTCCTGCAAATGACAATGGTAAGACACAGAATCAATCCACTCATGGTGGCTCAGAACCAAGCTTGGGAGGAAGTTGCTGGTGTTTAGACCTTGGTTCTCCTGCCTCCTTGCTGGGAGGCACCTCAAAAGTGGTAGAACTTCAGGGTCATCATCTATAAAAAGGAAACAAATCAGCATTCACTTCATAAAATTTTTATAAGTAGCGGGGAGATACATGGTAGGCTGACAGATGCTTAGCATAGTACAGGCACCTCCTAATTCTCTCCAGATGTTAGTATGATGCCATTAATCCATTTTTTTCTGTGTAACTTGAAAGCTGCATTGTTTTTTTAAAATCAGCTGTTGAAGAATAATTGGCATATAACTGCGTATAGTTAAAATATGCCTTTTAAGAGTTTTGACTTAAGCATACACCTATAAAAATATTACCTTAATTAAAATAATGAACATATACATTACTCTCCCAAGTGTCTGTGTTTCTTTGTGCCCCTAGTTCCCACTGCTGCAGTCCTACCGACAACAGGCAAACCTCATCTGCTGTTTGTTAGACTGGCTTGTGTTTCCTGGGATTTTATGTATGCTTTATTGGAGAAATGGTTCGCTTCTTCTACTTCTTTCAGCATTATAAAAAACACATCTATATTCTTGCATGTTTTGATGGTTTACATCTTCTTGGTGCTGAATATGGTTCCATGAATGGACCACATTTTTACATATTTGCATCAATACTTGGAATAGAGCTCAGGTCCTCTGCAAGAGCAATATATGCTCTTAACCATTGAGGCACCATCTCTTAACCATCTCTCCAGTACCACCTAGTACTATATTATCTAAATACAAGAGTTTTAGAATATATCTTGGAACCCATTCATTTAAAAAAATATTTTTATCAATTTTTTGAGAATTTCATACAACATATTTTAAACATATTCAGGCTCTCTCCCATTATCATCTCCCCCAAAATTTATGTTCTCTATTAATCTTTTTCTTATTTTATGTTAGACAAAAGAATATTCATTTAACATTGACTTATGGAATATCCACATTTAAAGACTGAAACTGGATTAAATAGGATATGTGGAGAAAATGAGTTCCCAGAGATTTTTTTAAATTCTTTTTCTTTTTAAAGATCTGTGGAGTCAAATTTGTTTTCCCTGAAAGTTCTCGGGTGCAGGTCTATCCCTTGGAGTTAACCTACTAGGTGTCACACCCTTAAAGAAAACCGACTCTCCCTCTCCCAGCAGCTATCAATTGCTAATAGATCCTCTGCTAGGGCTGGGGCTTCTTGCCCACCTCCCCACAGGCCATAGGGGACAACTTACTACTATTATTCTGCTAAATAGACATAGTATTAAACTGACTCCTGGTGACTTATTGTGATTTATACTCATAGATTAGTGAATCTTTCAACACTCACCAGAGAAGCTTTTTCTTGCAACAGACAGTGATTAACATGGTGACCCACAACTGGACAGTGTGCAGAGAATTAAAAGTCTGCAGACTGCTCAGCCCTAAATGAAACACTATCTCCTTCCCAGGTTCAGGGATCATTGTGGAAGAAGAGGTAGAAAGACAGAAAAAGCCAGAGGTGGTAGATGAATACAAGGAAACCATGACATCTGGACACCACAGGGCAGTTGCACATATGAACCTAGAGTGCTTGTGATATCATGCAAAACACCAGTTAGTTGATCTTACAACTGCTGTCAAAGTTGTTCTGACTAGTATGGGTCTTTTTCATTTTCATATGAATTTTGTGTTTTAATTTTCATAGTAATTTCTGCTAAACTTTTCTGTAATCTTGCTAAATCTACAGATCAATTTGGGAAACTGATATATTGAGAATATCAACTCTTCAAAACTCTGAGCACATTGTTTTATTTCTTCTTTCTCTCAGAAACGGTTTGCAGTTTTAAGTATATGGGTCTTAAACACCTTTTGTCAGATTTAGCTCCAAATATTTCCTATATTTTAACTATTGTAAATTATATTTCCATTTCTGTTTGTGTGCTGCTGCTATATAGAGATATCTGATGGGTAATCCTCACTGTCAACGTGACTCATTTGGACTTGGCTGGGAGATTGGTGATGAACACCTGTGGCTGTGGCTGTGAAGGCATTGTCAGGGAGAATTAACTGAGGGGTAAGAACCACGGCAGCACCGTCCTGCAGGTAAGAACCCCGGCAGCACCGTCCTGCAGGCTGGGTGCCCATTCAGAACTAAAGAGGCAAAGGAGAAAGCCGGACAATGACCAGCTTTGCACTGCTTCCTTCCCACCTGAAGAAGTTTCTCTGTCACACACTCCTGCTACCATGATGTTCTGCCTCACAACAGCCCAGAAACATGGAACCCAGTAACTGTGGACTGAGTCCTCTGAAATCACAAGCTGAAATAAACCATTCTTTATTTTAGTTGTTTTTGACAGGTATTTGGTAACAGCAGAAAAAAAAAGTAACTAATACAAGATAGATCTGGACTTTACATATTCATTCACATATAGTGACCAAACTTGCTAAATATATATTAGGGCAATAGCTGTTAGTGCATTTTCTACATAAATGATCATAATAAAAGAGTCCCAATTTTTCCTTTCCAATATGGATTCTTTTTTCTCTAAATATCTGTACACTGGCTCAACCCTCCAGTACAATTTCGAGTTGAAGTGGAAGGAGAAATTTCTGATGAGAAAGATTTTGTCACCAATAAGTATAAAGTTAGCTATTTTAAAAAATAACCTTCATCAAATTAAATTCCCTACTATTCCTAATTTTTGAAGAATTTTTATGAGGGATGGATGCTGAATTTCAGATTTCTTTTCTGAATTTATGAGAATTTTTTTTATTTCCATATGTTAATATGATAAAATACATTGATTGCTTTTATGTTATGTCAACTTTGCATTTCCATAACAAACCCTATTCAATTGTGCTATATGATTCTTTTTAAAAAATATTGACTTAGTTTGTTAAAGTTTGTTTGAGACAGGATCTTATTATGCAGCCATGACTGTCCTGGGACTCACTGTGTATTACCCAAGTTGGTTTTGAATTTATGATTCTCCTGACTTTATCTCCTGAGTGCTAGGATTACAGGTGTGCAATACCATGCTTGGGCGCTAGAATTTTTGTTGGAATTTTTCTAGCAATGTTTATGAGGGATTTAGATCTGCAATGCGATTTCTGATAATATCTTTGGTTCTAAGACATCATATCTTAGATGATTTGAATCCTTTTAAACTTACTGAGACTTGTTTTATATTCCAGAATAGGTTTTCCTTGGTAAAAGTTCTATGAATGCTTAAGAATAAAATGTATTCTACTGTTGTTGAATAGATGTTTTATTGTCAATTTGAAAAAACTGGTCAATAGTAGTCTTTTTTTTAAACTAGTGAATAGTAGTCTTAAAATATTCTATATAATAAATGATTTTATGTCTTATTTCCATCAGTTATTAAGAGAGAAACACTGCAATACAATTGTTTGCTTACTTGTTTATCTTTGCAGCTCTGTTGCTTTGCTTCATGCATTTGGAAGTTCTGTTATTAGGCACATAAATACTTTAGAATGTTAAGTCTTCTTGGCTTTGTTAATTCTAGTATTATTCTCTGCTCTGAAGTAACCTTTGTCTGAAATCAATAAAGCTACTTCAGCATTCTTTTGATGAGTGTGAACGTGGTATATCTTTTTCTATTCTTTAATTTTTACTTACTATGTATTTATAACTAAAGACATTTGTGTTATCAACATGTAACTGAGACTTTTTTAGCCAGTCTTTATCTGTCTTATGTACTCGTTTTGGGCTCATTTAGACCATTTACATTTAATGTAATTGATGATATGGTTAAAATGAAGCCTGTCATTTGTTTTATAGTTGTCCCATCTGGTCTTTTTTTCCCTCTTTTCTTTTTGCTTTATTTTGAAATGATTTGTATTGATTTCATTTTATCTCTTCCGTAGGTTTATTAGGTCTAACTCTACGAATCTGACAATACAGGTTTTTTTGTTTTGTTTTTTATAGTTTTTGAAACCAAAAAATTTATTTTATGACTGATTGCCAAAATCCTCAAGATGAACTGGATGCTGCAACAGCTGCCCTCTTGGGTTTTGGTGTCGTTCCTTCATGGAATCCATGTCTGAATCTGCGATACACAATTTTAAGGTTTACAGTATGTATACATTTAAGATTTTTCAAAGACTATCTTAAGGTGATATTATACCACTATCATGTACAATATATTTACATTGCTCTTCTATCAATCTTTGTGCTGTTATTGTCATACAATTTATATTTTATAAGCCCCATACTATTTTATTTTTAACAAAGTGAATGGTTTTTAAAAGAAATAGATTAAAAAAATCTTTGGCATTTAGCTACTACTATGTCAACATTTTCACTGTCCTCCATTGCTTTGTACAGATCCAGATATCCTTCTGGTCTCCTTTCTGTCTAAAGTAATTCCTTTACCATTTTTTGTAATGTGGGTCTATTAGTGATGACTGCCTCCACCTTTTGTGTGTATATGAAAGTTCTTTTGTTTTTTCTCATACCTTTGAGCATTGCTCAGCTAGCTGGGGTGTGCCTCTCTTAGGTGGAATGGAATGGTTTTCCATAGCTCTGGGTGTAGCATGCCGTGCTGAGGGTATGGGATTGACTGTCAGCTACAGACCATTTCAGGGTAGGGCTCCTGTGGTGCGCCATGAAGGTAAGATGTGGCTGTCACACAGAGGTAGGTTATCCATCAGTTTCCAAGAGCCTTGTGGAGATCAGGCTGTATCCATGGATCCAGACAAAGCATTCATTAGTGTTTGGGTGCTGTCCCATTGACTTTTGGGGTTCTGGAGACACCAACTATCTCAGGAAAAGTTGGCTAGCTTCTAGGAGGCTGAAAGTAGGATGGCTTCTTAGGATACATGGTACATTTTGAAGTTATGTTATTAGGCACATAAATATTCAAGAATGCTGTCCTCTTGGCTCTGGTATTTCTGGTATTATTCTCTGTTCTGAACTAATTATTGTCTGAAACTAGTAAAGCCAATCGAGCTTTCTTTTCACTAGTCTGAATACATGTATCTTTTTCCACTCAAGCTCAGGCTGCTTGGCTGCTTCTTGAGACAACAGCAGGATGGGTTGGGTCACCTAGATGTTTTCTGGGGCCTCAGTGGGGCAAGCCATTTTAATATTTTGTTTTGGGTTTTGTTTTTTGTTGGTTTTTTGTTTTGCTTTGTTTTTGACAGGGTCTCCCTGGTTCTGGCCCACCTGAAAGTCACTATGTGGACCACACTGACCACAATCTCACAGAGATCCACTTGCCTCTATCTCCTGAGGACTGGGATTAATGGTGCATGCCACCATGCCCATTGTCATTTTAATCTTTTAAGCAAACTGTCCAGTCAATTCTCAAAGCCACAGGAGGGTCAATAAGCACCCATCTGCTTCCTGGGGTGTCTTATTGGGCTGTACCCCTCAGGGAGGTCTGTCTAGTTTTCATGAAGTCACGGGAGATCAGAAAGTTTCACCAGGCTAATTCACAGAGTTGGGTTATCTGAGTTAACGGAAGTAGTTGCCTGGCTGCTTCAAAGAACTCTAGGTGAGCAGAGTTTCAAGATGGTACACCCTAGCAGGAACCTGGGTAGGAAAGGGTACAATGTATGCTGGGGCTCTTTCTCTGGGACAATGCAGCAGTGTAGTAACTGTCCCTCTGTTCTCCAAACTGGACTCTTTCAATGTGACATTTTTCTATTCTGGGTGAACATGCACCCTTGGTCCTAAGGACATTTTAATTATTTGTTGAATTGTTAAGTGAATTTTTGTGTATTTAATGCATAAAATCATCTTTATACCCCTTACCCTTTGGCACTCTCCCATATCCCCCCACCCCCACACACACAGGTAGTTCATACATTCTGTCATTTGTATTAAGCCCTATTATGTAAAGTTAGTGTCCCGAGGGGTCCCTCAATGCAAGTTCGTCCACAGGGTTTAGTCAGCCTATCTAGAGTCTCTCCCTTCAAGAAGATCAGCTCTTCCTCATCCAGCAGTATTCAGCTGCCAATAATTCTTCGATTATAGTTGGGGCTTGCTGTTCGTTTCCACAGTTCTGTTCTGGGTTTTTGTTTGCTTAAGTTTGTATGGATCTTGTGCATGTTGACACCATTGCCATAGGTTTGTATAAGAAGGGTCCCAGGTGCCTGTAGGACTATTTCCGTATGGTCAGGCACTTCCTCCCTGGCTCTTACAATCTTTCTGCCCCCTCTTCTGCAACGGTCCCTGAGCTCTTGGTGGGTAGACCTCAATATAGGAGTCCTGTCCGAGGACCCACATTCTGCTGACTCTTATTCTCTGTGTTTTGGCCATTTGTGGCCTTTTGTGTTCCTGACCCTGTATTGCATGAGGGAGCTTCATTGATGAGAACTGAAAGGTACATTAGTGTTCTCTTCATCCCTTGTTCTATGCTCTGTGAGTCTTAGGTATAGAGGTTGCATCCTGGATGCACCTCCTGGATGTGCCACTTAGGCTGGTGCAACCTAGCCCAATACACATAGCTGCATAGGTCACAGATCTTAGAGAAAACCCCAAAGCTCTTATATCCTTGGACAACTGTAATTTCTTACTTTGTGCAAAATATGAACCTTTCTTTCTTACTTTCATGGATCCTTTCTTTCTTACATGTGAAATCCTTCTTGTTCAAGGTTGGTCCATGAGATGCGATGGTAGATTATGTGTAATCTCTTTCTTTCTTTTCTTTTTTCTTGTCTTTTTGAGACAGGGTCTCCCTGTAGCTCCAGCTGCTCTGGAACTCACTATGTAGACCAGGCTGGCCTTGAACTCACAGAGATCCGCCTGCCTCTACCTCCCAAGTGCTGGGATTAAAGGCATGTGCCACCATGCCTGGCATAACCTCTTTCTTTACAAGGCCATCCTATATTTCCATGATGTTTCCAACACCTACCCACTATACACTCTGATGATGTACCTCAAATATTCTAGTTAAATACCTGTGGTTTCCCTCTGTTCTGATCTTCTCTGTTTGAAGGGAAGGGCACCTGGCAGACCTACTCAGTAACTGGAATTCTGTCATTATCTCATCAAAGTTTTAAAACTTCTCATTTCTCTATACTTCTAGTTTAATACTCTTTCCATCCACAGTACATAATGTTATCAATCTTTCTGATGTGTTTTTCAACTTCTGTAATTTATTTTATCTCTGGAAGCCTAATTTGGGTCATTTTAATATCATCTATATCTGTCTTTACTCTTTGGAACAAATAAAATACAGTTAAATAATTCTTTTAATATTCTTGTCTACCATTTCAGATCACGATGAATATATCTCTACCTTATGCATCAGATATTCCCTTTTGTGAGTACATCGCAAATTTGATTGAATTCTGACCATTTACCTAGCGAAAAATTTACCTAGTTAGCAGGATAATTCTGTATTGATTTTCAAAAACGTTATTTTGCTTTATTTTTTATTTTATGTGTGTGAGTGTTTTTCCAGCATGTATGTTAGTAAACCTGTATCATGAAATACCCATGGAGGCCAGATGAGGGCATCAATTCCCCTGAAACTGCAGTTACAGAAGATTGTTAGCTGCCATGTGGGTGCTAGGAACTGAACCTAGGTCTTCTGCAAGAGCAGTCAATATTCTTAACCAATGAGCCATCAGATAACTTCGTAGTCTTACAAATATTCTTGGGCTTTGAGACTCAGCTGAATACCTGGAAAGAGTTTGATTCCTTTGCTTCTTGCTTTTAAGATTCATTAGATGGAATGGAATGGTACTATCTCTAGAACTAATTGTTCCCCACTACTGAGCCAAGAGAGACGTATATGTACTTTCCCCATGCCTTCTGACATATACTGTTTTCTAGTTTGTTGAATACAGAAACTATTCCCAGCCCTGTCTGAGCACTAAGCACTGTTAACCCTAGTCCCTTTGGGAGGCTCTTTCCTCAGTCTGACCTTAGTAGTTTCCTTACGTATCTGCTTGGATAGCATTCAGCTGAACACATAAAAGTGATTCTTTGCTAATGATGTAGCTTTCTGTCTATGTTGCTCCCGCCTCTGCTACTCTGCCTTTCAAACTTCAGTAACTTTGTCTACATGGACTTATAGATACATCTTTACGATGTAGGAAATCTGTTTCTCCTATCCTGTGAGGTGGACTAAAAACTTTCTCAAATATAGGTTGGGACAATCACAGGATTCACTCATCTTGTTTCCCATCTCTAGTACATCTCTGTCCTTTGTTATCGTGAAAGCAGCATCTTCAGAATATTTTCTACTTCACGTGTGTGTGTGTGTGTGTGTGTGTGTGTGTGTGTATGTGTGTGTGTGTACTGTCATGTTTTGGTTATCTGAAGCAGGAGAAAAAAATGCAGTGTCTGTTGCAGCACCACAAGGTGTGCTGTTTTAGACAGAAATAGAAGTCTCTGTGCCAGTTCTGGCTTCCCTCTGACATAGGGGTTGAGAGCTCAGGGGACTGTCTGAGAGCTCCTGGATCCTGCCTCCATGTGGTGATATGTAATTTGGGAGTCGTTTAGATAGACCAACTGAAGGGGTACCCCAATTGCCTCACCCTGCATCTCTGTTCAGCATGGAAGAAGCCAGAGTGGTATGCATCCCGATTCCCTATCTGCAAGTTGGGTAACCTCTTCAGAGGATGGTGTGATAAGAATAGGAGGTAGGAATTGGCTAGGCAGTTAGGGTAAAAAGACCCCAAAGAAAAGTAGCCAGTTTCTTGGCTAAAAGTCAAAATGTCCTTGGATCTCTTAGCAACATACTCTGTTCCAAAGGCAAAAAACGTCTAAAGTATTTGGGAGCTTTTATCTAATCCTTAAAAGATTTTAGGGTTACCTCTTCAGAGGGGGGAATGTTAGAGTAGCAAAAAACCCCATTTAAAAAAAAAGAAGAAAGAGTACATGAAGTTATCAGAAAAAAAAAGTGACAGGGAGATATGGAAGGAGTTGGAGGGAAGGGGTGGGCATGAATTTGATCAAAATATCTCATATGCATGTATGAAATTCTCAATAAACTATTTTTTAAAAAAAGAAATAGAAGCCTCTTTAAAAAAAAAAAAACAAAAAGAAACTCACTAATCAGTTTAATTTCCCTCAATTATCCACACCAACCACTCTTCTTTGAAAGGTTCCAGTCCCTTCTCAGCTCCCTCTTCTGGATATCTTCCATCTCTCCACACACTTCACTGAGAGCCTTTTCTCCTTCCTTTGTGTATAATCTCTTAAAGGATGGGGCTGTTTTCTGGCTTGGGGGCATCCTCAGCACTTAATAGAGTGCCTGACCATTGTGATCGCTTGATCTACAAGAATAAAACTGTACTTGATATGATGCCCAACCACTACCTGTTGAGTCTTTTGTGGTTTGGGCTGTCAGCGAGCATTCTTCCATAGAGACAACATGAAAATCAGAGAAGATAATCCAAGTGACCTACTGCTACATCTCAGGTCCTTCTTCCTTCTTCTCCCCCAAGATTTGGTGTGTGTGTGTGTGTATGTGTGTGTGTGTGCATGTGTGCGTGTGTGCATGTGTGTGTGTGTGCATGTGTGCGTGTGTGCATGTGTGTGTGTGTGCATGTGTGCGTGTGTGCATGTGTGTGTGTGTGCATGTGTGCGTGTGTGCATGTGTGTGTGTGTGTGTGTTGGGGAGAGAGGGGTTTTTTTTTTTTTTTTGGGTCTGAGGCAAAAAAGATAAAAACAGAAAAGATAGGCTGAGCTCAGGAGACAGTGGCTCTTACCTGCTCCCGATCCTGTGGAGGAGTCAGTCAAGCAGAAGTTGAGAGAGCTATTCAGGAAAGCCCAGCGTGGATTCTGCCCATGCTGAGTGCTGACACGGTGCCAGTCTGCTAAGATCAACCTAGAAGTGAGCCCATTCATCTCACCCACTCCTCCCCACCTCTTGCTGAGGTCTTCTAAGGAGGAGACCTGAGTGGCCTAGGCCCTGAGGACAAAGGAACATGCACTGAACTTCATCAGGAGTATATGAGGAACTGGAATCCACCCTATATATGGGCATTTTTTTTATAATACTGGTAATCCAAATGTAATGATGGCTAGTTTCCTGGGCCTATCCATTAAGCCCTATTTATCTTGTCATATGGCTGGTTCCAGACTCCCTGGTGTGGATTTATCCTTTACTGTAGCAGCAACACCCTGTCATTAAAGTCACATTGGCCACAGGAAGGCAAAGGAAAGCTTCCTCTGAGACCATACAAGTGTAGTGAGGCTGGAAGCTCTCCAGGGAACTGACAGGTATTTGTACAATGCAACAAGTCCAATCAGGGCAGAAAGGGACATGCTTTTAAGTCTCTTCAGGAAGTTTGGATTTACTAATCAGTTTTAACTGAGCATCTTTATCTACCTTAGCCTCCTAAAGTCAGGGAATGGACAGGAAGGAAGGTGGAAAAGGGCTGTCATCTTGAGCTTGCAGAATTTGGCAGTGCCGTTCACATGGCGCTAGTTTTACAGGAATATACAATACAAGAGTTATGGGATCATGGAATCTTGCACCAATGTTCCAGAAAGCCACAGAGGCCAAGAAAAGTGCTGCAGGGTCAGAGTCCCTGCCAAGGAATCCCTGAAAGCCCACTGTGTGAAGCTGAGAAAGTGAAGCCTGAGTTGTAATAGAGACACCAGGATATTGGAGATACCAGGGCTACATACAAGACATTCAGCACAGAAAACTGGAAGCACAGATTGGAGTTAGACCAGGAAAAAGATCATAGGTGCCACAGGTGGCAGAGCTGGAGGCATGGGGCTACCCAAGGCAGTTGAAGCCCAGACGACGCCACCAAGAGCCCCAGATGTGAAATTTAGTTGCAATGTTTGGGGTCTGCTGCGCTGGGTTTTCATCTTGCTTGACTTTCATTTGCCATACCGCTATTCCTCTCTTTAAGAAGGGGAATATTTACTCTGCACTGGTAGATATTAGAGTATGCAATTTTTGCAGTTTTGTAGGGATTTACAAGAAAAGAAAGAGATTATTTTTCCAGGTATGGTGGTGCACACCTTTAATCCCAGCACTTAGGAGGCAGAGGCAGGCAGATCTCTGTAAGTTCAAGGCCAGCTTGGTCTACATAGCAAGTTCTAGGACAGCAGGAAATACAGAAAGACCCTGACTCAAAAAAAAAAAAAAAAAGAACTAAATAAATAAAAAGAAAGAGCTTACCTTCAGTCTGCAAACAGACTAGACTTTTGAACAGTGCTGGGAGTGGTAAAGACTATGGGAACTTTAGTGATACACTAAATGTATTTTCCATTATGAGATGCCCATGAATCTTTGAGGATCACTGGTAAAGCGTTATGGCTAAAAGTGGTATATTTAGGCGTCGCGGTGATAAGGAGTGAGCTTGTGATAGTTAATCTTCATTGTCAACCTGACTGGTTTGGAATCACCTACAAGACACACCTCTGGGCGTATCTTTGAAGGCGTTTCTAGAGAACTTTAACTGAGGAGGGAAGATCTACCCTGGATATGGGTGGTGCCATCCCATGAACTGGGGTCCCAGATTGAATTTTAGAAGTGGGGATGGTAGGGGAGGCCATCTGAACACCAGCATTCATCTCTCTCTGCTTCCCGACTGCAGATGCAATGCCATCAGCGGCTTCATGCTCCCACTGCCATACTTCCATACTTCTTCTCCATAATGAACTGCAGCCTCCTTAAACTGTGAACTGTAACAAACTCTTCCTTAAGGTTGCTTTTATCAGGCATTTTTGTCATGGTAATAAGAAAGGTAATTAATACAGGCTGAAATCCCATTTTGACCTGCATTCTGGGGCATGCTTATGAGGCTTTGATTGTGCATACATATTCACGCAGTTTCTCTATCTTAATGCAAGAAGGGTCTTTCCTGAAGCAGATGACAGAACTTCTCAGTAAGATCCCAGCACAAAGATATACCCAGTGTCACAAGTAGCCCCAGGCCCATCCCCATCCCTCAGGCCTGGGAAAATGGCCCCCCTTACCTGGCCCATCTCCACAATTTCTGGAGAAGTAGCATCCCCTGGCTCCTCAGCTACTTTATTAGAACCTTGGCTGTCACTCTTGTGCTCAGCATCTTTAAAAGAAAAGATAGAGTAAGGACAGAGAATAGGTGATAAGAGATCTACAGAACCATAGGAAACTGGGCAGCATGGTCAAGTGTTTTTGAGCAACGGTGGATCTGAAGACTTCTCTTACAGAGAAGTCAGGGGTTTTGCAGCCCAGACTAATCCTCACTGTGACACTGAGATTCTAGGCTAGTTCCCCTTCAACCTCTCTGTACCTTCACCTGCACGATGGTGATAAAACCATGCTGCCCTAGGAGAGATGTGAAGATGAAATGATCACAGAGGGCGTGGAACTGGCATGTGGGAGCCCCCAGATTCTGCCAGTCTCTGGACAACAGGCTCCTTTGATGTCAGTCCCCTTTGAAGTTTTTAAACACAACTGTCACCTTCTTGGATGGCAGGCTTTGAAACAGTGCTAAGTCAGAAAGTAGAAATACAACAGCTTACCACATGATGCTGTCCGAATGCCAAGGATTAGTACAAGGGCTGCTTTTTCTTTGAAAATGCCCTGAATTTGAGGTCTGCCAGTGACCCTGACACTAGACTTCTTCCTTCTCTTGCTCTTCCTCTTTGTGCTCCTCCTTCTTTCTTAAAAAATATTTTATTTTTTATGTGTATGAGTGTTTTGCCTACATGCATGCAGATCCCCTGGAACTGGAGTTACAGACGGTTGTTGGCTGCCATTCTGGGAACTAAACCATATCTTCTGGAAGAATAGCAAGAGTTCCCAACTACTGAGCCATCTCTCCAGCCCCCATCCTCCTTCTTCCCCCCTCTTCCTCTTTCTTTTCCCCCATCACTCCCTCTCCCTTCCTTTGCCAGGATTTTGCTACGTAGCCCAGGATAGTTTTGAATTCGCAATCCTCCTGCCTCAGACTCTAGAATACTAGGATTATAGATGCACATAACCACGCCCAGCTCACTTTTCTATTTTCTAGGTAAGAAGAACTGGAGTTGGGCACTACTGTAATATGTTCTGGAAAGTGAAGGCAGTCTTCTGTGCTTAAAAGGCATTAAAAATTACAATAGGAAAAAAATTTCCCATTTTCTGAAAAGAGGCCTCTTCCCTTCCCTCTCTGTCTCTCTCCTTCTGTCCTTCACTCCCTTGCTCATTCTCTCCTTTCTATTTCTAAGTCATCTCATGCCTTAAGAAGGTGGTTTGGAAGAGGACATCACAGTAGGAATGCCTGTTCCTGCCTTCTGCCTCACCCAGGGCCTGCCCTGCTGGGGTGGGGTGGGGGTCCTCAGAAGTGACTTCCGCTTTCAGCCTTGGATGGGTCTTAGGTCAGAATAGGCCACAGATGCTCTGCTTATGAGAATGCGGGAACTTGAGCCCTCTGGAGGCTCAAAGATACTGTAGCCAGCATGGGCAAACTGCCTTCATATGTTTAATTATCCCATCAGATGCTACAGGGTCAAGGCAGCCCAAGGTCCTCTGCTTCCTCCTCTGGCTAGCTCTTCTTCTACCCACACAGCAAGGGCTCCTGAAGATACCTCTCAACTGAAATTACCAGATCATGAATGCCTTCTACCTACTTGCAACAAAGACATGGGTGAATGAAATACAATGAGAATCTAAGAGAAAAATGAGATGTCCAAGAAGGTTTTTCAGTAAAATAATGCTGCAAGCACAATGAGAGATAATCACATCCTGGTATGAAAGCTAGTGGCCATGAAGAGAAGATGCACTGAGACATCTTTCCAAAGAAAGATGCTTTGAAGAAAATCAAATTGATCATATCACTAGTTCCTGAGTATGTCCTGTACTCCACAAAATAATCTGGAGAGTCTTTGGGGTTTCTAGTATTTTCATGATGACAAGCCGGGATGCTCTTTCAGGCTAATACACATATTGTTGAGATACAACACATACAGAACTGTGCCCAGCCCAGTGAGCTAGTGCTCTCTTTCTCTTCTCTCTCTCTCTCTCTCTCTCTCTCTCTCTCTCTCTCTTCTTTGACTTAATGTGCTCTACAACAACAACAAACACAAAGAAA
>NW_008329677.1:1982202-1989654 GCF_000622305.1 Nannospalax galili
GCTACATAGTGAAATACAAGACCAAACTGGGACACCTAAATTTTTTTGAGACAGGGTCTACCTATAGTCCCAGCTGGCCTGGAACACACTATGGAGACCAGGGTAGCCTTGAACTCACAGAGATCTGCCTGCCTCTACCTCCTGAGTGCTGGCATTAAAAGTGTGTGCCACCATGCGTAGCTGGGACACTTAAATTTGTGGTGCTGGGGATATCCCTCAATTGGCAGTGTTTGTCTACCAAGCATCAAGTCCTGGGTTTGATCCCCAGCACTGAATAAAAAACCAAGCATCATAACACATGCCTATAGCTCTAGCACTTAGGAAGCAGAGGCAGGAATATCAAAGGTTCAAAGTCATTGAAACCAGTCTGAGCTGTTTAGAAAATAAACTTCTGGAGCTAGGCATGGCGGCACATGCCTTATTCCCAGAGGCAGGCAGATCTCTGTGAGTTCAAGGCCAGCGTGGTCTATATAGTGAGTCCCAGGCCAGCTGGGGTCTCAAAAAGACCAAAAATAAATAAATAAATAAATAAATAAATAAATAAATAAATAAATAAATAAAGCAAAATAACATCTTTTGAAGGCTTTAGAAATAAATAGTATAATATATGGATTTTTAAAAGATTTATTTATTGCCGGGCGTGGTGGCGCACGCCTTTAATCCCAGCACTTGGGAGGCAGAGGCAGGCAGATCTCTGTGAGTTTGAGGCCAGCCTGGTCTACAAAGTGAGTCCCAGGACAGCTGAGGCTATAAGGAGACCCTGTCTCAAAAAGTCAAAAAAAAAAAAGATTTATTTATTTTATGTATATGAGTGCTTTGTCTTCATGTCTGTATGTGTACCAGATGTGTGCAGTGACTGTGGAGGCCAGAAAAGGGCATTAGTCCCCTAGAACTGGAGTCACAGGTAGTTGTTAGTCACCACGTGGGTGCTGGGAACAGAATCCAGGTCCTCTGTAAGAGTAATAAGTGCTTGGGGCTGGAGAGATGGCTCAGCAGTTAAGAGCTCTGACTGCTCTTGCAGAGGACTGGGGTTCGATTTCCAGTACTCACATGGCAGCTAACCACCATCCATAACTCCAGTTTCAGGGAATCCAAAGCCCTCTTCTGACCTCTTGGGTCTTGCAAGACATGGGTGCATAAACGCATACGCAGCAATATACTCATACACATAAAATAAAAACGATTTTTTAAAAAGAGTAGCAAGTGCTTTAAAGTGCTGAGCCATCTCTCCAGTCTCTAATTGTGTTCTTTTTTTTACATTTATTTGAAATATCCCTCAAAAATTCCATACTATTTTTATACAATGAAATCAAGTTATTCTTTAAAGGTCAATGTGGAGAAATAGTAAATAACATTTTACAAAAGAAGAGGAGACTGGGTCAAATGTCCTACTGCATAGTAAGACACACTATAAAGCCACAGTCTTTAAAACATTGATTGTTAAGGTAGGGGTAGGTTAGAATGGAATCAAGAATGTACAGCCAGGCATGAAATCCAGATCGATGGTAATGGTGATATTTCAAACTGGTGGGGAAAGAATAGATACACAATCAATAGCACTAATCACACAAGAAAAAGGAAATTTCAGTCCATATTTCCTAGAGAACCTCCAAATAATTTGCAGATAAGATAGTACCCTGAAGATTAAAAATATCCTTTTGAAATTACCAGAAGAGACTTTAGGAGAATGTCTCCATGACCTTGTGGGTAGGAAAACCCTTCCTTAGAAGGGAAAGATTTTCCTTTTATGACAGATCATTATAAAAGAAAAATGTTAGCCATGCGTGGTGGTGCACGCCTGCAGTCCCAGCCCTTGGGAGGCAAAGGCAGGCGGATCTCTGTGAGTTCAAGGCCAGCCTGGTCTACAGAGTGAGTTCCAGGACAGCTGGGGCTACAGAGAGACCCTGCTTCAAAAAGACAAAAAAATTGAAAAAAAAAAGAAATAAAAAAAGAAAAATGTTATCAGATTTATCACACTAAAAATTCCAAGTTCTGTCACAAGTACCTTTTAAAAAGGTTTTTTGTTTTGTTTGTTTTTGTTTTTAAGATATGTGGTGCTGGTAAGATGACTCACTGGGTAAAAGCGCTTGCCACCAACCTGATGGCCTGAGTTTGATCCCTGGGACCTGCATGGTGGAAGGAGAGAAATGACTCCTACATGCTGTCCTCTGACCTCCACACACAGGCTGTGCACACATGTGCTCACACACATACACATACACACAGTAAATAAGTAGGGGTTTTTTTTGTTTTTGTTTCTGTTTATTGGCCTTTTTGAGACAGGGTCTCCCTGCAGCCACAGCTGACCTGGAACTTGCTATGGAGACCAGGCTGGCATAAGTGGGGTTTTTTTAAGGAGATATATGCAAAAAAAGTATTTATAACACATATAATAGATCAATGACTGAATTCTAGGAAACAGAAACAACACAGTAAGTGAAAGATATGAAGGAACAGATAACATAAGTAACCAGTGGACATATGACTTATGAAAAGCATTCAGCCTCAACAGTATTCAGAGTAATAATACCAAACCAGTAGTACCTCCTTTTACATCTCTGACGACATCTAGTATAGGCAAAGCAGGAAAGTTTAGGCAGAAGCCACTGGAACAACCATGTTTGTGGACAATATGAGTATTTCCAAGTCTAGTATGAGCAACTGTGGAAATACAGCCTATAGAAACTCACAAAGAACCCAAAGAGGCATGTGTGAGGATCCTCATTTCAGCATCGTTTGCAACAGCACAGCAACACCAACAATCTGACTATTCATTCAAGGACAAATTAGGTACACTCTGTACAGCGGAATGTTACCAAGAAAGGAAAAGAAATGTCCTAGACCTCTGCATATCAACTTTATTAGAATTCAAAAGATTAGTGAGAAGGCAATTTCTAAACATTGTACAGCCTTGTGAAACTATTTGTGTTTAAAACAAGCAACACTACACAAAATGTATGTGCTTTCCCTATGACTACCTAGACTTCACATAAAGTAACAGACTAGGTCAGGAAAGATTCTAACTACCAACATAGGAAAGTTAGAACAGTGGGTACTTCTGGAAAGTGGAAGGAAGAGCACAATTAAAAGTTGATCAAGGTCAGGTGTGGTGGTGCAGCCTTTAGTCCCAGCACTCTTGAGGCAGAGACAGGCGGATCTCTATGAGTTCAAGGTCAGCCTGGTCTACATAGTAAGTTCCAGGCCAGGTAGGGCTACAGGGAAACCCTGTCTCAAAAAAAGACTGAAAAAATAAAAAAGTTGATCAAAAGGAAGTCAATTGTATTATCCTTATTTTTTATTATCCTTCTTTTATTTTATTTTATTTTATTTTATTTTGTCTTTTTGACAAAAAAGTCCTGGAACTCACTGTGTAGACCAGGCTGGCCTTGAACTCACAGAGCTCTGCCTGCCTCTGCCTACCAAGTGCTGGAACTACAGGCGTGTACCACATCCTTATTTCTTTTTAAAGAGAACAGTTTCTTATATAACTAATGTAATTTAAACATTTTTAAAGCAGGGGCTAGAGAGATGGCTCGGTGGTGGGTGACCAAATGCAGTGTACACATACAAATGCTAGAAAGATCAAAGTCAACCTGTGCAGATCACATGTAGTTAAAATATCATTCTCCCAAATATCCCCCAGGTCCATCCATGGTTGGATTGTGCAGTCCTCCCCATCTCTTTCCAAAGCAGCCTTTAGAAAGACTGTGACCTAGAAGCTAAACATGCAACTTTTCTAGTTAAATATTTTCAGTGGTTTCTCATAACACAGGACAGATGCAATAAAATAGAACCTCTGTTCTCCCACAGGGCTTTGATGCCTGGCTTGTCTTCACCTCTAGTACTGCCTCATTTGATACACTAGCAACACCAATCCTGAGCTATGCTCCAACAAGCATGGTCTCTAATACCCCTTATTCTGTGCACTTTATTCCTTCTGGAATTAAAATCTTCCTGATCATTCATCTAGAAAACAACTCATTTTTGAAGTTTTGATTAGAAAACTTTCTTTTCTATGAAGTTTGTTTTAATGCTCCCAAAATGACTTCAGGTATAATTTTGCTATGGTTCCACCACAACTGCCTGTCCTTAAAATTTATAGTAAGTTTGTCTTGCATGTTATCTTGCTTTGGGTGGTAACAGACTTACCAGGTACTAGAATAGACACTTTTTTGTTGCTGTTGTTGTTGTCTTTTGAGACATGGTCTTCCTGTATCCCCAGCTAGCCTGGAACTCACTATGCATACCAGGCTGGCATAGAACTCACAGAGATCCATCTGCCTCTGCCTCCTGAGTGCTGGGATTAAAGGCATGCTCCACCATACCCAGCTAGAATAGACTCTTCAAGTCTAGTAAATGGGATGCCCTCAGTATTTTCTAGATGGTTGAACAGTAAGAGGCTGACAGTAAAGTCCATAAGTGTGATGGTTAATCTTGATGGTCAGCTTGACTAGATAAGAAATGTCTAGGAGGGGCTGGAGAGATGGCTCAGTAGTTAAGAGCACTGGCTACTTTTACAGGGGATCCATATTCAGTTCCCAGCACTCACAAAATGGATAAAAACCATCCATAACTCTAGTTCCAGGGGATCTGATGCCCTCTTCTGGCCTCCACAAGCATTGCACAACATGGATGTGCTTACACACATGCAGGCAAAACACTCATACACATAAAATAAGAATGAATACATTGCTAGAAATTTAAAAAAGAGCAGTAAAGAAAGATGAAATAATGAAATTTGCAGGTAAATGGATAGATCTAGAAACTGTTATACTAAGTGAAGTAACACAGACTCAGAAAAACAAATGACATATGTTCTCCCTCATATGTGGCTCCTAGCACCAAATCCTTTTAAATTCCAGGTCCTTTTAATAAGATGATGCTATACAGCAGTCCCTTCTGCATGAAATAACTACCATCAACACGACTTTGACTGAGCCTGATCGCTAAGCATAGTTACAATTGGGCTTGTTGGTGGTTGTGCTCATTCATTAAAGGAGTGCCAAGCAGGTCACTGGACCCTCACCTGATTATCCAGCCACTCTTCCCAGCCAACTAGTCCAGCCTTGGAAGACAAAAGAAAGATGAGGAAGAACCCAATAGAGGGGTGCTTTTGGAAGCCCTTGTCAAGAAACTCCAATGGACTCTCATATGAACATTTGAAAATTGCCCTGTTCTGACTTTTTTCTAGTTCCCTGTCTAAAATTTGTAATGCTAATTACTCTTGCCTTTACTTCTCCTTCACATCTCCAATATTCAAGGACTTTCTTTTCCCCTTAGAGACAAGAGTTATGCAATCTGGGAGTCTTTTAGATAGACCCACTGAAGAGGTACTCCAATTGCCTCACCCTGCATCCCCTTTCAACACGGAAGAAGCCAGAGCGGTCTGCGTCCCTATTCCCTATTGGCAATTTGGGTAATCCCTTTAGAGGATGGCATAATAAGAATAGGAGGTAGGAACTGTCTAGGCAGTTAGGATAAAAAGACCCCAAAGAAATGTAGCCATTTTCTGGGCTAAAAGTCAAAATGTTCTTGGGCCTGTTAGCAACATGCTCTGTTCCAAAGGCCAAAAATGTCAAAAACATTTAGGAGCTTGTACCTAAAAGATTTTAGGGTTATCTCTTCAGAGGGAGGAATGCTGGAGGGGAGGGAGTGGGCATGGATTTGATCAAAACACCTTATATACATGTATGAAACTCTCAATAAAATTTTGTAATAAAATTTTGTATGTAAAAAAAAAGAAACCAGGAAAAAAATAAAAGAGAGAAATATCTAGGATATTGCAAAAATGTCCCTCTAGGTGAGTCTGTGAGGGCCCTTCTAAAGCCAATAGACTGTGAGAGCCCTGACCTAATCAATGAATTAATTCCTTAGTGGATTCATAGTAAGATGGCTTTATGGGAGGTAGTAAAAGATAGGAGCCTGGTTGGATGAAGTAGGTCATTGGGGTATGTCCTCAGGGACTATGTGCTATAGAGTTTGATGAACTTGAGTTTCAGGTACTGGTAATACTTAGATCACTTACTTGAGGTTTGAGGTGAGACTAAGGGCTTTACAAATACCATTTTCCTTTTTTTTTTTTTTTTTGGTCTTTTTGAGACAGGGTCTCCCTGTAGGCCCAGCTGTCCTGTAACTCCCTATGTAGACCAGGCTGGCCTGGTTCTCACAGAGATCCACCTGCCTCTGTTGGGATTTAAGGCCACCATGCCCAGTTTTTACACCTGTATTTTTTTTTTTATTTTACATGTATGTAGGTAAGTACACCTGTGTCATGCAATGTTGGAGGAGGACCAAAGATCACTATGTAAACCAGGTTGGCCTTGAACTCACAAAGATCCGCCTGCCTCTGCCTCCCAAGTTCTGGGATTAAAGGTGTGTGCCACCATGCCCAGCTTCATTTGTCTATTTTTATTTTCTCAAAAATCATTGGACTTTGTTTCCTCGGGTTATTGTTTTTACATGGGTTGTAATGATGACACTGAATCCTTATCTCCCTGTACCTAGGCCATTTACCACACAGCATCGTCTCACTAAGACTCTGAGCTCAGGACAAGTAACATGCTCTGAAAAAGTGACATCTGTCAGTTCAAAGCCCCAACACTCAAGAGTTCTTTCACATTTCTATTTGCTCTCTTACACCTCAGTTATCATTAAGAGAATGTGACAAATCTACCTGCTAAAGGAAGAGAGAGACACATGCAGAGCCAAGCCTAGATCAGCTGGTAGGCACGTGAAAACTCTCTTCAAGATCAACAGAGCAATGCTGCTGACTGAGACTCATGAGCAATGCATGTTTAGTGCCATATTCCACTGCATTTTGTGGTCACTTGTTTGCAGCATTATTGTAACCATGGGTTACTTATGTAGTTGAAAATATAAAAGAAAATAACAATTAAATTACCATATCACTAGTGAGAGTAAGGAAGAAAAGACATAAATAAATAATATCAGGAATGAAAAATACAAATATAGGAGGCATAAAGAAGAATGATAGACAAGCCCATAATAATATTAAATGTAAATGGGCTAAACACTAATTAAAAGACAAGTATCATACTAGATTAAAAATAACTGTTGATCTAATAAATTCCCCTTTATAATCATTAAAAATAACCTCTAGCTGGGCATGGTGGTACACGCCTTTAATCCCAGCACTTGGGAGGCAGAGGCAGGCGGATCTTTGTGAGTTCGAGGCCAGCCTGGTCTACATAGCGAGTTCCAGGACAGCTAGGGCTACAAGGAGACCTTGTCTCAAAAAAACCCAAAACAACAACAAAAAATAATATCAAAGGAAGAGATATTCCTAGACACAAGGAAAGAGCATGGTAAAAATAAAAAAATTAAGTGTGAGTCAAAATAACCTACTATAACCACAAGAAAAATCAGAAAAAAAAGAATGATTTTGGGAGGCAGAGGCAGGTGGATCTCTGTGAGTTCAAGGCCAACTTGGTC
>NW_008329677.1:1989681-1996174 GCF_000622305.1 Nannospalax galili
GGTTAAAAAAAAACCCCTTTAAAAAAAAAAAAAAAAAAAAAAAAAAAAAAAAAGAACAATTTAAAGACAAAAGGCATCACCAGAGATAAATCAGAACACTTTGCAACTGATACACATTCCAAAGGAGATATAATAAATTAAAAAATATGCATCTAAGAGAACAGTAGACAAATTGTTGATCTTTGATCTCCACATGCTCACATACTGAGAAGCATACCAGCATACATAAGCATACACCACACACACATACACAAGTACACACTTATACATACATACACAGCACATATACACACAATTACACATGTAATAACATAAGACTCAAAATATATAATGAAAAAAATAATAAACTACTTTTCCAGTGGTTAACCAACTTTAAGAGGTTAAACCACTTAAACCACCAATGAGTAGATAATCCACTAATAACAATACTGGAGAAGAGAAAATACATTGAAATATTCAATGTAAGGAATCCTGGAAAAAACATCACTTCACAGCCTTGAAGATTGCAAACATAATAACAGAAAAATTTAAATGACCGAAAGTGCATCCTGATACTTTTTTAAAAGTAAATGAAATATACAAATTCATAAAAAACCTATAAACTCCCACCAAACCAAAGAAAAATAGTTGCATAAGAATTTAAAACACAGAAACTACATTTAAAACCTTTTCCACAGTAACAGAATCAGCTTTAGACAGCTTCATTGTCAAATTCTATAAAACATTTAAGAAATGAGTATTTCTCTTCTATTCTTTCAAATATGCTGACTGGAGATGTAAATCAGTGGTCAAGGATTCTCCTAGTGTGCATGAGGTCCTGTGCTCAATCCCCAGGACCACAAAAATAAATTAACTTTATTTATTTTTATTTCATGTGTATGAGTATTTTGCCTGTATGAATGTAAGTGCACCTGTGCATGCAGGGCCCACAGAGGCAAGAAGAAGGCGTCAGATTACCTGGAAGTGGAGTTACAAGTGATTATTAGCTGCCACGTGGGTGCTAGGAACTGAACCCCAGTCCTCTGGCAGAGCAGCTAGTGCTCATAACTGCTGAGTGATCTCTTTAGCTCCCAAACAAAAATTTTAAATAAGTAATACACTTGTAGAAACAGAAAAGACTCCTTGAGTTTGTCTATAAGGCCATCATAGCCTCATTTCCAAAGTCTGGAAATGACATTTCAAGACATTAAAGTTATAAGCCAATTTCATTCTCAAACATAGATACACAATCCAAACAAACATTAGCAAACAAACCTCAGCAAGGCCAAAGAGAATATTCAATAAAATTCAAGAGTAAATTGGAATTAGCAAAATACTTAACAGAGAATCAATGTATTAACTTCATTAACAAAATAATGGGGAATTACAAGATTATCTCAGCAAAAATAAACTTTAAAAAATAATTTAAAAATTTTTATTATTATATGTGTATGAGTGTTACACCTGCATGTATGTAAGTGCACCCATGTCATGCAGTGCCTGAGGAGGACTGAAGAGGGTGTTGGATCCCCTGATATTGGAATTATGGGTGGTTGTTAGCTGCCATGCAGGTGCTAGGATTTGAACCTAGGTCTTCTGCAAGAGCAGCCAGTGCTCTTAACTGCTGAACCATCTCTCCAGCCCCATAAAATGTAATCCAACTTAAAAAAGAAAAGAACAAACCTAGTCATTCTTATAAAAATTCTAGCAGGCAAAGACTGATGACATGTGCCTGTGATCCCAACATTCAGACAGGAACATATCAAATTCAAGGCCAGCCTGGACTAGAGAGACCCTGTCAATAAAAGGAAAA
Organism: Nannospalax galili; assembly: GCF_000622305.1. Lineage (NCBI taxonomy): Eukaryota > Metazoa > Chordata > Mammalia > Rodentia > Spalacidae > Nannospalax > Nannospalax galili. The sequence continues at coordinate 1,991,474 of NW_008329677.1, forward strand.
GCAAAAGTATCATTGCACACTAGAAATACAGAAACTCTCTTGATCTATTTGCAAGGTATCTGTACTGGTAAAATGTTAAAGCTTCCTACTTCTTCATATTGAAAACAAAAGGATACCTGCTAATGTCAGTTCTACATAAGCTGTCCATCAGGACATAGAACATCTAAAAGACTACCAGCATCAATATTGATCACATGGCAAAGGCTGGGGAGAAGACTCGACCAGTAAAGAGCTTTCCATGCAAGTATGAGGATCCATGTAAAAAACCAAGTATGGGCAACACACAATCTCAGTGCTGGGAAGATAGAGACAGGAGGATCCCTGGGATATGCTAGCTAGCCTATCTAGTTTAGAAAGTGAACTCCAGGTACAGTAAGAGACAGTGTCTCAAAACATAACGTGGAGAGCAACTGAGGAAGATTGCTAAGGGCCAGTGAGATGACTCATTGGGAAAGGGTGCTTGCTGCAAAAGCCTAATGACCCAAGTTCCATTCCTGGACCCACATGGTAGAAGGAGAGAACTGGCTTCTGAAAGTTGTCCTTTGACCTCCACATGTGCACTGTGGCATGCACTACCCCCACCCCCGACATACACAAATAAATAAATGTTAAAAATTTTTTTACCATTTCTGACATCAATCTCTGGCCTACACACACACACACACACACACACACACACACACACACACACGCACATGTGCACCCACAAAAATGCAAGCACATACACACACCAACACCTACACATGCCGAAAAAGAAAAAAGAAAAAAAGTCGAAATCAAACAGAAAGACACAACTCCAGTCCCCAAGTCAACAATAAGCAAACTCTGTAAACAAGCACGTGCTCTACCACGGACTTACACACACACGTACACACACACACACACCAGGACACACACACAAAGATGAGCACATATACAAACACAACTTATGACCAAGACGGCAGTGTAATAGGAAATGACCTCTTTAATAAATCATACTTGGTCAATTAATTATATACATACATTTTAAAATAATATTTTGATTCCTATGATCATTTGCATTTGGACAATAAATACAAATGTAAAAGAAAGAACAAAGGACAAGAAACTTAAGTAAACTGTCCAGGATCTATTCTGTTTTATCCCATCTCAAAATTTCTATGCCCAAGACTTGGAGCACATTGCTTAGACTATTTCCTTGTAGGATTTCTATCAGTGCAGTGTTGTCTGGGAATAGAAATGTTAACATTAGATAAAATATGATTCAAAGCTAAAATTGCATTAGTGCAAAAATATTTTTTATTTTATACTGATAATACAATGACAATCTCATTGTCACAAAACTGTGTGCATTGTGATGGCTAATGCTAATTGTCAACTTGACAAAATCTAGAGCCACCTGAGGGATGGGCCTTTTGGCATGTCTGTGGAGGATTATCTTGATTATGTTAGCTGAGGTGAGAAGACCTGCTCACTGTCGGTGGCACCATTCCCTGGCTAGGATCCTGGATGGCATAGGTGGAGAAGAGGAGCTGAGCAGCAGCATATACTCATCCATCTCTCTCTGCTTCCCCACCAGACAATGAACACAGTGTGACCAGCTCCCTCAAGCTTGGGCTGCCATGGCTTCTCTGCCATGAAACTACGAACTAAAATAAACCCTTCCTCGGGGTTGCTTTTCTCAGGGTATGCTATCACGGCAGCAGAAAAGTAGCTAAGATATGCGAAAGGGCCCAGTCTTAGTAAACAAACCAAAAATTTTACAAGTACAAAGAGAAATAGACAAGACCACGGTGAGCTAGGATGTCTTACAGTCTCAGAGTAAGAGACCATGTCAACATAATGATGGTACAGAAGAGTTGAGGGCTGTTAGTAAGCTGCTTTTAATAATGTTACATGAAAGTCTCAGCTATGAACAGAGAAGATACATTCATTCATACTGTTCGAAAGGCCAGTGTATAAGAACTAATCATATGCTAGGCTAGAGTCTGTCTTTCATTCAAACCCAAAGTAGAAAGTACACAGTTCATTTTGCTAAACACAATACAAAAAAAATGGAAATTAAAGACAAAAGAGCAAACACATAATAATCACACCAGCTGGCAATAAAATTACTCCCCAAAATAAATTTTAGCTGAAAGAAGAGACTAAAATTACCAGCATAAATTATTCATAAAATAGAAATGATGATATTAATGGCATTACTTGGTAATAGCTTATGAGACACAGACAAGACAATACTAAATGGAAGACTGACAGCTTCAAATGTGAAGAGATGAACACCCCTGATAACATAGCAAATGACTCTAAACTGAAGATATCTGAACAGTAAGCAGCTGCAGAAACAGAAACGCTATTTAGACTTAAGCAGAGTGTCCTGCAAATATAGTATAGCTTCTTTGACCTCCACCTCCAAATATGTTTCCTGTTTGGGAGAAGATGGATAACCAGTAGCAACCAGAAGTATAAGTTCAATTATTACAAAATCCCAACTTTCCCATAGGGCCACTGGGAAATCTCAAAGAAGTTGTTCTTTCATCTTGTACAAAGAGTAAAATATTAGTCAGGAAGGAGACAAGATGGCAGGTGAGAAGCAGGCAGCAGCACTTCCTAGCTTCTCTGTATTGGGAATCAAACAACCAAAAGACAGCTTCTTAGCAAGGCAGGTGGTTGAGGGGTCACACTGACATTTAATATCAGATAGAGACTTGGGGAGATGTAGAAACTCTGGTTATCAGAAAAGAGGGCTAGAAAAAGTCAATCAGCACTGAGGAGACAGCAGCACAGCCTCACGACAGAGGAGTAACCAACAGGGCAGGAGGAAGAGGTAATGAGCAAACGGACATGGAAACAGAAGCAAAACGGAAAGGCAGGAACTCAGCTAGCTGATCGGGATGCTGCATGGCAGGCCAGCATCAAAGTGCTCTTCATCTCCCAATGCAGAAGTACAGTACTGTGTAGGAAACCAGCTTTGGGAAGGTGGTACCAAGCTGGCTTCTTTTTAAAATTTTTAAATACAATTTTTATTTTATGTGTATGAATGTTTTGCCTGCACCTATGCATGCAATGCCCACAGAGACCAGAAGAGGGTGCCAGATCCCCTGGAACTAGAGTTAAGGATAGGTGTCAACCACCATGTAGGATCTGGGAATCAAATCCAGGTCCTCTGCAAGAGCAGCCAGTTCTGTTAACCACTGAGCCCTCACAAGCTTCCAAGAAACATAAGTCCCTACATTTTTCTTTTCCTAGGAACTCAAAGCAAGTATTGCTGCACCAGCATCTACCTTGTGGCCCATCTGATAGAGGTTAGAATCTATAAAGAACTCAAAAAATTATACAAAACCCCCAAATCACCTGATCAACAACAAATGGGAAAATGAACATACAATGGAGAGAGAGAGAGAGAGAGAGAGAGAGAGAGAGAGGCTGGAGAGATGGCTCAGCAGTTAAGAACAATGGCTGCTCTAGAAGAAGACCTGGGTTCAATTCCCAGCACCCAAATGGTGGCTAACAACTGTCCATAACTCGGGCTCCAGGAGATCCAACGCCCTCTTCGACTTCTGCAGGCATTGCACAACACTGGTGCACTTACACACAGGCAGGCAATATACTTGTACACATAAAATAAAAATGGTAAGTAAAATATTAAAAACAGAGAAACAAGTGGCCAATAAATATATGAATGTATGTTCAACATCTTTAGCTATCAGGGAAATGCATATTAAAACTACATTGAGTTCTATTTCACCCCAGTCAAAAAAACTAACACCAAGAAAACAAGTGACCACGAATGCTGGCAAGGATTTTTGGGAGGAAACGAATCTTATACAGTGCTGGTAGGATTGTAAACTAATGCATCCACTGGAAATAAGTATGGAGCTTCCTCAAGAAACTATATGACCTGGCTATACCACTTCTGGATAGGTACCTGAAAAAAAATCTAAGCTAGCATACTGTAGAGATGTTTGCACATCCATGTTATCATAGGACTATTCACAATAGCCAAGATATGAAATCAGCCTATATGTCCATCCACAGAGGAACAGATTTCTAAATGTGGTATATATACACAATGGAGTTTTATTAAGCAGTAAACACTAAAACTATTTGGAGAAAAATAAATGGAAGGAAGATCATGTTAAGTAAAATAAACCAGACTCAGAAAGACAAATATAACATTACCTTTCATACATGGAATCTATACTTAAAATATTTATATGTGTGTATGGGTGTACATATATATGACATGACAACAGAGAGGAGACTATGTAGGCAGAGGAAAGGGTTAAAGGGATAAGGCGGGGAGACCAGGAAGGTAATGGGGAGTGGTAAGAAAGACAAACACTGCATTTCCTATCATGTGCAGTTCTTTTTAAATATTTTATTATTTTTATTTTATGTGTATGAGTGTATTGCCTGCATGTATGTGAGTGAACCCATGTCATTCAATGCTGCAGAGGTCAGAAGAGAACTTCAGATTCCCCTGGAACTGGAGTTAAGGATGGTTCGTAGCAACCATGTGGGTGCTGGGAATCGAATCCAGGTCCTCTGCAAGAGCAGTCAGTGCTCTTAATCACTGAGCTATCTCTTCAGCCCCTCATGTGCAGTTCTAAACATAAGAAGAGACACTGAGCATGGTGGCACACACCTTTAATCCTAGCACTTGCAAGGCAGAGGCAGGCAGATCTCTGAGTTCAAGGCCAGCCTGGTCTACACAGCCAG
>NW_008329677.1:1996498-2101711 GCF_000622305.1 Nannospalax galili
AGAGAGAATGGGGGAGTGGATATAAGCAAGATAGTACGACACAGGAGTATGGAAACATCATAATGCAATCCACTATCTTGTATGCTATTTGACTGGCTGCCTCTGTCTCAAAAACAAGGCTTCAAATTTGCCCCAACTATTAATCCTTATTTTTAACTCTAATGTATGTTCTCTTTTTGTAAATCTCTCGTCTTGAAACTCCCAGCTCGACTCCTCCATACAATTCACACTGCTCCCTGTGTGTGACACTTCTTAGGAAGCTTCAAATGGGATCAAGGGATGAACAATCAACCAAAGTGACTCTGAGATTACTTCAAACTGAAGACACCTAAATTAGTCAGGAGCCATAGAAAAAAGTTGTTTCTAAACTTAAGCAAGGCCTTCGAAAATACAGCTTGCCTAGACTTTCCTATTTGGTAGAGAACTAGCCCTAGCTCAGGGGAATATGTATGGAGCTGTCCTAAAAAGCCCCTTTGGGAGGAGCTGCCAGCCTGGAAAGAGACTGCTTATTACCATCAGCATCAAAAAACCCAATAAAACCTTCCACTTCAGAAGTCCCAATTGCCCCCATTTTACTATACTGGGATGTACACCTTTACCTCCTGTATTTAGTGAATTATTCATCATTAAAGAAGAATATCCCAATGTTCATAATTTTTTCTCTGCTAGCAATCTACCTATAGCCAGTTAATTTGTTGGTCCCCAACCACTTAGACATAAGTTAGCAACAGAAGACTTTTTTCTTTTCAATAAAGATTTATTTTTATTTTTCATTGTGTGTGTGTGTGTGTGTGTGTGTGTGTGTGCGTGTGCAAATGAGTGCAGACACCTGAGAAGACCAGAACAGGGTGTCAGATCCCCTGGAGCTGGAATTACAGGCTACTGTGAGTCACCAACAACATGGATGCTGGGAATTAAACTCTGATCCTTTGCAAGAATACTATGCACTCTTAACCACTAAGCCATCTCTCCAATCCCAAGAAAAAAATTTTGTTCTCAACAAATGTTTTTATATTAAAACAAGAAAAAATTAGATGAATTACTAAGTCAACTAGAATAGAAAGAACAAAACAAATTCAAAGAAATTAGGAGAAAAGAAGTCATATAAATAGTAGTAGGAATTAATAAATTAAAAAAGAAACCCTGAAACTCAAGGTGCTGTTCTAAAAGTGAGATTGAAAAGACCAATCGAATAGAAAAGTCTGAGGGTAGGGGTGGGGGTATAGGAAGGATAAAAGCTAAGATAGCTTTAAGGAGAGGAAAGGGCTATAACACAAATATGGACAAAAAGAAACAAATACAAAGAGAAGAACTTGTAGACAGAACTTCCCTAGAAGTCAAGTCCTTGCCATTGGTGAGCCTTTAATTACAGGCAAAAGCCAGGGCTTCTATTGTAATTACAAGACAGTCAAAGGAGAAAGCATTTGCCTGAAGTGGATCTTAGAACAGCAAAGTCAGCACAGACATAAAAGGATGAACTCAGTGAGAACCAGGGAAAGGAGACTTGAACAGCAGCAAGTGCCTGTTGTGGGGTCGAGGGCCAAACTGAAATTCCCAGAGGAGGGTATACCAAGATCAGCTGATTCCAACTGGAAAGTTAAGGTGGAGCCAATATGAGGTCAAGAATAAAAAAACAGCCTGGGACAGGGCTGTGAAGATGACTCAGTGAGTGAAGTGTTTGCTGTGCAAGCAAGAAGACCTGACTTCCAATTCCCAGAACCCATGTAAAAAGCCCAGCGTGGACATACATGCCTATATGCTAGTGCTGGGAGGTAGAGACAGAAGGAGCCTCAGGGCCAGCCAGTTTAGCCAACTGGTGAGCTTCAGGCTCAGTGAGAGACCCTGTCTCAAAAAAATAAGATAGAAAATGAGAAAGGAAGACAATTGCTGTCAGCCTCTGGCCTCCATTTAGGCATGCACAGATATGTGCACACACAACACAAATACATGTGTACATACATGTATCACCACCCCCTTATCCATACACAAAGAATTCAGGCTGAGGCTATAGCTCAGGTGTCTAGCACTTGCTAACCATGCCTGAATCCCTCCGTGTTTGATCCAAAGCACCAAAAAAAAAAAAAAAAAAAAAGTTTGCTTGTTTTACAGATGTCCGTACGGACTGGATACAAAGCTGAATCATTTTAAGTTTTTACCTGAAGGAGTCACTTTAAACCAATGATCCAATGACACACATAATGAGTAATGGGACAAGACTGAAAACGGGCCACATTCTGTTGTATGGACTAACAACCCCAAATCACATCTGCTCTATGTGAAAGCCATGAAGAAACATCAATCAAACTGAAGAACGTTCTGCAAAACTGGGCCTATCATCCTTGAAGGTGCCTGGGCCATAAGAGTCAAGAAAAGACCAAGGACCTACTCCAGAGATAAAAGTAGCATGGCAACTATCTGCAGTTTGTTACTAAGGACTGGCTCCTTCTGCCACAAAGACTGGGACAAATGAAGAAACCTGAACACGGCCTGTGGATTATATGATATTAATTTATTTGCATCAACTCCCTAATTTGGGCAGATGTTTGAAGTTGTAGAAAAGAGTGTCTCTCTTATAGGAAACATATGCTGATATAGCAGTGACTCAGCACCACAGTGCTAACTTACTAAAAAAAAAAAGGAGAAAAAAAACCTACCAAAACTATTTATTTTTTAAGGTTGTTTCCACATTTTAAAAAGCTAGAGAGGGGAAATAAAAGCATTGCCTTCCCACTATTCTGTGACAGTGACCACTGTCATTTTAATGCATTAATAGTTTTCATAATTCATCTATAGTAACTTTTCTGCTACTGTGATAAAACACCATCACCAAGGCAACTTAAAGAAGGAAGAGTTTTTTAAGTCACATGTATGGAATAATGTGGCAGCTGATAATTTAGGATTCTGTCAGTGTATGCTCCAAGAGTCAGTAGTTCAAAGCTGACTAGTATCCAACAGCACCAGTTAGTTACACAGGAGTCTTGATGAGTGGCTGGATGGTGTGGGAGTGCACGATCTCAAGTTTTCAATCTGAGGCCTCTTTAGAAAAAAAAAAAGAAGAAGAGATTGTTTGGCTTATGGTTTCAGAGGGAGAGTCTATAATGGCGGGGGCAGCATGGTGTCAGGAAGTGGACAGAGCAGAAAGTTGAGCAACCATACCTTCCAGCAAGTACAGGAAGCAGAGAGAAACTGAAAATCCAGCAAAGCTTAAGGATTTTTGAAGCCTACCTCCAGTGATGTGCTTCCTCCAGCATCACCATACCTCCTAAAGGTTCCATGACCTTCTCCAAAATAGTGTCACAAACTGGGGATTAAGCGTCCAAATACTTGGAGCCTTATGTGGGACACTCATTCAAACCACCACAGACAGTTTCACTCATACTTCAAGTCATTGTGCATTGATTCTTCACATAGTATTATATCTTAACTCTTCCTCCTGGCTATTGTAACCTTCTTTTTAAAGGATGCTGATGCCTATCCATGATGGGAGATTTGGGATTTTTTTTTGGGGGGGGGGTCTTTTTGAAACAGGTTCTCCCTGTAGCCCTAGCTGGCCTGGAACTTGCTATGTTGACCAGGCTGGCCTTGAACTCAGAGCTCTGCCTGCCTCTGCCTCCTGAGTGCTAGGATTAAAGGTGTGTGCCACCACACCCAGCTGACTTGAGATTTTAAAATTTGCTTTTTGGGTAACTGTTTCTTGTTGTATTTAGTATTATAATTAAGCTGAGAGCTGGGTGTGGTGGTGCAAGCCTTTAGTTCCAGCACTCAGGAGGCAGAGGCAGGCAGATCTCTGTGAGTTCATGGCCAACCTGGTCTACATAGCAAGTTCCAGGCCAGCTGGGGCTATAGGGAGACCCTGTCTCAAAAAGACCAATAATTAATAATAATAATGCTTAGAGAACATTCTCACAAATATATCTTTCTTCGGTGCTAAGATTCTTTTCTCAGACTTAAAAAATACAGCTGTGGTCAGTGCATATGAACATTTAATGGGGTCCATTAACTTCTATTTCAAAGTATTCTTTCAATCAGCCATCAGAGCTGCTCCTGAGTGCTTATATGGTGCTCCGGGTCCAGAATTAAGGATTTTCATTATAATACATATTTATCATTGAGTGGGCTATTCTGAGGTTTCCAGAACAAAAAGTCACACTTGTATCAAACCTCCTACACAGCTGATTATGTCTGTGATTGTGAAGAGCTGGAATGTAACAAGTTCAGAGCCAAATTGTCTTGGTCTATCTTTAGCCCCCTCTTGAGCTATCATTGCCCACCTCTGTGTTTGACCTAACATCTTTGTGACTATCAGGTAAAGTCTATTTTAGAATACACAAACAGACCCCACTAACCCAAAGGCTAAGAATGTTATCACATACTTTCTGAGATCTCTGGCAAAGATGCCCCTGCTTTACTGTAACTCACTTGATCTTTTCACCGTGTCTGAAAACTGCCCTGATTTATAACTTTCTTTGTTCTGTTACTTTAAAATTTTCATAAAACTGTTACCACATTAGGGCTGGAGAGATGGCTCAGCAGTTAAGAGCACTGGCTGCTCTTGGAAAGGACCTGGGTTCGATTCCCAGTACCCACATAGCAGCTGACAACCATTAGTAACTCCAGTTCTTTTGACCTCCTTGGGCATTTCATGACATGGGTGCACTTACACACATGTAGGTAGTACATTTATACCCATAAAAAAATAACAAAAAACTGTTAACCACATTCTAACATAGTATTTAGGATAACCTGAATCTGTGTGCCTTGGTCATGATCACTCATGTTTGGCTACAGAATCAACTATCTCTTATTCCTTAGGTAAGAGCCTTTTTTTAAAATCAACAAGCATTTCTGCCTGAGAAGCTGAATATTTTCCCATACTTATTATAAAGCATATTTTTTATAGAATTAGTTTTATGATTTGCTTATTTTTCTTTTACTACAAAATATTTCATGTGGACTTAAATGAGCACCCAACAAAAAAAGATGAAGTCTTTCTCTACCTGGAGTTAGATATAACACACAAATATACATATGCATATATATGTATATTTGTATATATATGTACATATATATGCAACTACATGCCAATATATGTATTTGTGGGGAAGGGTGCTGGAAATTGAGCCCAGGGCCTCATGCATGCTAAACATACATTCCATCACTGAACTATAACTATATCCCTAACCATGATAATCAATTTTTAATCTTTATATACTAGTGATATTTTCCAAGAAAAACAAAATCAGAGTTCCTAACACTGATTGAAAAAGACAGTCTGCGGGCTGGAGAGATGGCTCAGTGGTTAAGAACACTGGCTGTTCTTGCAGAAGACCCGGGTTCAAATCCCAGTACCCACATGGCAGATAACAATTGTCCGTAATTCCAGTTCCAGGGGATCTGACAGCCTCTTCTGTCCTCCATGGGCATGACATGAGTGCACTTACCTACATGCAGGCAATATACACATACACATAACATAAAAATAATAAATAAAATCAGAAAGAAAGAAAGAAAGAAAGAAAGAAAGAAAGAAAGAAAGAAAGAAAGAAAGAAAGAAAGAAGAAAGGAAGAAAAAGACAGGCTGGGGGCTAGAGAGAGGACTCAGCAGTTAAGAACACTGGCTGTTCTTACAGAAGACCCGGGTTCAATTTCCAGCACCCATGTGGTGGCTTACAACTGTCCATAACTCCTGTTCCAGGAGAATCTGGCACCCTCTTGTGACCTCTATGGGCTTTGCATAATATGGGTGTACTTACATGCAGGTAATACACTCGTACACATAAAAATAATAAAATTTAAAAATTTTAAAAAGTAAAAGATAGGTTGTACCGATAATCTTGAGAAGAGATGGGAAAGATTCTTCCCTGATCTTCCACTGAGTGAGCCATGTGGCTCTGGAGTTCTGAAAACACCTAAGACCAAGCAAAATGTAGTGGAGAGAAAGCTTGTGACTCAGTAGCAAAAGAGCTGACTTCCTGTCGGGCATCAGAATTAATACATGTTCCTTTGTTTGTTGCCATGTATGAAGACTGTGTTTTTAGTAATTACTTCCTCTGTTTTTTTGCTCAGATTAAATTTGGTCCATGATATTTTAAGGGTTGTCAAAGCCCTTTTGTAAACAGAGAGAACTCAAAGTGATCCCAATGCAATGGGTGCAGCCCACCGACAGCCGATTTAATCAAAGGGGAATTCAGAGTATTCATAGAAAGCAATTGATTTTCAAGAGAAAAGTCAGCAGGATCAAACAGCCAGTTGGGATGAAAATCCCTTGAATCACCCCTATTGCTGTGTTTTCTACCAACCAACTCCTGCTTCCATATAGTATAATAGCCAAATTACTGTAATTATCCTACAACACAAGTGGCATATCAACATTATTTTAAACGTTGATTTTTTTGCATAATCTTTCATTATTATCATTCAGCCTTCCATTTGGAAACAGAAAACAACAACAAACTGTGATCTAGCCCCAAAAGAAAAAAGGTCACCAGAGAGCACAAATAAAAGGGTTATTTACATGTGAATATACTGAGATGTGTTCTACAGTCAAATACACTCTTGAAATTCATTAAATGCCTTCTCCCCTGCTTCATAAATATGGGCAAAAGAGACATCGCCTACTGGGAAAATAATCCCAGCACATAATGATCATAACGAATATAAATAAAGCCACTTTTCTTTCAAAGACCTCCAGGCCCTATATCAAAGTGCGTTTGTTTCCACCATTGTGAAATGAATCTGACCGCTGGAGAGCAAGGCTGAGTCACAGCACAGGTTGCTCCCTGTGCTGAAGAGGGGAGGAGGGATGTGGCTCCCCTTCATCTTGCTCTCTGCAAAATAACAGATTCATAGGCAGCTGCCATCATCTGTTGCTGCTGTTGTCTTTGAAATTCTGGAAATTCTTAGAAGTCAGAACTGAAATGAAGATGGAAAATCAGCAACAGGTTTTGTTCAGTGCAACCAAAAGGCCCACCCAGAGGGCTTAAGGCAGTGTCCCTGGCCATGAGCTCTGGGTTTCAGGTCTGCCTCATATTCTTCCTGGTATGTTACAAGTCCAAAGATTCCACCCTGAGAATCCTGCAGGAGTCTAAACTTGAGAACAACTGATTCTGTAAGTCTGGGATTGTTTACTTGTTTTATCGATACTTCTAGCAAGGAATTCACATAATTAATTCTAAAAAATCAAAGTTGGAAAGGGTGACCAAAACCTTAGAGAAGGCATTTTCACATGCAGTTCAGGCTGGGGATCTGATTCAGTGGTAGAGTGCTTACCTAGCATGCACAGATCCCTAAATTCAATCCAGAACACTGAGGGTAATATAAAGCTTTAAAGATGACAACTCAAATGGAAACAAACCCCCGCTGACATATAGTAAGCCCTGCACACACAGTCCATAATGCTGCTAACTTTGCTGCATTGCCAGGATTACAATCACAGACTTGCAACCCTGGCCACAAGGCACCAAGGAATCACACAAGACCCTAGAGAAAGAAAAGGCAGTGGGAAGAAAGGCAACTGAGATGCTGATGATGAGAACAGGAGATAAACTGGCCAAGTAGGGCGAGACCCCAAAGCAGCAGTTCTGAGAATGTCCTTACTGGAGGCCAGGAACACCAGAGGAGAGTTCTGGGTCCTGTTTCTTTGTTACCTCCTAAATGAGCACCTCTGCCTAAAGGCTATAGGCAACTACAGACAGAAACTGAGAAGAGGCACAAGGACATCTGATTGGGGCAACTGGACCAACCAGCTCATCCTCCTCCCCATACCTCATCCCAGTTTCCATGTAAGTCCTTCAAAAAGCCCTCATACTAGTAGCTCATGGTACCCCATTTCCTGGGACTGTTCCTGTGGCACAGGAGCCCTGCACTCTCATTCTGCCTCTTATGCACCCACCTCCGAATCTATAACAAACCTCTCTAAAACTCACCCTCTGTGGTTTTTAAACCCTTCACTGAATCGGTGAAAGTTTATGTGACCATGAGCATCTAGCACCTAACTTTTGAGTTAAGCCCACCCTGGGTCAAGAAAAGCTCCATTGCTCTCAAAGACACTCCAAGATTCCCATATCACTGAAGCCCAAATCACAGAGGAAAATCAGTACATTTGGTGGCACCTGACACCAAATAGGTAACAATACTTTATGGCCACCTCAGTCTCAGACTTCTAGCCTCAGAACTGAGAGATAAAGTTCTGTTGTTTAAGCTGTTTCCAGGGAAACTGAGGGATCCTGGTGACAAAGATACCTCTTGTTTACAGTGCTTTGTTTTGCCCTAGCACATTAATACAGAGCCCTGGGGAGTCTCCAGTTGACTAGATACAGGTATCTGAAGTCTGAAATGCACACACATCCACAGGAATGTTGCTCTGTAGAGGAGGGTTTTGATCATGCTTGAAGTCCATGTTCAGAACAAAACAAAAGAGAAGAGGATCAGAATATAAGATAAGCCATAGGAAAAGAGGCTAAAAGACCTGGGAATGTTTAGTATACAATGAATAAGAGATAATGTAGTCATTGTTTTCTGTAGCTCCAGCATGTAGAGAGTATTCACAGAGCATTTCATAACCCAAGAGAGGAGAGAATCTGAGGTAAGAAGCAAAAGTAAATTCAATGTAAAGAAATTAAATATGATATAACCATTTCCTGACAGAGTGATGCGTTTAATAATTCTGAAGGCAACATTGCTGTTTTACATGGGATGTTATGAAAAATAGTATTCAGAATGGCTTTTTCACATATAATAAGCAACACTTCTCCTGGAAGGAAGGCTTGGGTACAAGGGACTATGCTAATTATCTTTTTGAAAGCCCACAATTCTGTTATATAAAATTAAATTTCTCCCAGCCAAGGAGCACATCAATTCTACAGGGATTTTTATAAGGTGGTCCCCAGGTGTGTAATGAGATTTACAAGTCTGAACCTTGCAGGGGTCTTTCAAAACAGAGATTTGTGCTGCCCAGAACACACCAGCCTATATGAGGAACAAAAGTTGTTTTATTTGGGCTTTAAAAAAAAAATTATTAAACCGGGTGATGCCAATACAGCTGTAGAAAGGCAGGCTGTGCCCTATTTTGCCTTATGCATCAAGAAAATTGCCAGTTCAATTCTGATTCCAAAATCTTTATTGTGATGATGTGGCTAACAAAAGACACAGCTTGATTTGCAAACACCACACAGGGCCAGTGATGGGGCCAACTGGAAGAAAATACTGTTTTGAACCATTTTACTGTCACTGAAGGGGAATATTCTTTAACTACCAGGCATATGGAACATCTTGATGTGGTTCCACACATCCTCAGAGGCTTCTCATTTAAGAGGTTCTTAGAAGACCTCACTTGGTGCAATCTCCCACACAAACAGAAAGCTCTTTTTTTTATAGTACACATGACTGGTTTTTGGTTTTTTTTTTACAAATTCTTCCAACATTCCAGGAACTCAGCACTTCTAAAATAAGTTCTTCACTAAATAAAAACAAATAAACTTTTACTAGTTTTCCCTATATTGATTCAAAATATTCATCTTTAGAACTTGTTTCTATCAGTCTCAGTATGGTCCTGAAGGCTGCTTAGCACAAAAAAAAAGCCAAAATTTACAAATGGGTACTAGGATGGATAGATACATGATGGATTGATACATGATAGATAGCTGGCTAGACAGATATAGACAGACAGACAGAGATACAGAGACATAGGTAAATAGTGATATATATGAAAAAAGTGCACCTATGTGGATACACATGTGCAATACATATATAAATATATATACATATATATATATATTATTCAGGGAAATTGCAAATTGTGTATAGTTAAGAGTTTTAGATTCGGTGGAAACTTATAAGGCTGACATGATTGTCAATAGCTAATCATAATGGTCAAAGCACTAGGGAAGGAAGGTTCTGAAAAATATAAAATTTTAGCTAGGTGTGGTGGATGGGAGGGGGAGAGAGAAAGAGAGAGAGAGAGAGAGAAAGAAAGAAAAAGAAGAAGTTGTTTTGATGTTTTTCTAATTGGAACTTTGAGGCTGGTGTGAAATTGCAAGTTTTCACAGTTGCTGAGTCAGGTCAGTTTATTTGGGAACACTGGGAGAAGACTGAGGAAGAGAAGTAGGGAAGGGAAGGAGCAAACACAGTGTGTATTACAACAATCACTGTGGCCAGCTGGAATTCACTCCTACATTCATGTTGTCCGAGATCGTCCTCCTGAAGGGCGAGGGGGCTGGGGTGCTTATTTCCCAACTAGTCTGTTGTAAGATAAACAAATGCTTTTCACAGCTGATAGAAAAATACTGGATCAGCTGTATATTGGTGAGTTCCCCAAGAAGCAGATCTTGAGTTAAAGATTCAAGCATAGCCATTTATTTGGGAGTCACCAGAGAAAGCACAAGAGAGCAGCGACTTGACTCAGAAAGTAAAACCAAGCGCTTGCTGTGTTTATTTCCTAGCTCTTCCAGCTTGCAACTTGCACAGGTCAGAATGGCCTTTCTTAGATCTAGGCAAACCTGAAGATACAGAGGTGGAGATCCCTCTGTAGAAGAAAGTTATTCAAATCACGTGTCTGCACATGTGTGTACACACACAATGAAATCTGCGGATGGGTAGGTCACTGATAAATTACTAAAGTAATCTTTTATTCAATGGCACACTGACATGAGAATAGACTGATCATGTATTTAGTGAAGTATACCTGTCACTGGGGTTTTCTGCCAAAGTCATCTAAGATGGGGCTTCTTAAACCTTTTGCACTCATGATCCCTTTCATCTGAGATTTTTTTTTTTTTTTTTTTTTTTTTTTTTTTTTTTTTTTTTTTTTTGGTCTTTTTGAGACAGGGTGTTCCTGTGGCTGCAGCTGGCCTGGCACTCACTATGTAGACGAGGCTGGCTGTGAACTTACAGAGATCCGCCTGCCTCTGCCTCCTGAGTGCTGGGATTAAAGGTGTGCACCACCATGTCCAGCTTCATCTGAGAAATTTTTATGTGATCTTGGAGGGAGGTGTAGGTATATTAAAAAGGTAAGTAAATCACTTACTGAAAATAAGTCATAAAAACTTATTTTAGCAGTTATTTCACATATGTACAATTTTCCCATTTATTTATATATGCATTCATGTGTGTGTGTGTTCATGTGTCCAGGTGCTCATGCACCCATGTGTACATGTGCATAGAGGCCAGAATTCTATGTCAATATCACTCTTCCTCAGTCACTCTCCATCTTATTTTTTCAACCAGGGTGCCACAGTGAACCTGGAGCTCACTGATTCCACTAGACTGGCTGACCAGTGACCCTAAAGACCCCTAGGGACTGTCTCCCTAGCACTGGGATTACAAGTGTGCACCCCTGCATCTGGCTTTTTTTCTTTATGGGTGCTTGCTTGAACTCAGATCCTCAAGCTTATGTGCCAAGCATTTTTCTGAACCTTCTCCTCAGTCCCAATTTTACCATTAATTAAAGACGAAAGCAAATTTGTAGACTAATGAGATGGATGCTCTCGCTTACTTTTACATAAAGAATTAAATCTTGGCTGACTATTTTATAGTAAAGGATGCATCTTCAACATTTTTCAGAGTTTGTTGATTTTTTATTGTATACATTATAATTGAAGTTTTGAGAATTTCATGTATTTAGATCCCTCCTCATCTGCACTCCCCCCTACTGCCTCTTGCCCAATTCCATGTACCATATATATATATATATACTTGTATCCCCAAATGCCCTTCAGGGTAGGTCTATTTACTGGAGGATCAGCCTACCATGAGTTTTTACCCTTAAAAAAGACTTTTCTCTTGGGGCTGGAGAGATGGCTCAGTGGTAAAGAGCACTGGCTGTTCTTGCAGAGGACCTGGGTTCGATTCCCAGCACCCAACTGGTGACTACTGTCTGTTACTCCAGCTCCAGAGCATCCAACACCCTCTTCTGACCTCTGAGAGCATTGCACGACAGGTGCACTTACACACAAGCAGGCAATACAATCATACACATAAAATAAAAATAATAGATTTAAAAAAAAAAAAAAGACTGACTCTCCCCCTTCCAGCAGCCATCAGTTGCCAATACTTCCTCAAGTAGGGTTAGAGTTTCTTACCCACCTCCCCATGTTCATGTTGGGATTGTGTCTGGTTTGTGCCTACATGGGACTTGTGCACACTGTCACCATTGCTGTGAGTTCATATGAGTAAATGATGAGCTGTCTGGAAGACTCTGTTTCCTAGAAAACACCTTTTCTGTCCTCTCTTCTGCAGCCTTGGGAGGCAGAACTTTGATACTGGTGTCCTGTTTCTGGAAAAGCAGCCTGCAGGCTCTTTTTTATTTTTCTGCTATACTGGACAGCTGTGGGCTCTGTAGAGTTGGTCAATACTTTGACTTTATAACTGTCACTACTAGGAATGCTGCTTCACATAAACAAATATTCAAGATGCCAGAAATATGTTTAGGGCTATTTTAGAAATTGTTGGAAATTCTGTGCTAGTTTTAAGTCAAAAATCATTTAATGTGTGTGTGTGTGTGTGTGTGTGTGTGTGTGTGTGTGTTTGACATCAAGTATTTGATTCAATTACTCTTCACGTCTACTTTTTTGAGACAGTGTCTCTCAGTGAACCTGAAGCTCATTGATTCAGTCTGACAGGTTGGCCAATGAACTTTAGAGATCCACCTGTCTCCATCTCCCCCCGCCCCCCCCAAATCCTAACGTTACAAGCATCGTTTAATGATTTTTTAATGACATTCAAGCCGCAACTCAAACAACAGTTTTTAAAATCAAACATTTGAACACAATACAATACAAAGACATACTAATTTGAGACTTACATGCTGAAGGATCGTGATAGGAAAATATTAAAGTTTTTATAAGATCAGAAAGCTTGGAACATACAGTAAAAACACTGCAATTCATAACACCAAAGTGAGCCTAGGCATCTTGGGAAGCTCTCATCAGTGCTCCACAGTGTGCCGGCATGCACAGTGTAAAATGCAGGAGTTGTGAGTCCAGAATCAAGGCTACAGAGAAGTCACATGATAGAACATAAACAAACACTGCCTAAACACCCTGGATACATAACATATTTGATTTTGAATTAATTTTTGCCAGTATGCATTCAGAAGTCTTTTTTTTTTTTTTTCGGGGGCTTTTTGAGACAGGGTCTCCCTGTAGCCCCAGCTGTCCTGGAACTATGTAAACCAGGCTGGCCTTGAACTCACAGAGATTTGCCTGCCTCTGCCTCCAGAGTGCTGGGATTAAAGGCGTGCGCTGCCATGCCCGGATAGAAGTCTTTTATTGTTGCAAAACTTTCTGTAATCCCCCACATTCAGAGTCCACAGTTTAAGAATCTGTGATCTGCCAGGCATGGTGGTGCTCACCTTTAATCCCAGCACTCGGGAGGCAAAGGCAGGTGGATTTCAGTGAGTTCAAGGTCAGCCTAGTCTACATAGTGAGTTCCAGCCCAGCTAGGGCTACAAGGAGACCCTGACTCAAAAAGACCAAAAAAAAAAAAAAAAAAAAAAAAAAGTTGTGATCTAAGCTGTGATTCGAGCATTCAGGAGGCAGAGGCAGGTAGGTAGATCTCTGTCAGATCAGGAAGGAAAGAAGGGGGGGAGGGAGGGAAGGAGGGGGGAGGCACATTGCTAGACTGTCACCTTGCACAGAAGCAGAGATGCTGGCTTAGGTTTCACTGATGAGCTTTAAAACTCTGGATGAGCTTGGGCAGGGGTGAAATGGAGAAAACGTCACTTGCCGTAACTCCCAGCATCAAGCTTTGAGGATAAAATGAAGTCATACATATGAAAATCCTTTGAAATGGAAAAATCACTGAACAAAATATAAAATATAAGGCACAATAATGTGTGCTCACTTGAAACTAGAATTTCAGTCCATGTTTTTGAGAAATGATGTTTCCTTTACTTTGAGGTTTTCATGAGAAATAAAAAATGCAAGTGTAGATCCCAGTGCCTTCTGCATCGTCTCTGGAATCTGTTGCTGTGATAGGAAGATGGCCGGGGAATGTGTTGATGACTCTGCTTAGATGCAATGAGCAGCTATGATTTGTGATTCCATCCTTGAGCTATCTGAAAGTCTACATCAGTGCCTCCTTGGTGAAAATGTCATAAAGAATCATCTTTGTGTCTATGAACAGAAAACTGATTTTCAAAAGTAACAAGAAAAGTTCCTCCACTACCCTCACCTACCACCCATCCTAGAGCAAATGACTTTCAGAAAACACATTGAAGAAGGTAAAGAGAAGTCAGCTTCTAGCTTTCCTACCTCTGTAGGCATTTGCTTGGCAGAGACACTATATATATAGTGTGTGTGTGTGTGGTTTGTAAGTCTAGAGATTTGTTTAGCTTTGAATCTCCTCCTCCCCTAGCAAACTTTCTGAGATAAGAATTTTCCATTCCTTCTATATAGAAAACACCAGAAGCATTAGGGCTACCCAGGAGGAGTCTACATTTTTTCAATCTGTAATAATGACAGCATAAGGGGAAAAAAACCCCAAAAAGTTTTAGAACTTACTTTATGCTTGGTATTGAGCTAAGTACATTAAAACAATTCTAATATTTAATTCTCCTAACTATTCATTGGGTTGGGTATTATTTTATCTCCATTTTATACATGAGAACATTGAGCCACAAGGCACCTATTATATACCATCTTCAAACAATAATTTCAGCGCTGGAAAACAACAATGACAACTCATAGCTCAGGACTGTCTTGTGTTTAAAAGTTCCTTTAGGGGCTGGAGAGATGACTTGGCAGTTAAGAACACTGGCTGCTCTTGCAGAAGACCTGGGTTCGATTCCCAGCATCCATATGGAGGCTAAGAACCATCTGTAACTCCAGTTCCTGGGGATTTGATGCCCTCTTCTGACCTCTGAGGCCATTGCATACACAGGTTCACTTACATATATGCAGACAAAACACTCATAAATATAAAATATGAATACATAAATAAATAATATAAAAGTTCCTTCAGAACATTCCTTCTCTGAGAAGCCTGGGCAAGCCGCCTTTCACTATGAAAGAGTAATTGCCTCAAGTCTCACCTTCAGGAAAGGTAAAGTCCTCAGTGCAAAAGGGAAGCAACTTTCCATCGAGAGCTTCACAGGTTCTATGTGATGGCTGTGCACAGTCAAGACAGGCCTGTACATCCATGTGTTTGCTGTTTAGTTTGTGGTCCAGAGGACTGGCCAAACTGACACCTGAAATTCTCTAGAATAGCAAGCCCTTTGCTACCAAACAAACTGCTCTTCTTCCTATTTCCGAATGATCTTAATAAAAATCTTTCAGACAGGAGAAAGCAGTACAATTCAAAATTTCCTTATTTTACCCTAGAGACTCAAGTGGGTGAAAGGACAACCATAAAGAAAGAATAGCCACTAGTGATGATCAACATTTACTGTTCACTAAATTTTCTCGACACCGAGGAAAGCATTTTATGTGGCTTATCTCAATGAAAATTCACAACTCCTGTGGGACGAGGATTTTCCTCATGGGGAAACCCAGGTTTAAGGAAACCCAGGACCACTTACCTGCTTATGTCTGTCTGCCATAAGAACACAGTTAACCACATAGATACCAGAGTGCTTAACAAACAAAGTTTGAGATTACCTCATTTTACTTGATGAAAATCTTGACACAGACAATATTTCAAAATTGATTTCATGGTGGTGGAGATATGGCTCAGTGGTTAAGAGTGCTTACTGCACCAGGCATGGTGGCGCACGCCTTTAATCCCAGCACTTGGGAGGCAAAGGCAGGTGGATCTCTGTGAGTTCAAGACCAGCCTGGTCTACATAGTGAGTTCCAGGCAAGCTGGGGCTACTGGGAGACACTGTCTCGAAAAAAAAAAAAGTGTTTACTGCTCTTGCAGAGGACCTAGGTTTGGTTCCCGCACCCATGCCAGGTGGCTCACAACCACCTGTAACTCCAGTTCCAGGACATCCAATGGCTTCTTCTGGCCTCTTCCGGTACTCCATGTCTGTAGTATATACTCACACAGACACAAACACATAATTTTTTAAATTGGGGCTGAAGATATGGCTCAGCAGTTGAGAACACTGGCCGTTCTTGCAGAAGACCCGGGTTTGAATCCCAGCACCCATATGGCAGCTAACAACTGTCTGTAACTCCAGTTCCAGGGGATCCGAGGCCCTCTTCTGTCCTCTACGGGCATTGCATAACACAGGTGCACTTATATACATGCAGGCAATACATGCATACACATAAAATAAAAATAATAAGTAAAAATATAAAAAATTAATTTAAAAACTAATTTTATCATTTCATATAGCTAGAAATCAGTTAAGAAGTTAAAAATAGGGGCTGGGGAGATGGCTCAGTGGTTAAGAGCACTAACTGCTCTTGCAGAGGACCTGGGTTCAATTCCCAGCACCCACATGGTGGCTATGAACCGTCCTTAACTCCAGTTCCAGTGGAATCTGAAGCCCTCTTCTGACCTTCGAGGCATTGCATGACATGGGTGCACTCATATACATGCAGGCAATACACTCATACACATAAAATAAAAATAATTTCTTTTAAAAAGAAGTTAAAAATAACTACTTGACGTAGATGAATGCTACCTAAGGTGCTGTCAACATAAACATAGGAGCACCTACTTGTAGGAATGAAAGCTTAAAAGGACACAAAGCCTCTTGAAATTTTTTTTTTCAGCACTGGGAATTGTGCCTAGGGCCTTGCACATGTTAGACCAGTGATCTACCACTAAGCTACTTCCCTAAATTCTTTATTTTAAGTCATTTATTATATTCTGGCTCTCTCTCTCTCTCTCTCTCTCTCTCTCTCTCTCTCTCTCTCTCTCTCTCTCTCTCTCTCTGTGTGTGTGTGTGTGTGTGTGTGTGTGTGTTCCTTAAGTTCCACTGGGGATGCAGTCCAGAGGTAGACCTCTTATGTAACAAGCACAAAGCCCTGTGTTCAACCTCCAGTATTGAAAAAAGGTTATAAAATGTTAGCAATTGTTTTACCTTAACTTAAATATGAAAATGAACATTCTGAAAGAAAACATTCTGAATTTGGGAACCCTTAGTTTTAAAGTCATCATGTCTAATTATAAGCTGTTCAGTTTTGTCTATATGAGCCCACAGATATTTACACACAGATGTGATTAACCATGAAAATAACTCCTTCAGGGGGACTTGAGCAGGAGACCTAGTTCCATCACTTAGTAAACAGCATGGTTTTACATACAATAGGGATTGAATCTTCTGGTCCTAGAATAGCCACTGTACCTTGACTTCCTTGAATACTTGCTTCTCTTGATGGTTCCAGAATATCATCAGGATGTGGAACACAGAATCCATGGAAAGGGCCCAGTTCGAAGCACTTATGCAGCAGAGGTAAGTTCACTCTTGAGCACACGCTCATGAACCCTACAGCCATGCCTTCCACCTGAAACATCCAGAATATGGTACCCTGTCAGACTTTAGATGCTCACTGTGAAACCTCAGGGAGCTCCTAGGGAATGTGGCCCCCCAGTGGCTTGGTGGACACTCTGAATTGTTTAAGGGGGGCAGAGGGTGAATCTTAAGTAGTTCTGGTGTCCAGCACAACACATAGCATATACAACATGCTCAAAGGCATGTCTAACAAGTGACCACTGTGGACAGTCCTAGAGATTGGGTAAGTAACTTCGGGAAGTGTCTAAAGTGTCCCTGAGGAGACATTACTGGTATGTGACTCTTGTTCTCTTTCTTGGCTAATCCCCCTGCTTGATTCACTCCCCCTGCCAGCTGTTGGGATTTTTCTTTTTCTTGTTATTCAACCATAAGCCCTGGCCTTCTGGGTGCTTTTCTTCCTACCTCCCCACCATGCACATCTCTTGGTGAAATGACCTATTTTTCAACCCATCTGATCAAACTTGTGAACAGTCATGATTCCTGGCTCCTTCACAGGAAGGAACCTTTCTATTTCTCTTTAATTCACTTATTTATCACTTGGCTAGTCTGATGAAGTGAAAAAGGTGGCTTGGTTGAAACAGTTGAGTGATGTGAACTTGAGTAAGGCTGAGATGATCTACAAATGAATTACCCTTCAGCATACTAAGACGCTGGGCACAGATACTCTCACAGTGGTCTCCATGATTTTGATCTATGATCTAAAAATTTTTGATGAAGAATACACAGGCTCCCAGGAAGTTGAGTAACTGATTAACACAGTCATTCTATTCAGGAAATAGAATCCTGTGTATTCCCAGTCCCAAGAATGCTGCATCTTTACAAAAATGTTCAATGCTTTAAAATCCTAAGACAGAGAAAGAAGTGGTAATGATGTTTAATATTTTAAATGACATAGGAAAAAACAGTAAACAATTTGTTCTTCAAGATACCTTTTAATTAAAAATCATCTTGTCTTCAAGCATGTACTTGAAAAATAAATGTGAGGTGCCCTTTATTTTCCTCCCACAAATGAAATTCAAGAATTCTTTTCAAAAATTAATTGTTCTTTCATATTCCTTTCTTCACTGGACCGCCCCCCCCCCAAATGATACTTGCTGTAAAAGGCTGGATTTACACAGCTGTTTTAGAAAGCCATTGACACTTTAATGAAAGTCCAAAACAAACATTTTAATTTTTCCCAAATAACAAGTGATTGTTTGTCTTGTTTGTGCTCCTGAACAAAGGCTGTGTAGCTGCAGTTTTCTGGATTCTCTATAATTTCAGGCCCAAGACTCAGCAGACACTGATTAACCAATCCATCTACCATATGTGCAGAAAGAGATGGCCAGCCTCATTCCCGGCAGGGAAAATTGGCATCCATCTTGGTTCACGTGGAGATGTCCTTCTAATCTACAGCCATGCTGGCACAACTAAACTTCCATGGCCTGAAATACCTTTTGCTGGCTTCATGGCAAGCTGCATGTGCATGATAAGAATGTTTTATTTATAAGACTGCTGTTAGTAATGAGCTATCACACTAATGGCTCATTGTGTTTGGAATTCGGTTTCAAATGGCATGGTTCACACATTCTGATGAAAATGAGAAAAACATGTTTTGCCATTAGGAACAAAGATTTCGCATTCTCCAATTCTACAACCTGTTATAGTCCCATCATTCATCTAGGGTTGAAACAGTTTACAAAAGTTCACAATCAGAGACAACACCACAGCAAGGATGGATGGTGAACGTGTCTGCTCCTAACTTTGGGCTTTTTTCAAGTAACTGATTTGAGATATACTGCTCTAAAATATGAATTTGTAGGAATATCCAACTGTGCCTTGGTGCACGTATGTTCTCTAGAGAAATAAATGATGTGTGGACTTTCTTACTTGTACAATGAAAGGGCATTTGTTGTTAGCTGTTATCTTTCAGAGGTCACAGATCTTTCCTGCCACCACGTGTTTTCACATACTGCAAGACAAAACTGGAAATTCTGCTATTCTTGTTTGGCCTGTGAGAATCTACATGATGACCCCCAGAGGAAATTGAAAGCATTGAAAAACCAACTGTGCACCTGCCTTGTCTTCACAAACTGGTCCGACTTATGGACAAATGTGTGCTTTAACATTTATAACTCCATCCCCAAAGCCCAACAGTCAGGCATCCCTTTGGGGTGACAGTATCTCACAGTGAGGGTTTTGTCCTCATTGTGACCACTGCTGGCTTTGATCCCCTCTTCCTGATGCCAAATGCATGGCTAACCTGGCAGGCTCTCTCCCGCCTGCAGGTCAGTGGTGCATACTCGGACCACTGCTGCCTGTGCCCTGGATGATGCCAAAACAGACGCTCTGCCCATCTGTCTCTAGGAGCCACCCTTGGCCTCCAACTACCCTTCCCTAAAATCTCAGCTTGGAGTAAACACCAGATGTCAAGGTAAGCAGGATACAGTATAAGAAACCTGTACAGAACTCACAGCTCAAAAGTCACAGCTCAAATTCCTCCAAAGTAGCAAACAGGGTATAGAAAGTCCTCACACCCAGAAGTCCTTTAACCAATGTTTTCTCTCCTAGCTCAGGCTCAGGTCTCGGGTGTTCTACATGTACATACAGCCTGGAACCACCCTGGGCTGGTATGTGAAGGGGCACAACTTGATGCACCTTGTCCTTTCACCTCTGGTCATTGGTGGCACCGCCAATGTACAGTGCATTGGCTATTAATTATTGTGTCAGCTATATATACAGAAACAAGAGAAAACATCCCCAAGAGTACATATAATACTAAAAGAAATAAGCTGCCAGCTTTTGAACATTATTTACTATAGTTTCTTATACTACAAGTTTGTGTGTTTTCTGTTATTCTTGGTTTTTTGAGGGTTTTTTTTTTGAGGGTTTTTTTTGTTTGTTTGTTTGTTTTGTTTATTGCATATTTCCAGTCAATCTTTCTTCTTTTTATGTACTAATTTTGAATTAATTGTACATAGTAGTGGGTTTCATAAAGGAACACTTTTAAGCATGCCATGTACTTTTACCCACTTATTTCCCTAGCCTCTCCTCCCACTAGCCTCCTTTCTCCTCTGTCTCCTTTATTCTTTTCATGTGGTTTTATGGATCCCATATAAAATCTTTTGGTGATATAGCTGTCTTTGAGTAATTTCTGCTCCTGTAAGTAACCCCAATAAAACTCATTTGTTTACCAAGTTGGACTTTGGTGGGATCCTTACTTCAGTCTGTCCTTGGTTCCCTACCTGGAGTGAGTAGACATCTGTTCACATCTCCCCAGGAATACTGTCACACAATAGCATGCCCTTGGTGGATATCTCCAGGGGTGGGTGAAGAATGAAGAGGGGTCATCAGAATCTTGGAGCTGCTTGCACCAGCCACATGGGGCCTCCAGTTGGACTGATTACACTAAAGCTAAATGGTTTGTCAGCTTCCTTCTCTGTCTCTCCAGAAACTATAGAGCTCGGAGTTTCCTGGTGCCAAACCAAAGGGTGTGAGTTCCATCTTTTGGGCCCCAAATATCAGGCCTACTCACTTGATGTAGAAAAGCTAATATTCTAATCGTTGTATATATGTTCCTAATTTTTCCATTTTCCACTAATTCAACTAAATTTAATCATATATGACTGGATCAGATCATGAGGAAACACTGGACAAATCCAAATTGAGAGACATTGTCCAAAATAACTGGCTTAAATTGGTTTAAAATGCTATTGTCATGAAAAATAGAGATAGATTAGGGAGTTGTTTCAGATTAAAAAGTCTAAAAAGACAGGACATTGCATACAACAAATGACCTGGATTTACTTCTCCATAGAGAACACTGTTGAGACTGTCAATAAAATCTGATTAATATCAGCAGAGGGGATAATAAATTACAGGACTTATAACTGCTTGTCTTTGATCATCATACTGTAGTTACAAGTTACATAGTGGAATACTCTGTTTTTTTTAGGAAATACACATTTAAGGATTTATTAATAAATGAGGCATTGTGTCTGCAATTTACTTTCAAGTGGTTCCAGATAAATACATAGATGGATTGATGGATGGATGGATGGATGGATGGATGGATGGATGGATGGATGGATGGGTGGATGGATGGATAGGCAGATGATAGATAAGAGTGAGTAAGCAAGAGAACGACAAAGCAAGTAAGGTAAAATTCCATTATCTAGAGAATTTGTGTACTTCTAAATTTTCTGTAAGTGTGAAGTTCTATTTTTTTAAGTGAAAAAAAGTACTTTCCAAGTCAAACAAAATCCACCTTACAGAAGAATATTGATTTGTAAATTCTTGGTCATTAATTATAAAATCTTGGGATGTTCAGAAATCTCCCATAATCATCCCCTATGGGATCTTTTTCCTTTCTCCCAAACTCTAACCACTATCTCTAGAGACAAAGAACCCACAGCAGGCTGTTCACCTGTAAAGACCTCATGAAAGGATTTAACTCTGGGAAGGCTGAGGATGCACCTAGAGGGGTAGGCAGAAGGGAGGGGCATGTGAGTTCCAGATGTGCCCAGCAAACCAGCAGCAGCATGGCTCACTCCACTCATTTCTCTAAGCATGTCCCCTGGTGGATGTCACCAACCTCACACACGACAGTATGATGCTCTTCATCTTGTGCCTCTATTAGTTCAGCCAGGAAGTATTCGCCATAAATTTCCTTCACAGTGTGGTCATAGCGCATAAAAATTGGCATGAGATCATCATGGTCTTCAACCCTGTTTAATCAAAAGCCTTCGGTTTAGTGTTCCATCATTTTTCCTTCAATAGAACATCTACTGTGTGCCATCCCTGTTCTAAGTGCCAGAGTTGCAGCAACACTTGTGAAATGAATTGATATTTTCATAAGAGGAAATGAAGAACAAAACTGTAGTACATTTCAATAACTTCAAACATCTCAAACAATGCTGTGTGCCTTGGGATGAAGAGTGACAAAGCCAGTGGTGGAGATGTGTGAGGAGGAACATGTGACTTGGGACCAATCATGAGAGGGGAGGGAGCTGTGTCAAGACCTGAGGTGGATCATTAGGCAGAAGGGCCAGCATGTGGGAGAATGGGAGGTAGGGTAGCATTTGTCAGCTAACCGCCTTAGTTTGCTTTCTGCTGCTATGATAAAACACTAACCAAAGGGTTTATTTGGCTTATGCTTCTACATCACAGTCTGAGGGAAGTCAAGGCAGGAACTCATGTAGGAACTGGAGGCAGGAGCTGAAGCAGAGACCCTAGAGGAACACTGTTTACTGGCTTGCTGGCCTGGTTTGCCCAGGCCCACCTGCCCAGGGATGGTAATGCCCACAGTATGATGGCCCCTCCTAGCTCAATTAGCAATTAAGAAAATGCCTTACAGATATGGCCATAGACTAAGTGTATGAGAGGAAATTTCTCAATTGGGGTTCCTCTTCTTGGGTAACTCTAGTTTGCTTCAAGTTGACAAAAGTAACCAGCACAGGAACCAAGGGACATTTGGGGACAGTATTTTCCAAGTGTGTTCTAAGGATCACTATTTCCATGATATTGTCCGTAAATCCCTTTCCCTACCCCTAGGATGAATTCTAACACTTAAAACCAGTAGCCTACCACAGGTCCCCTTCTGAAGTGTCACAATTATGTATTTAATCATTTGAAAATATTTTAAAATGTGTGTGAGCATGTGTGTGTGTGCGTGTGTGTGTGTGTGTGTGTGTGTGTGTGTCTGCCATAGCACATGTGTGGGAATCAGAGAACAACTTGCAAGACTTGGTTCTTCCATTGATGTGGGTCCCAGGAATTAAATTCAAGTCATCAGGCTTGGCAGTAAGTACCCTTATCCTAACTGTCTGAGAAACTCTTTCCTGGTGGTCATCCACCACCTCTGGTTCTTACACTCTTTCTGCCTCCTCTTCCGCAATGATCCCTGAGCCTTGGGTTTACCTAGGATCTTATACTGTTTACCTGCTACTGTAAAAATATTCCAAACTAGGGGCTGGAGAGATGGCTCAGCGGTTAAGAACACTGGCTGTTCTTGCAAAAGACCCGGGTTCAAATCCCAGCACCCACATGGCAGCTAACAACTGTCTGTAACTTCAGTTCTAGGGAATCTGACAGCCTCTTCTGTCTTCCACAGGCATTGCATGACACGGGTGCACTCACCTACACACAGGCAATACATGCATAAACATAAAAATAATAAAAATATTTTAAAAATTCCAAACTCACAATATTTTCCCCAGCATATGTGATTTGACTACTGACCATTAATTTAGCTCTTTATTTCATTTCCCTTTCATTGCCATCATCCCATTTTATTTTCTAGTATGTTCTCTTTGATACTAATAGTAGTCCCATCTATTGAGTGAGCCATATGTATATGAAGCTCAGGGCTTTATCCCAAACTTCTCTGCCGCTGTGTTTCTCATAGCAACCAGGAGACAGGCAATGCCCTCTTCACTTTTCAGATCGGGGGGAAGCAATGTTCCCAGTGATGATGAAATGGCTTGCCTGAGATGACAGAGCTGGCAGCAGAACCACAAGATGACTGAAACACCCCCTCTCCTTCCTGGAAGGAGAGGGATGGAGAAGAGGAAATGCTGGTGAAGGTAAAAGAGTGCTGCTCAGTACCCTGAGGACACCCACCTCGTCGTTATCCATAGTAGTGTTGATTCCTAACACTCTTCAAAAGGACAGATGGCAGGGATTCCTATCTAGACAGCCAAAATCTTTTTCATTTTTCCTATCACCCTGGCTCTGATGTCATTCCCACTGGCAATATCATTCCCTCACACCAAGGCATCAGTGGGATTCCCAGGTGTGAGGTTCAAACAGTGAGCCAAAAACAAACACTAACTGTGCTTTTAGAATATGACTGTACTTCCAATGCTGCCCTTGACACTTGCCCATCTATTTTCGCATATGACCACTATGAGAATGATCAGTGGTCATCTGTGGCCAGGCATAGTGAAACTCCACCACAAATCCACCAAAGGCTTGCCAGATGCACTTCTGAAGACTAGCAGAACAAACAATACAGCATAGTGCTCAGAGCCTGAGCCAGGGAGCCAGAACACCTGGGTCTGGACCCGGCATTTGCCGTTATACAAGCTGTGACACTGCGCCAAAGACACAGTGTTCTATCACTGAGCCATACCCTCTGTGCCATGTGAAAATAAGAACATGTGTTAATCATACTGTTATAATTATTACTTATGTAGAAATGTCTAGTAAGAGCAGTTGAGGGCCATCCACAATCAGCAAGTAGATGAGTCACCACTCTGGCATCCCATTGGCAGGTATAGACAATGCAGTTCCATCCATCATTACTTATCTTATAGGTCTGTTTTCCTCACCTCTGTTCCTTATTTAACTGTCTGAAAGCTCCTCACTGTTTCCTGGGTAAGTACAAAGACCCTTGCTTCCATCCTTCCAACTTTATCACCAACCATGTGTGAGATGATACACTTGTCCTTAGAAGCAGACCATGCCATCCTCTTTCTTGCCTCTATTTCTGTCCAGCTCTCTGACACCCTTGTCTACTCCAAATTCCAGCATTCTTCAAAGGTATCCCAACCCTCTACCCTCCATGACTCTTCCTCTCAGGCTCTCTTCCCAAGAACTCAATGTTGGGGTCATCACTGGGTATAATGTCTAGTTTGGGTGTTGATTTATTATGGCCATTATGTAGCATCTTCACAACCATGGAATACATTTTACAGGACACAGAAGTTCTACAGCAGCTCCGCATTGTGATGCAACAGTGAGAGCCAATAAGAACTAAGCTCTTGACTTACACTGACCTTGCCACAAAGAGAAGTGATTGTTAATCCAAGAGAGTGTATGTGGAAATCTAAACACCACACTGGAGGCACCACAGCCTCTCTACTTAGCCTCCGACTCTCACTACTAAAGAGCCTGCAAAGGCACTTCAACATTTAAGACTTAGTTTTCTCATCTTCAAAAGGAGTGAAGCCAGCATAACTGGGAAGGTGTAATGAGGTGACACCAGTGATGTACTTTAGCCCACTCCCTGCACACAGCAAGCCCTCAGCAAGCGTTTGCTATCTGTGTGAGGTCTCAGACCTTAGAAGAGCCTAGAACATTCTACTCCTTTGTAGGAACAGCCCACTTCCTACTTAACCTGACAAAAAGCTAGTGCCCATAAGAGGTGACTTTTTTCTGTAAAAATAATCCTTGATGATACTAGTTTTAAAAATATTCTGAAAGTGGGGCTGGAGAGATGGCTCAGTAGTTCAGAGCACCAACTACTCTTAAAGAGGACCTGGGTTTGATTCCCAGCATCCATGTGGCATCTAACAACCATGCTTAACTCCAGTTCCAGGGGATCTGATGCCTTTTTCTGACCTCTGCAGGCACTGCACAACACAGGTGCACTTACATGCATGTAGTCAATACACTTATATACACATACAATTTTGCCAAAAATTGTATGAATATTTATTAACAAATTAATTATTTTACACAACAGGAAAAATAATATTCTAAAAATTTTAAGTGGGTTAAAACAACAATCATAGATGTAGTGGTGCATGCCTTTAATCTCAGCACTCAGGAGAAAGAAGCAGGAAAAATCTCTGAAATAGAGGCCAGCCTGGTCTACATAGTGAGTTTCAGACCAGCTGGGGCTACAGAGACCCTATCTCAAAAAAAGCCAACAAAAACAAAAAACAAAATGATAGCAATTATATAAGAAAGTCAAAACTTGGCTTATATGATGAATACAAAAATATTACCTGGATATTAAAATCAGGAATAAAGATGGAGAGACAGAAGTCCCTAAGCCTATTCATGAATCTTCCATGACCCATTAACAAAGTTGTCCAAAATCAGACCTCAATACCTGAGGATGGCCTGGCTGGTGGCTCTAATTCTACTGGGGGCGGGGGAGTAAACACCCAACCTTCATTCTGAACACTCTCTTAAGTCTTTCCCCAAAATGCACAGAGAGGAACTTGTTCAACATGTTAAATGTATTCCTTGGGGTAATTGATAATTTAAGATCTTGCATCACCCCAAGCGCTAATGATAATGGATGACATCAGCCTCGAAGTCTCAAATGGCATATGACAAAGCCCAACCCTGCAGAAACAAAACCTCCAGCTAAGGAGAACCATCCATGCAGTAAAATGCTGAAGTGTGAGTGCTCTGAAGCCATGAGTATGGCCTATCAGAGTCGAGTGAGTTGGGCAGGAGGACAGCTCCATCTCAGTGTGAGTTTGCCAGACATACACCTGCCCTTTGTACACTGCACAGCACTCCCATGGTGATGACTATTTTAGGGTTATAGTCCATCTGTACAACGGACAGTAAAAATTATACAGTTCTCTGAAAAGTAACGCTCCTTTATGTCTTCTACCGAGAATGTGGTTTGCAGGGGGCAGTCAATGCAATCAACTATAGAAGGTTTTAACTTGTTTAGAGAAAATAAAGGGTTCATCCCATAAATACTTATTGTTTTCCTGGGCACTCAAATGTCCATCAGACTGAAAGCCACATCAGCCAAAAAAATGGAATTGAATTCAGGACTTAAAACTAATGAGCTGTCAAAGATATCTCACTTGGAGAAATGAGTATATTCTAAACGTTGGGGCATTACAAAGCTAAGGATGGCCTGGTTGGTGGCTCTAACTGGCTTCCTAGAAGATGGAGAGATGAAAGGACAAACTCACTCATCATATTCACTACATCAGTTAGCCAGAATGTTGAGGATGGTGGTCCTCAGATCTCACGGCTTCCTAGGAGCCTGGAAGAGTCTCTTGGTGACAAACAGATCCTTGGATTGCTTTATCTCTGCAGCATCCTGCCTGCTCCATTTAATCACCATCCTGGAGGAAAACCACAGTCTGGATTCCCTTGAGGTGGAGAAGTGTGCATTGTATGCTCCTAGCAAAGCAACCGTACAACTTCACAGATGGGAATGTTCAGCCCAGGACTCTGAGGGCGGCAGCAGCTGCCACCTTAGCATTCAGAATACTGGCCCAGGCTCCTCTTGCCTGTCACACAGCATTTTCCACATTCAGAGGATCTGCGTTTCTCTAGCTAGACTTAAAAATCTACTGCTAATCAAAGTAATTGTCACTTTAAATGCCACAAACATATTACGTTGTATTTTAAGAAACTGGTGAAGAAAAATTCACTGAGAATCCAACTTATTCTAAAGAATACAGTGTATGCTGTTCAAATCATTGTTTTTACCAAGAACTTTGTCTCAATATGGTATGGGGCAACACAGAGTTGTCACCAGCTACATTCTCTTTAGTCACAGGCAAAAAAATGAAGAACCTTTTCCTTTCCAAGATCTCTTGTGACCTCTAGTGGTCTTCCTTAAGAAAATCAAATCCATTCTTTCTAAACCCCACTTGAGAAATTCAAAATGGAGTTTAAAAACATTTAACTTAAAAAAAAAAAAATTAACTTCCTAGGCTGGAGAGTTGGCTCAGTGGTTAAGAGCATTGGCTGCTCTTGCAGAGGACCCAGGTTTGATTCCCAGCACCCACATGGCAGCTAATAATCATCCATAATTCCAGTTCCAGGGGAATCTGACACTCTCTTCTGACCTTGGCAGACATTGCACGACACAGATACACTTACATACATGCAGGCAATACATTCATACACATAAAATAATAAAATATTTTTAAAAACATTTAACTTCTAATTATTGGCAAACATGATATTTAAAATTATGGGGGATTTTAAGCACAAACTTTCTAAGATATTAAATGACTTCAAAGTATGTGCCAGGCCAACTAAGGCCCCATACCATCCATACCACCAGGATCTAGATCTTGGCATACCACTGCTCCAGTGGGATTGCCCACCGAACTATGTGCCTAGCAGGGTCTCTTGGTGGCAAACTTCCCAGGGTACGAGAAGGTCCCTGGCTAAATTCCGTAACTGTTCTACCTCTCCTCTTCAAATGCTTCAGGATATTCATAACTTTCACTTAAAGTGTTCATTTCTATGAATTGCCTAGAAGTCAAATTTACATATATTTCTAAAAAGCACAGGACTATCAGATGTCTCATAAAAATAATTGCCTTGGGCTAGAGAGATGGTTCAGTGGTTAAGTGCACTGACTGCTTTTGCAGAGGACCCAGGTTCAATTCCCAGCACCCACATGGTGGCTAACAACTGTCCGTAACCCCAGTTCCAGGGGATCCGACCCCTTCTTCTGACCTCGATGGGCACTGCACAACATGGGTGCACTTACACATATGCAGTCAATATACTCATACACATTAAAAAATAATAAAATAAAATATAAAAAAATACTTGCTTCAAGGAGTGAAAAGTATTTTTAAGCCTTGTTTTAAATACCACATTCTTCTTCCTTTTAAAAACATTAGTTATTTTTAATTTTTCATTTTGTATAATAGTTGCACATAT
The DNA here is from genome assembly GCF_000622305.1 of Nannospalax galili. NCBI lineage: Eukaryota > Metazoa > Chordata > Mammalia > Rodentia > Spalacidae > Nannospalax > Nannospalax galili. Next base: position 2,025,267 of record NW_008329677.1, read on the forward strand.
TTTGGGGAGTATAGTGTGATAATTGATACATGAATGCGTAACAAGCAAATCAGAGCCATTAGCATTTCCATTTTCTTAAACATTCATCATTTCTTTGTGTTGGAGCTTCTGGTTTCCTCTCTTCTAGCAGACAATATTTTTCATCTGTTTCAGAAAACAGTAATGCTGAACCAAAATAGTTAACCATTGTCATCTACAAATAAAGCAGTATTCCGTGAAGAAAAACCTTAGTTAACAACAGTCAAGCAGTACATAATCTTCCCCTTGGCTGAGTCTTCCCCATGAAAGACCAGGAGATTTAAATCATGAGCATTTCACATCTACCGCTGGTGATTAATTAAGCCCACTGTAGGTTTTTAAGGTGTGTCCAGTCGCAGCTAAGCTTTATTTCGGATACAGTGAAGAACACAGAAGAGTAACTTCATTAATTAGTGTCTAAGTAGAGAGCAGATTACAGCGTAATTTTCCACATGGGTAAATCAAAGAAATGGGAGAAAGGATTATGGTGTTAATTCATTGGCTCTGAATATGTTTCTAGTTAAATGGCTGAAGGATAATTATATCCCCAAACCCTTCCCTGGTTTAGTATCTTAAGAACTGTGTTTGTCACCATTAATTATCAGTGCAAGTAACTACTGATGAAACAGATGTCAAATATGGGGGAAATACATGTAATGTGGCGGCAGAAAAGAGGCACATAGCCACACCTATTCCACATTGTATGACATCATCTTTGTGTTTCTAGAATTAAGTCTACATGTGACATTTCAAGATACAGGAAATTGTATACCCACAAATACCAAAACTCCAATCTAAATATTGTGGATAAAGGGCTTTAAAAATGTGTTACACTTCTGGACCTCCTTCAAGCAAAAGCACTGTCATAATGTTATAGGCTCCACTAGAATTCTCTACGGTGCCCTTATCTTTACGTACTTTCCTTGTTATGAGGCACCCTCTGGCTTTTCTTTGCATCAGGACCACACCCCTCTTGGGATTTGTTTCTTTCAGGATTTCTGTGATCTGAGCAAGCAGAACAGTTAGCCGTCTGAAGGAATATGAACAATACCTCAGGTCAAATAATTTGGAAGTTTATTTCTAGCTTTGTGGCCCTGTCTACCGGAAGGCCACAGCCCATTCCACTAAGTCAAGAGAGAAAAAGGCAGAAAAAAATAATAATAAGGGTGATAAGAAGGGAGTAAGGAAGGGAGAAACAGGTCAAGTCAGAACTATTACTGTAACTGTGAAGGTTGGTGTTAACTGTCAAACTGCCAACTTGATTTGGAATCACTAGGGAGACCAGCCTCCTGGCACACCTATGAGGGATTATCTATGTAACTTTAGCTTCTGGGCATGATTGTTGGGAACTATTCTGATTATGTTTATTGAGGTAGGAAGATAGGCCCACCATGGGTGGTACTGTTAACTGCCTGGGATCCTGGACTGTATAAATGGAAACAGGAAGCTGAGCAGCATCATGCATATATTCACTGGTCTCGTCTAACTGCAGATGTGACCACTGCAAGCTTTTGCAGCCTTGACTTCTCCATCATGATAGACTTTACCCTGTATTGTAAGCCAGAAAAAACCTTTTCTCCTTGAAGTTGCTTTGTCAGGGTATTTTATCACAGAGTCAGGAAAGTAACAAGATGATGAAATGCTTCGCTAAGAGCTGGGCTGAGCGTATCTTATCTCCTGTTACCTATATCCTGAAGAGCAAAAGTGAGGTATCAGAGAGCAAGTTAACAAATAAATCATCTCACTAAAAAGTGAAAGAAAGACATCATTTTTGATGGACTGCTTCTGTGCATGTCACTTTCAACATTACATTTATAAGCAAAGTTTCTATTACAATTATGTGTCACAGAATATCTATGTTAAAAGCATTTAAGTCTTAGTATTTCTCTGGAAAATGATAAATTACAAGATCCAAATGGGTATACTGCTTAAATGTTAAGAAAACACTGTGGCACAGTGGCATATGTCTTGAATCCCAGCACTAAGGAGGCAGAGGCAGGAGGATCTCTGTGAGTTCAAGGCCAGCCTGGTCTATATAGCAAGTTCCAAGCCAGCTAGGGCTACAGAAAAAACAAAAACAAAAACAAAAAAGCTTTTGGGGGCCAATAGATGGCTTAACAGGTCAAGAGTACTTGCTTCCAAGCCTGACAAACTTGAGTTCAATCCCTGGGACACACATGATGAAAGGAGAGGAGAACTGACTCTCACAAGCTGTCCTCTGACCTCCATATGAGCACTCTGGTATGTACACACACAACACACACACACACACACACACACACACACAAATACGTAACATGTAATAAAAAGTTTTTAAAAGAAAATACTTTTGGAAATGTAACCAATCCCCACCCTCCATGCCCAATCCAACCTACTCTTCCCCTCTGGAGCTGTTCATCAGGATAATTTGTAAGCTGGAAATTACTTTATATTCAAATGTTTTATTCATTTAAAATGGAACTTGTAAAATGGCACTCACACCCACACTTACTGAGATAAGGGTCATTTAAAACAGTAAAATACTATTTTGCTCTAGCAGATTAGAAAGGTTTTAATAACTGAAAACATCCAAAGGCTGGGGGTATAGCTTGGTGGTAGAATGCTTGTCCAGTATATATAAAGTCTTGGGTTTTATCTCTAGCACTTGAGAAACAAAAGGTTTAATGTAATTAGAATCTGTAACACTGATGGGCATAAGGAAACAGAACTCTATTGATTAGAATATAGATACTTATTTTAGTTGAACAATTTGATAGTATTTTTTTTTTGTCCTTTTGAGACAGGGTTTCCCTGTAGCCCCAGCTGGCCTGGAACTCTTATGTAGACCAGGCTGGACTTGAACTCACAAAGATCCACCTGCCTCTGCCTCCCGAGTGCTGGGGTTAAAGACACGCGCAATAGTATCTATTTTTAAATCTTAGTATTTCTTATCCAAAAATTCCACTTCTAGGTACCTATCTTACTGAAAAAAATTATCATGAATACAATATGCATTTATCATTTTTATAGAAAAACTTGAAAACAACCTAAATTTCTGTGTTAGTCAGTATTCTTTCTTTCCTGTGGCAAATATCCAAGAAAAACAACATAGTATAAGAAACATTTATTCTTTCTCAAAGACTTAAAGACTCAAAGTTTTCAGTCCATCTTGGTGGGAGGCTGTGATGGAGATCCAAATGTGGCCATCAGGAAGCAGAGACAAGGCTTGCACTCCCTGACTTCCTCCTCCTTATTCATTTGAGCCCCAAATGCTGTTGCCCACATTTGGGATGAGTCTTCACCTCTTAGTCAATCCTCTCTGGAAACACACTCACAAAAATACCAGAGGTGTGCTTTATTAAAAAACTAGGTACTCTTCAACCCAATCAAGTTGACAATTAAGAGTAACCATCACTAATTTCCATAAATAATGAACAGCTGAATGAATTGTATCACACAATGTCAGGCCCCCATAGAACAGGCAGTCATCAGAAAAATCAAAATTCATTATTAAAGTTTTTATTAGCATGAATTAATTATATACAATGGGTTTCATTATGATATTTTCATACATGTAAATGATGTATCTTGGCTATATTCACCAGTTACTACCTTCTCTGTCCCCCTACTCCTGCTCACTGTCTTCTTCTTCCCAGCTAGACTCCCTTCTACCTTTCCTTTCATGTCTTTTTTCTTGGTGTCCCAATGAGTTTCATTAGAGTTGCTTACAGGAGCATGGGTGAGAGAATATACACTGGACCACTGGTACTTTACCAATGGAGCTCCTCCCCTCCAGCTACAGTTAACCATAAAGATGATGGCCTGCTGAATCAAGCAAATCATTAACAGAGCACATGATCACAGCACTTTAGACTCACAGAGTATGTATACAGACAGGTATACATGTGTGTACACATGAACATATAGCCACTCTTCAGTATACATATAGGATTGGTTCTAGGACACCACGAAAATGCCAAAGTCAGAAGATGCTGAAGTATTTTATATAAAATGGCATAATAAGGCTGGCGATAAAGCCCAGTTGGTAGAGTTCTTTGGGTTCAATCCCCAGCATACCATAAAACCCAGCATGGCGGTACACACTGGTAACCCAGCACTGGGGAGGTGGAGGCAGGAAGATCAGGAAGTTCAAGGTCATTCTTGGCTTCATAGTGAGTTTGAGGTTAGTGTGGGCTACATGAGCCCCTGTCTCAAATAAATAAATAAATAAATAAATAAATAAATAAATAAATAAATAAACAGAATTTGTATATAACCTATTATAACCTTCTGTGTACCTTAAATCATCTCTAGATTACTTCTAATATATAATAAAATGTGAACATCATGCAAATATTTGTTATATGGTATTATTTAATAATAAGCACAGTCTATATGTATTTGATTCAGATGCTTTTGTTTTTTGAGACAGAGTCTTCCAAAGATTGCCTGGAACTCAAAATCTTTCTGTCCCCTTCCCAAGTGCTGGGATTACAGGCATGTACCAACATGCCAGGTTCAGAGGTAACTTTTCCCTCAATATTTTGGTGGTTTTGTTGTTGTTCTTTGCAGTGCTGTGGACTGAATCTAGGACCTCACATATACCAGGCAGGTACTAGGCCAGCTCAGTGTATTTTGTTGTTGTTTTTGCAGTTGTTTGCAGAGGAAATATTTTAGTTGAATTCATGGATGCAAAGCACACAATTAACAGACAGAGAGTCAACAGTACTTGCACGTATGAAGCTAGTTATAAATCAGTTTACTTCCTAAAAAGCTTTGTGATTTGAAAATACAATTCATTTTACTAAGTGAACCTATCCCCCAAATAAGCAGTAAAAATGGCAGGGGAAAAGTGATAGATTCTAAAATGAAATTAAAAGTACAACAACTATTAGACTTCTTACAAGATCCTGTGTAATTAATTCGAGATTTCCCACTATTTAAAAAAGAAAATCTGCCTACTTGTGAATACTATACAATGATTCCCTTAAATAATGTACTTCTTGAAAGGCAAAGGACTTATCTGCCTCCACTGGAACTAACAAGGGAAACTTCATGAATCAGAAATAAAACTTGAAAGGGGGGTGGTAACTGGAGAGATGACTCAGCAGTTAACAGCACTGAAGACCTGGGCTCAGTTCCCTGCCCTCAGATGGTGGCTAATAATCATCCTTAACCTCAGCTTTAGGGCATGTGATATCCTCTTCTAACCTCTGTTGGCATTGCACAGATGCAGCACACTTACAAACATGCAGGCAAGGCACTCATACACATAAAATAAAAATAAGGTAATTTTTTAAATTAAATAATTTGGAAGATAAAAGCCAGGGATGGTGGCACATGTCTTTAATCCCAGGACTTGGGAGGCAGAGGTAGGTGGATCTCTGTGAGTTCAAGGCCAGACTGGTCTACATAGTAAGTTCCAGGTCAGCTGGGGTTATAGGGAGACCCTGTCTCAAAAGGAAAAAAATAAAAAATTGGAAGATGTGAGGGAATCAATTTTAAAAATGTTATTTCACTCACAAAATTCCCTTTCTAAGGTTTTTTGCTCACATTACTATCTATATCATGATCAGAATGATGTTATAAAGAGAGGATTAGAAAGTATTTAGCTATTTATGAAAAGAAAAATTTAAAGTATTCTATGAGGGGCTGGAGAGATGGTTCAGTGGTTAAGAGCACTTACTGCTCTTCCAGAGGACTGGGGTTTGGTTCCCAGCACCCACAGGGCCACTAACACCTATCTTTAACTCCAGTTCCAAGAGATCTGACACCCTCTTCTGCCTCTGCAGGCATCAGGTATACACGTGGTACACACTTACATACATGTAGACAAAACACATATTCACAGAAAATAAAAATAAATAAAATCTTTAAAACTGAATAAATAAGCCAGGCACGGTAGTACACACCTTTAGTACCAGCACTTGTGAGATTGAGGCTAGCCTGGTCGACACAGCGAGTTCCAGGCCAACTGGGGCTACAGAGAGACTCTGTGTCAAAAAGACAAAAAAAATTAAAAAATAAAAAAAAAAACAAAAAAAGCATCCTATGAGGAATTGTCTTCTCTCTTGTCCTACATTAGATGAGTAATTTGTACCTGTTCCAATCCTTGGAGATCTTCCTTTAGGCACCTGTTGAGCTCTCTGAATGCAAATCAAACACTGTGTGGACAGTAGAACAGCTCACAGTGTGAGCCTGGAGTAACTCTGTGCTGACTGCAGAATGGTCAGCACCTGCAGGGAAGCTTCTGGCCTTCGTTTTCGTTCACCACCAACTTCCCTGAAGAGTAGTGCACACTCTCTGCCTTCACTTCCTTTGTCATTTGCTCAGCCCAGTGCAGTTTGATCTCCACTCTTTAACCCTTCCCTTTAAGGAGGAGGAAAACCAAACACACAGCCAAGTGTCCAGAGGCAGGACACTAGGTGCCGAGTGGCCAGGGTTGACACACAAGAGCTAAAGGGGCGAACGTGAGAGAAAACAAAAATCCAGACCCTAGGGAAGGCAGAGCTCAGAGCTGGAAGAACAAGAGAAGAGATGTAACCTAGGTGGGGGTTGAAGAAAAGCCGGTGTACAAGCAGGCAGCACTCTCCGTGTCACTCAGAGTTCATGTGAACTTTCTTTAATAAGTCATCAATTTCCTCTTAAGTGAGTTTTGGTAACTTGTGTTTTTAACTAGTTGGCCCAATTTATCTAAAATTTTGGATGGATGCAGAGTTGTTTCTTGTATTCCATTTATCTTTATCTGTAGGCTCTGTCGTGAGGCCACCTTTCATTCCTGACATTTGTCATTTATCTTTTTTTTTTCCCCCTTGGTCAGTTTGGCAAGACATTTCAAATTTATCTGATCTGTGCCTTTATAAGCTGCTAAATCAGATGGCCTCTTTCCTATACTACAAGGACTTGATGTCTCTGCATCTTTTTGTTGTTCTGTTTTTTGAGACAAGGTCTCACTATGTTGCCCTGGCTGGTCTGGAAAGCACTATGTGGACCAGGATGGCCTCGAACTCACAGAGATCTGTCTGCCACTGCCTCCTGAGTGCTGGGGTTAAAGGTATGTGCCACCCCACCCTCGGGCCTTCTCTGCATCTTTTGCCACTTGCAGAGTCACATTCTTCTCCTTTCCCCTGCCCACCAATTTTCTTTTACATTATTAACAGCTCCCTTTCATCTTCCAAAATTCTACCCTGTGCCCTACTTTTTCACTCTAAAAGCTCTCCCTTAGCAACACAGTCTCCTTCACTGTCACACTCTCCTTATTTACCTACAAGCTCACTATTCACAACTGAGTCTCTTTCTATTTCCAACTCTTTAACATCCTCCAAACTTATTTCTACCTTCAGCTACTGAAGCTACCCTTCCCTCTAAACTTGAAAACTCTTTAAGTCACCTTTAATTCACTCTTATTCTTCAACTTCTCCACTCAACCAGAGAGGAAATCCACTGTCTTCTAAAGTGCATCTAAGGCCTTCCTCCCATTCTTTCCCCACCTGGATCTCTGTAATACACTGCTGCCTGAACTCCAGCCTGTCTCATTTCTTGATCAAACTGATGTATGCTTTTCCTCTGCAAGCTACCAGCTACCTGAAAATCAGCATGGTCTCAAGGTAGGTACACCCCCAAAGCTGCCTGCCTTCTGCAATGCTGGCACAGGACAGAACTGTCCCCTTCTGCTTTTGCTGCCCAGGGGGGGATGCCCTTCCTTCCACATGTGGAAGAGCAATCACACCTTCCCATCTGCCTGGTGAGGGCCATTCCAGGGGCTTCCTGACTCTATACCTTTGCCCACTCTGTCCCTCTGGCTGAATTCTGATTCATCCTTCCAGACCAAACTCAGAGGCCACCTTCTTTGTGAATCCTGTATTTCTTTTAAATTATTTTTTCATTGAGATATGATATCTAAGAGAGTGCATGGATCTTCTAATGACCTTAGATAACTGCACACATACTCAGTAAACTCAGCATTGCCACCACTCCAAAACTTCCCTCTTGTCCCTCCCAGTCTCACTTTTCTTCCCACCACAGGTACCAAAAACCTGATTTCTAGCTCTATAGATTAGCTTAGCATCACCTGTTGTGTACATCATGAAAGTGGATCAACAGTACATGGGTTTTATTTCTGTATCTGCCTTCTTTCATTCAACATGAACTTTATGAGATTGATTCATGCTGTTTCTATAGAAGCGATTCATTCTGTTGAGTGCAGTAGCATTCATTGTATGGATATACCGCAATGTATATGAGTAAACAGAGGGCTGCTTTTATTTAGAGTCAAGGAAAAGGTATAATGAGACTGTCTTTTGCTCTCTCTGGCCTTCCCTCTTCTCAACTATATGTCCTTACAGTTTATTGTAGGGAAGCCTCTCTCCCCAACTTAACTTTAAGCCCCTTTGTGATATATATGGTGCTAGGATTAACTGCAGGAAATTGCACAATCTAGGCAAATGCTTTACCCTTGGGTTCTACTCTAGTCCCTGTAGTAAAAAATATTTTTAAAAGGAGTGAATGTCTTTTTTTAAATTTTATTTATTATTTTTATTTTATGTGTATGCATATATTGCCTGCATGTAGGTAAGTGCACCCGTGTCGTGCAATGCCCGCGGAGGTCAGAAGAGGCTGTCGGATCCCCTGGGCCTAGAGTTACAGAAAGTTAGCTGCCATGTGGGTGCTGGGACTCAAACCCAGGTCTTCTGCAAGAACAACAAGCGTTCTTAACTGCTGAGCCATCTCTCCAGCCCAGGAATGAATGTCTTATACTTCAGTGTTTAATATAATACACAACAAGTCATATAACAAATGATTCATCACTTATATTCTTACATGTCACCTGAAGTACACTAAGTGCTAGACTTTCATTAGCTCATAGATTGTCACAACAGTCCAGTGCTAAGGACAACACACTATACTGTTGACAGAGAGAAATGTGACCCTCACACCTTCAGCTCCCTTTTATAAATTAGCACACCTGGTAAGTGGAAGAACCAAGATCAGAATCTACATCTATCTGATGCCATTATCACAAGTTCTTAAAAGCTATGTTATAAAACTCTTGCTTTTCTAAAAAGCACTTGCCTACATGCAGGAAATACACGTATACATATAAAATAAAAATAAGCAAAATAATAATAAAAAAACTAAAAAGTTAAAAATTTGATCCTTTTCAAGAGAAATTTGACACTCATCAAATAGGCAATGGTTTGAAAAAGATACAATTTATTCTTCACTGTTAAGGAGACATCCTATGAAATGGACAGGATGCACTCTGGGTTTTTTTGGTCTTTTTGAGACAGGGTCTCCCTGTAGCCCCAGCTGTCCTGGAACTCACTATGTAGACCCGGCTGGCCTGAACTCTCAGAGATCTGCCTGCCTCTGCCTCCCGAGTGCTGAGACTAAAGGCTTACACCACCAAACCTGGCTTCATAATGCACTCTTATTTCAAAGCAGTCATATCTTGTGCTCATAATTTTGAGTTGGAAGCAATGCTGGTTAGTTTTTACTGTCAACTTGACACAAACTTGAGTCACCTGAAGAGGGAACCTCAATTGAGGAATTTCTTTCATCAGATTAGCCTGTGGGCATCTCTGTAGGGAATTGTCTTGAATGATGATTGATGTGTGAGGGACCATGCCACTGTGACAGAACAGCTCTAGGCAGGTGAGCCTGTGATGTCTAAGAAAGCAAACCGAGCAAGCTGGAGGGGCAAGCCAGCAGGCAGTGCTCTTCCATGGTCTCTGCTTCAGTTCTTGCTTCAGCTCCTGCCCTGGCTTCCTCTGATGGTGGACTATAGCCTCTAACATAAAATAAACCCTTTCCTCCCCAAGTTGCTTTTGGTCATGGTGTTTATCACAGCAACAGAAAACAAACTAGAACAGAACTCTAACAAGGACAGTTGAGCACCCTTACCTGGGGTCTCTCATGGTACTGAGTCAGATGACCCCTTGGGCTCGCTGTCCACAATGTCTCACTCATACATCTGGCAGTTGATGTTAACTGTCAGCATTAGCTAGCCGAGGCTGGTACCTACACCAGCATGAGGCCTCTCCATCACAGCAACGTCAGGGCAGAAGATCTATTACACGAAGCTGACTTCCTCCAAAGCAAGCAGAAGTTTCCTAGACTTATGACTTCTACTTCATCCCTTCCACCAAGCTGTACTGGTAAGAACCTTCACAATCTGCCTAGATTCGCACAAAAGGCACATATAGCCCATCATTTGATGAGAGGATGGGGGTCACACTGTAGGGAAGCAAGCATAGTGAAAGATGGTGTGGGGCTGTCTTTAGAAAAACACAATTTGGGACTGGAGAGATGGCTCAGCGGTTAAGAGCACTGACTGCTCTTGCAGAAGACCCGGGTTCAATTCCCAGCACCCACATGGCGGCTACAAGCCGTCTTTAACTCCAGTTCCAGGGGAATCCAAGCCCTCTTCTGACCTCCACAGCATTGCACGACACAGGTGCACTCACATACATGCTGGCAATACACTCATACACATAAAATATAAATAATTAAAAAAATTTTTTTTCTTTAAAAAGCACAATTTGCCACAGCTATACCCTTAAATTGCTATCCTTGAGGAATGTCATGGGGGCACTGATGGTAAAGAACTTCAACTTGAAAAACTCCTCTTTGGAGTCAACAGCATCCTCATTTGTGAAATATTGGAACATATGTGGGTTTTATTAGGAAAACTAAATAGATGCATTTTCAAGTTTGTTCTATGTCAAGGTTATTTTGCTCATTGTAGGACTAAGGACTGTGTTTCAGAACCCCAGAGCAGTAAATGCATAACTGCAGCACACAGAGCCAGATGAGAACCATCAGACAGTCTTGCCAATTATGCCATTCAGGGACATTCTGAGCATCTTCAAACAAAGTAAGTTTATGAGTATCACAAAAATTTAATCTAATTGACTCATGCTCTCTTAAAGAAAGACTTGAAGACTCTTATAAAAGTGACGATCCTGTGAAGCTTAGGTTACACAGGCACTGTGCCAACTGTACCTGGCCTTGCGAATGTGCAGCCGAGGGTAGTGGCTATGCCTGTGACATATATGCACCGCAAAGTCTTCCTCATACGTCAGACATGGAACAGTGCCCACTTGGTCAAATACAGTTATCAGAGCTGAGCCTAAATCACAGAAGAAAGAAATGTGCCCTCAGTTTATCAAGGAATAACTTTCCAATTTAAGAACAAAATATGGTCTCCAATCTACATGGAGCCTTAATGATTATAACAAGTACACACATGACACACATAAAGTGACCAATCTTCCTTCCCACTCCCAAGAGTGCTGTTTTAAGTTCCCAGTTAGCTACTGAGAACCCTGGTCATTGAGGAGCCTTACCTATGCTGACATACGTGGGCACTATGAGGAATATGAAGTGCAGTTCTGGTACGGCCTTAAACACAGTCCTAGAAAGATAGGGAGGGATGGTGTTAATAAAGCAATCCTGTTACTGGTACTTTATGGAGACAAATGCTGCCATTGAGAAAATGAGGTGTCTGGAGACCCACGTGGGCTCAACTGCTCCCTGTCTCCAAAGGCAGGAGCATCTTCTGGGTCATTTCTTTCTCCTCTCTACTTTTCCTTGGATTCAGAAGAGCTCCTTTTATGTCTGTCTGGTGGAGGCCCAGAGAATAAAAGGCATGATGTCCGGACGGCACACCAGATTTCTACGGACATTAACCTTTGACCTGGCATCTGGATAGTCTGGTGTGACATTACAAAGTGCCTTGAAAGCTGAGCTTCCCTCAACCCCAGGTCTGGGCAGGCTATCAGAGATGCATCGCCACGACTCGGTGGCCCTGCTTATCACCTTTCTATGTGCCCTATTATTCAGGATGCTTCTGCAGTCTGTCATGTCAAGAAGCACTTTGACAGAGAAGACTGAGGAAATCTGTCTTTGGAAACATGTAAGCTTGTGAAGCTTTACTCTTCCCCAACCTCCTTTGATCCATTTCTTTAAATGGCTGCACTACCTATTGGCCTCAGATGACAGCAGTTAAAGATGTGGGCTGAATGGAGAATGAATTCAAAGAATTAGACTACTTTCCTTCAGAAATATTGCTACTATACTATTAAAGAGGATTAACATGGTAATAAACTACAAGCACATTAAATGCTATAAAGAATTTCATGTCATTTGAAAAATATTTCACATGGAGCCTTTCATGATCACCATTTGTAAGGTGCCGTCCACTCACCTAATAATCTCTTTGCAGCAGCCTGTGGCATACTCATCCACTGCTACGAAGAAGTGCATAAATAGCGTGTTCAGAGGCTGCAGGAAAAAAAAAGATTTCAGATAAAAGACTGAGTCAGTCTCTGGGCTATGACAGAGCAGGGCAGTGTGGTCTCAGAGGCAGAGCTGTCCAATATTTATGGGTGACATTTTATGCCAGTGATAAGGCACCCAGGTAGCAATCTGAGCACTCTCATCACTCTGTTCACTGCCTCCTGTACAACTAGCTCAGAATTATTAAGGAAATGAGAATCGTTTTGAGTCTGGGGTGCCTGGCCCTTCCTCCTGCCCTCACGCTGCACCGTGGTAGGGAAGAGCCTGCAGCAGAATGAAATCAATGATAAGCTCCATAGTCTTGTCTTCAGGGTGTCCATGCCAAGTGAAAGACAATCATCCTTTCCCTGGGGCTCCGGAATCAGCAGCTGCTGCTCTATTCATGAGACATGAGGGAAAGATTCTCTTATGAAATTGAAGGATGGGTGGCAGATGCTACATTAGGAATCCAAAGGCTTGTATTGTTCAACATTCCCGAAGTCTGAATCAAATTATTACTCTTGGGATCCAGAAAACCTGACTTTCAGGTTAAACTGCCCAAGTTTTAAAAAGGTTTCATCCCATAACTTTTGAAGAAAAACCGGTCCTCTGTGTTCACGAACATTTTAGAAATAGTGCAAATGTAGTTGACTGGTGAGGGCAGTGCTTGCACTTCTACTGGGATAGTGGGAACGTTGTCTGTGTTTCTGTTTCATTAGGAAAGCTGTCCCTCCCCAGTGTCAGTTTAGGGGACTGGTTCTAGGACCTCTACAGACACTAAAATCTCTAGATGCTCAACCTCTGTATCAAATGATGTAATTTTGTGTATAAGCCACATATATTTCCCATGTGCTTTAAATCATTTTTGCATTATTTATGATGCCTAATACAGTGTGCTATGCAGGGGCTGCCTGAGAACAGTGACAGGGGAAAGTCTGTAAATCTTCAGTATAGGCACAATTTTTTTGGTCTTTTTGAGACAGGGTTTCCCTGTGGCCCCAGCTGGCCTGGAACTCTCTATATAGACAAGGCTAGTCTAGCACTCAAGAGATCCACATGCCTCTGCCTCCCAAGTACTAGGATTAAAGGCGTGCACCACCACGCCCAGCTCTAGGCACAATTTTTAAAAAATGCTTTCTATCTTTAGTGGTTGAATCCATGTATGTGGAACCTGTAGCTGAAGCGAGAACTGGCTACAGTTTTATAGATAACCTTGGCTTACCAAAACCACATAGCCACGTACTGTCTCCACTTCTGCTAGGTGGCATGACTTGGAAGGTCACAGCATGAATTGGAACTATAGTTTGATCTGTGACCTTGAAAATCCCCCAAAGGCAAACAAAAAATTTCAAAGTCTAAATAACATAACAACAAACAACAGGGTTCTAAGAACTTCCTGTGTAGCAATGCTCTTAGCCCATAACCTTTCTAGATGGATATCTGCACTGCATCCTGACCAGGACTGGCCCTGGAGCCCACCTTTATTGTTGTTCAATTTGTCTCACAAATTCTTTCTTCCATCAGAAATATTACAACTCAGGATTTATTCTCCAAATATCTTTTGTTGCAGATGTACTCGGATAGAAAAAATCTTGAAGTTTAGGGCCTATACTAATGCTGCCCAACAGAAAAATAACATTACTCATAAATGCAAACCAAAAGGAATTCTACATTTTCTAGAAAATGTGTTTTAAAAGAATATAGATGATAGCCGGGCGTGATGGCACACACTTTTAATCCAAGCACTCAGGAGGCAGAGGCAGGCGGATCTCTGTGAGTTCAAGGCCAGCCTCGTCCACATAATGAGTTCCAGAACAGCTGGGGCTACAGGGAGACCCTGGCTCAAAAAGACAAAAAAAAAAGAATATAGATGTTGCTGTGCAAGTGTGGAGATCTGAGTTCAAATCCCTAGAACTCATGTGAAAAAGCTGGACATATAGCACAAGTGTCTGTATCCCCAACATTCCTACAGGGACATGAGAGGCAGAGAAAGGAGATTTCCCAGAAGTTGTGGGCCTATACACAGCAGAAAAGCAACAAAATGAGACCCCATTTCAAATAAGATGGAAAGCCAGAACTGATACCTGAGGTTGACCTCTGACCTGCACAGACATGCCATGGCACATATGCACCTGTATTCATACATATGAATATGCATACACATATACATTGTATTTATATGCACACATACACACAGAAAAGAATAAAAATGAATAAGTATATTGATATTAAATGTTTTTCTTAACCTGATGTAGTCATTATTATCATTTTAAACACAATCAATATAAAATTATTTTATTTATATGCTTATTTACTTTTTTTTTGAGACAGGGTCTCCCTAGAGCCCCAGCTGCCCTGGAATGTACAGAGATTTGCCTGTCTCTGCCTCCCAAGTACTAGGTTGCTTATTTACTTAGATACAGGGCCTTGTGACAGAGTCCTGGATGGCATGTTACTCACCACATAATCCAGACTAACCTTGAACCTAACAATCTTCCTCCTTCAGCCTCTCTATGATTACAGGTGTGTACCACCATATCTAACTTAATAAAAAATTACTAATGGGGCACTTTACACTTTCTATTTGGTGCTTCAAAGCACCAAATAGCACATCCCAATTCAGACTAGCTAACTTCAAATCCTCAATGGCTACCTAAAGTCAGGTGAGACAGACTCCATGAGATCTTTGAAAATTATAGAATATGACTAAGTCTGACACTCTGTTGTCACTACAAGGACAACTGCCTGGGTGACAGGGCCTTCCTAGCATATTACAGACCTTACACAGAGAGAACAAAGGGGGGTTTGGATACACACATCTGACACGCTAATTCCTAATACCCCACTTTTGCTAATTTAGTAGCATGAACTGGGCCTTGCTGGCAGATGGCTGATGGGACCACCACTAACCCACACTGTATCCTATGGCCTCCTGGGCTCCACCATCACCTCATGCCTTTTTTAACTGCCATGATATCATATAATTTTTGCATGAGTTTTGGACTTCTCAATCCAGAAAATGAAATGACACCATTCTAAAATTAAATCCTCCCTTCCAAATTAAAGCTGTTCTAATAAGCATGATGTGTGATTTCTTACTGTGCAAGCAATTTCGCTGTCGAGCTCGTGGAACACTGACACCCAGTTATCCTGTTTGGCCACGTTCCAATTGGGATAATCCAAGAAGGCGGCATGAGCCATGATCTCCTCCTTGTCATTGCAGAGGGTAACAGCAAGATTTGCCTTTTCTCTGTGAAAATGATTAAAATTGTACACATGAATAGTGATAACCAAAACGGAGGTGAGGGCAAGTCATTTTCTCCCTCCCCAGATATGATAATGTCCAATGTGATAGTAACGATGTTCAGGGGGTCTGAAGCTACCCACCAAGTTGTTATTTAAAATTATGTTTTCCTAGAAGTGTTGTATTTATAAGATTAATTACTGGATACCCTTGTTTTGGACACTGGCCAGAAAGATTACGCTATTGCAGTTTCCCTCCCTTCTCTGTGGTACCAATACCACTGTATTGCTCTAAACTCATAGTTAAAGTGGCCAGCTGTCCTTTGCTAAAGGCTGATGTGGTGCTCAGGATAAGAGACTTCCCATGCTAAAACCAGCTACATCCTGGGCAAACTGGGATGGGCAGGACTCCTGTGCACTGAGGCAAAGCTGAGTTTAGTTCCAGCTTTATCGGCATTCTTGTGCAGTTTTTCGAAACTTTGAGCCCATTTCCCTGAACTAATCTAGTCACATAGAATCTGGGCATCTATAGCATTGTCTGATATAGCTGCAGAAATAGACCCTGAGGGGTCTTGTTCAAGCTAAGTCAGCTTGGAACCTAAATCAAGCCAAAGGAGGAGAAGCAGGCCTTCCAACTCTTATTGCAGTGGTTGTCCCCAGGGGACCATCACAACGATCCTACTCAACTACAGGCCTGCCTTGTGGTCCATCAAGACAGCACAGCACTATGACTCAGAGCCAGAATACAGCTTACCACATGAAGGATATTTGCATATAAATTGAAAGGCCATCTTCACTTTCTCAGCTGAATGAAATTAACTGGTATCTTAAACACTTCAAAAACAGATGGCAGGAGTTACCACATCCCACAGACAACCAATGACTATGAATACTTTCCTTCCCTGACACCTGACCTTATTTCAGGTCTCAGTACGTAGCCCAGGTTGCCTTAGCCTCTTGAGTGCTGGGATAGTAGATGTGCCCCAGCATACCTGGCTTGGACTTCTTTCTCTGTTTTGAGGGTAACTACACTCAGAAATGTACTTTGTGTGCTTTAAAAAATATTAAGTGCAGTCAGGCATGGTGGCACATGCCTTTAATCCCAGCACTTGGGAGGCAGAGGCAGGTGGATTTCTGTGAGTTCAAGGCCAGCCTGGTCTACATAGTGAGCACCAGGCCAGCTGGGGCTACAGGGAGACCCCGTCTCAAGAAGACCAAAAAAAAAAAAAAGTTAAGTGCAGAATCCAAACTATTTGTAGCCTGATTTTTTTCTACTTGGCTTCAGATCATTTTACTAAAATATTTCATCAGACAACAGTCTTTTATACACGAATATTTTCTGTTCTTTAACTTGATGTGGGTTTTTTGTTGTTATTTTTTGGGTTTTTTTTTTTTTTTTTTTTTTTTTTTTTTTTTTTTTTTTTTTTTTTGAGACAGGGACTCCTTGTAGTCCCAGCTGTCCTGGAACTCACTATGTAGACCAAGCTGGCCTGCCTCCCCAGTGCTGGGATTAAAGGTGTGCATCACCATGCCCAGCCAACTTAATGGTTTTTTATAAATCAATTCACTTTGGGATTAAAAAAGAATACTTAAGCAGGAAATTTATATCAGTACCATAAATGGAAAAACAGCCTCCTTTGCTACCAATAGAAAGTAACTATAAAAAAACAAAAACAATACATTTAAAACAAAAATTGCTCATGCATGTATCACATAAAATAACTTTGGATCCACTATGTGTATGGACATCTTTGAGAAACACTGTGCCTCAGGATGTCAATCTCAGTCAACACCTACAGCCTCTGTGCCCCCTCATAGGAAGGTACAGGGAGCGACATATGATCATACCCCTCAACCATGGGGAAATGAACCAGGATTCACCTGGCCCTACACAAGCTAAGGCTATGAAAGAAAGGTCCCATGGGTATCTGGAATACAGTATCCACACAGGGAATGCATTGGCAAGAAGATGCAGCCTCATAACTTCTCAATTCACTCTCCCTGAGGCATCTCTCCACCCTACCCCCACCAGCTCTTGATCTTCTGGACTTTTCTGTTGAGGCAATAATCTATGGCCTCAGGCTGAGAGCCCTCCCTCTAGTTCAAATGAGAAAATGTCTAACCCCAGAGACCCAGTGCACGTCAGTCATGACGATCATAGTGGTGGTGGGAAGGAAGAGGTGGGCAAGAATTGGGGACAGGGCGCCACCATCGCCTAAGGAAAGCCAGGGACAATGTGTTCCTGGAATCCCAATATTAATTTGAAATGCATTTATCCATGGGAACCTTAGGATGGCAGTTGGGTTCCATAGTACAATTAACACGGTACCATACTGCACAGACATTATGGATTAAATAAGCTTTTGTGGGTTGGCCTGGGAAGCCAGCCAGGAACAACTTCATTTCAAAGAGAAAATACATGACAATTTCCAAATAGCTGCCATAATAAAAAGCAACTTCTGTAGCATTATCCTTTTGTGTACATAATTTCCATTTATTATTGCCTCTTTGTCATTACATCCTTCTAGAGGCTGATAAAAATCATCCTGTGATCCCAAAGGGGAGAGATGAAGAGGAAAAAGGTAGAGGGATAAGGTGCGATTTTAAAAGACAGATTTTAAACTGTTCTTTGTAATAATCTAAATACAAGCTATTAGGACCTTAGATATGGCCATATATATCACATATGTATGTACATAATATATGCACATAATATATGTATTCCACACAAATTAGGTTAAAGCGCATATTGTCCAGCAATAGAAGTCAGAGCTTTTTTCATTAGAGTAATGCTGTATTTGTTCCATTGGTTTGGGGAAGTTTCCAAGGGTAGTGGAAACTTATTTAAAGTGGGAAATCTTGGTGAGACAGCACCCTCCTTCCTGCTTTGTTTAACGAATGAGAGACCTCAGTGTTCTCTTGAGTTCATCACATACAGATGGGAGGCCAGGGCAGCCATGTGATCTCTGCTCTCAACATGGAAGATTCAGTTCCGAAGCTGCTCATCTGCCTTGCTGTCTGCTCATGGTTATCCCTAAAATTTAGCCCAACTGTAAAATCTGATCAGTTTTACTTGTTTCTACAACTCTGTGACTGAGCAATCAACTAAAAAAAAAACTCAATAGATGAGAAAAGAAATCACTATTTTTAGAAATTCCTAAAAAAATATGATTAAGTCTTGGGGTTGACGTGGTAAAGAGCCAGGAGTTACCATGAAGTGTGAAAGACCATGTGGGCCTGGCCACAGCTGCTCTGAAATTCGAGGAAACAAAATGTAAATTTACTTTTACTTCAGGAAGTACACTATCTCTTAAGGTGGGTCACAACCTTCCCATTTATAAGGGTCTCATTTTAACACAACTGTTTTTTGGACCTTAAAAACACTGCGATCCTCCTGTTTCAGTCTCCAGAGTCCTGGGATTATAGCCATGTGTCACCTTGACAGGCTGTATAATTAGTTTTTCACTACTCCTTTTTCACATGACATAGCTATACTTTCTAATCTACAAATTGAGAACATAAAAATTACTGTCACAATTACTATAAGACCCAGCTTGCCTTTAAGAATAACCAGCTGCTGAATGTAATTAACTTTTAGGTACTTAGGCTAGGAACAGGCTTTGAGAAAACAGGTTTGTGGAAGCTTTTTGAAAAAAAAAATCTGTGGGTAGGGCTTATTTGTCAAACACACAAACACACACACCTGCATTCCATCTTCTAAATACCCCATGAAAGAACCTGCCCTTGCAGACCAAGGAAGAGCCAGCAATCATGGGGCAGCTGAATCCCAAGTGCCTCCTGCTTAAGCCAGATGGAGTGGACCCCTCTGATGGAGTGATGATGGCACCTATGTTTGGGCTTGAATGGGAGAATGGAGTTGCGTGAGTGATGGAGGTATGAGGAGATGAAGGTAGGCCACCCTAAGTCTAAAGCACCTTCTAGGGATCCCAGGGGTCATAGCCCCCAGGAAGAGGGAGCAATCAACTCGTTCTAGGAGCTTCCGTCACCACTGTTAGATACCATCCACAGTGAAGCATAAATCCACCCAGAACTGATCTTTGAGGGTTTTAAGACAGGAAGTTGCTGCACACATCTATTTTCTTGTCCATATTTGTTTTTTAAAAAAGTCACAGCAGCACTTAGGAAATGCTTCAGTCTTTCCCTAATGCCCCCTTTCTATGTCTTCATCAAACCTTCAAACACAAGGGTGTCTCTTCCCAGGAGTTCTATGCTGGCCCACCCAGGGTCTACCAGTTGCCCGGCTATCTCTACACTGTCCGAAATGCTATACCTAGGAGTCTTTATCTAACCCCATCAAGTCTTTCAGATTATCTGTTTTTTTGCTTTCCCATATAAATTTAGACTCCTATCATTAAGATCAACAAATAGTCCTCCCATAGACTAGGGAGAAAGTGGACTTTATGACCTAATGATTTTGAATATCCAAAATGTGGCATATCTCTTAATTTATGCAATTCTTCCTTTATGTCTTTCAGGAATTGGAATTTCCTCCATGAACGCTAGAGTTATTCTGTTAGTGTTAGACTAGGTATTTTATATTCTTTAGCACGAATGTAAATAGCAAAATCTTTCCTAACCATCTACAACTAGTACTGTTTATGAAAATGCAGTTTGCTTTTAATTAATTATGTATTTTTTGTGTATTAGTGTTTTGCCCCCAAACATTTAAGAGCACCTAGTGTGCAATGCCCACAGAGGCCAGAAGAGGGCACCAGACTCCCTGAAACTAAAGTTACAGACAATTGTTAGCTGCCACGTGGGTGCTCGGAACCAAGCCCAGGTCCCCTGGAAGAGCAGCTATTTCTCCTGCTCCCACTTTGATTTTATTTAATTGCTTGGGAGCCAGCAACTTTAAATTTTGGTATTAAATCTAATGATTATTATTTAAATTTCGGTATTAAATCTAATGATTATTATTTGGTATTAAATCTAATGATTTTCTACATGAAAAATAAATCACCCCAGGCTCAGGGAACATCACAGCAGAGGGGGTAGACAGAATTTAAGAGCTGGAGAATGATGAGAAGTGCTGTGAAATGCTGTCATGGCCATTACATTCATGAGCTCACTATAGCTATAGTTACCTACACAAGACCTACACAAGAGGAAGCCAAGACGAGCAGTCAATCTTCCAAAAGGAAACATTAATGGACTCAGTGGGCAACAAAAGAAAAGGAAGGAGAAGACATGAGGTGGGAAGGGGACAATGTTGTGGGGATGTTCAGGGAAGTGTGAGAAAGGAACTGAGGTAAACACCATCAAAATACATTGTATACATGTATGAAATTGGCGAAGAATAAATAAAAGATACTAAACCCCCCCAAACCAAAAGACTAAATCATTTGTAAGTAATCAGTTTTATTTTTATCTTTCACCAATCAACATGTATCATTTTAATTTTTATTTATTTTTGTGTTTTAGTGCTATGCCTGCATGTATGTACGTGCACCCTTGTTGTGCAATGCCTGCATTGGATCCCCTGGCCCTCGAGTTAATGGACGGTTGCTAGCCATCAGATGGGTGCTGATGAATTATAAAGTTCTTTTTTTTTTTTAATTGAGCTTTTTAAATTTCGTACATTTCTCACTCAAATCCAACCCCCCCTCCCCCATCCATACCTTCCCCTTTCCTCCCACAGAACCCTATGCACTCTGCCATACAGGCTGAGTCCTATTCATTCAGGTATTTGTACCTAAATGTCCTTCAGTGTAAATGTGTCCACTGGAATCTAGTCAGCCCATTCAGTGGTCATATGCAAGTCATGCTCTTCCCTCACACAGCAGCGTTCAGTCTCAATAGTTCTCAATCTAGTGCTGGTCTGCTACACATTTCTCATCTCCCCTTTGGGCCCTTGTTTAATTGAGCTAACATGGGTCCCATGCTCAAAGCCACCACTGCTACAGGCTCACATGAGCAAGCCTCCAGTGACCTAGAAGCTTCTACCTCCCTGTGTTCATGAACCAGCCCTGGCTCTTACAATCTTTCTGCTTCCTCTTCCGAAATGGTCCCTGAGCCATGGGTGGGTGAGGTTCCATATAGAAGTCCCATCCTATACTCTACAGTCTCTTATTCTCCAAAATTCGGCCAGTTGTGGCCTTCTGTGTGCATCACACTCTGATGTACAGGGAAGTCTCACCAGTGAGTTGAGGGCTGCATTAGCCCTCTCTCTACCCCTTATTCCACTATGTTCGATGAGACTTAGTTGTAGCGATTCGACTGCAGGTGTGTCACCTAGTACTGGGCATCTCCCAGATGTATCTTTTACGAATGATCTTAACCATATTAATCGATTATCTATTTTAAAGAAAATGTTTACCTTCTGTTCAAGTCAAATACTTACTGGTCTTAAGCAACAGTTTATGACTGCTTTGTGATTCTGAGTTAACTGAACAGGTTCTGTGATCATAGTCAAATGTGGCTGTGCCTGGAGACATGAAGACTCAATGAAAATGGTTAACATGGCTGTAGGCTCAGGGACTCAGCTGAGGCTACTGTGTAATAAACATCTGCATGTAGCCATAAGATTCAAACTTTGATAGTATGGCAACTGAATTCTGAGAGGTAACACTGCAGGAGACCCAGTGGGAGACCTAAAGAGTACTTCATTCTGGGGCTGGAGAGATGACCAGCAGTTAAGAGCACTGGCTGCTCTTGCAGAGGACCTAAGTCTGATTCCCAGCACCCACATGGTGGCTAGTCACTGTCCATAACTCCACTTCCAGGGGATCGAACAGCCTCTTCTGACCTCTGCGGGCATTGCATGACACGGGTGCACTTACACACATGCAGGCAACTCACTCATAAAATAAAAATAATTAGGTTTGGTTTGTTTTTTTGTGGGTTTTTTTTTTTTTTTTTTTTTTTTTTTTTTTTTTTTAAAATAATTAGGTTTTGTTTTGTTTTTTTGTGGTTTTTTTTTGTTTGTCTTTTTGAGACAGAGTCTCCCTGTAGCCCCAGCTGTCCTGGAACTCACTATGTAGACTAGACTGGCCTTGAACTCAAAAAGATCTGCCTGCCTCTGACTCCCAAGTGCTGGGATTAAAGGCGCGCACCACCAAACCCAGCAAAATAAAAATAATTAGGTATTTTTTCCTGATTATGCTCTGCCCAACTTACATGCTGTTTTGTCAGTATTACAGTCCTCTCCCTCTTTGCGGCACTAAGGACTGAACCCAAGACCCCATACATATTAGGCAAATACTCTACTATTGAAGTACATCCAGTCCTGAAGTTTACTTTTAAATTTATATGGATAAATTATTATTGTTTTAAACCATGTTTTTCTTATATTTAAACACATATTTGACCCCATTTTTGTTTGTTTGTGAATTTATGACTTTAACAATGAGCTTATACTGTTTGCAATTTTATCTGCAGGTACCATTTAGAGTCTGAGCTAGGCTGCATCCCTTCAGGCCACTCTACACTTGTTTCAGCCAGTCTTCCTTAACACACTACTAACCTGTGGCCATACTTAATTAAATTCTCCCCTGGAAGTTGTTTGGCTACCCAGATAATTAACATGTATCTGTAAGAAATGTGTGTGCATGAATTCTCAGGGCAGACTCTATGTCCCTCCGTTCCAGGCTGAGGTGGAAACTGGCTTCCTCACTGACAATTTTCACACAGTGAGTTTATGTTATCAACTTTACAATGACCACCTCAGTTTTATACAAAAGGATATCAGACTTTCCTCATTACATGGAAGGAGTAATTATCTCCTGTTCTTTGAAAAGCTGTCAAAACAGAAATACAAGATTTGCAGAATACAGCGAAAATCCTCAAGGAGAAAGCTGGCATGGGTTTGATTTTAATTTGATAATTTCTTTGCATAGTCTTTAATTATTGTGCCTATGTCTATTAACAACACTTCAAGAACTGTTTCTATCCAAAGGACATCATCAAGGAATTTGGTCCACAATAATGCCAAACAATAAAATTTCACTGGAATACATTTTTCAAAAACATTTATATGTATTACCCTACAACCCTCCAGTAAAACTATGGAATTTATACTGCACTCATCAGTGTAGTGATTTAAAACTATAAAGTTACTGTCTTAATCTGGTCTTAGTTTAAACATTATAATTGTATTTGACAGAAAGCCTTATGAAATCCAAACTGGGTCATATAACATTTTCAATAAAAATAATGAGCAGATTGAAGGATATTTTATTCTGGTTTCCACAAAAGATCTATAAGTGGGGGGCTGGAGAGTTGGCTCAGCGGTTAAGAACACTGGTTGTTCTTGCAGAAGACCCAGGTTTGAATCCAGCACCCACATGGCAGCTAACAAGTGTCCGTAACTCCAGCCCCAGGGAATCCGACAGCCTCTTCTGACCTCTGTGGGCACTGCACGACACAGGTGCACTTACCTACGTGCAGGCACTACACGCATTCACATAAAATAAAAATAATAAATAAAAATGTTTTTAAAAAGGTCTGTAAGTGAAGAAAGTAGGCAGCAAAAGCACTCTTTTTTAAAAATAAGTAATTTATTGAGAATTTCATACATGCATATAAGGTGTTTTGATCAAATCCATGCCCACTCCCTCCCCTCTAACTCCTCCCATATCTCCCCATCACTTTTTTCTGATAACTTCATGTACTCTTTCTTCTTCTTTGATTTATTTATTTATTTTTATGGGGCCTTTGGCTACTCTAACATTCCCCCTGTTGAAGAGGTAACCCTAAAATCTTTTAAGGATTAGATACAAGCTCCCAAATACTTTCAACATTTTTGGCCTTTGGAACAGAGTATGTTGCTAAGAAGCCCAAGGACAGAAAGCCTTGGAAGACAAAAGAAAAATGAGGAGGAACCCAATAGAGGAATACTTTTGGAAGCTCTTGTCCAGAAATTCCAATGGACTCATATGAAAATTTGAAAATTGCCCTATTCTGACTTTTTTCTAGTTCCTTTTCGAGAATTACAATGCTAATTACTCTTGCCTTTACTTCTCCTTCACATCTCCTATTCATGATTTAAGGACTTTCTTTTCCCCTTAGAGACAACAGTTATGCAATTTGGGAGTCTTTTAGATAGACCCACTGGAGGGGTACTCCAATTGCCTCACCTTGCATCCCTGTTCAGCATGGAAGGAGCCAGAGAGGTCTGCTCCCTATACCCTATTGGCAATTTGGGTAACCCCTTCAGAGGATGGTGTGATAAGAATAGGAGGTAGGATTTGGCTAGGCAGTTAGGGTAAAAACACCCCAAAGAAAAACAAAAGCACTCTTAAGGAAAAAAATCTGTTTGCATTTTCAAGTTTAGGAAAACATTTTAACATTTTACATAGTGGCTTGGCCACTTATGTAAACCTGACCTTCGGCAAGCCTCCCATTCTCATCTATAAAATGGGTGCAAATAACAGGTACCTCAGAGAAGTGCTGGAATTATTCAGTAACATAATATTGGCAGGCACAGAGCCTAACATACAACAAAGTTTCAAAATCTGGTAATGCTATTAATGTGCACCCAGTGACTTTACTAGTCTGTACTGTACAAGTGAGTTGAGCAGTTGGGGCTTCAAGCCAAGTCTGCTTAAATCTAAAGCCTGTGAGAAGTCTTTTTAATTTACACATTGTTAAAGGATATAGAGATTGATTGTTCCCCTACATTTTTTGTTGCATATTTGTCACTTCCTATTACTCAATGTTTATGAGGTCAAAAGAGTGGTGTCCCATTTGGGTACATGGTAAAATTCTTAGTTTTTTTCTTGTGGTACCTGAAATTGAACCCAAGGCCTTATATATGTTAGGCAAGAGCTCAGTCACTAAGCTATATCCCCAGCCCTGTGGCTAAACTGATAAACATTCTTAAACTTACTTAGCTATGTACTTACAGAAGATAGATGATATTAAGCCTCCCAAATAGCTTCTGAGTAAATTTTCTAATGAGGTTTTTGATACATTGAATATCCTGTGATTCTGTTCTTCGGCAATGAACCACTTCAACCTTCCCCCCGGGAGAAGTGAGTATGGACATATTTTTCCTGTCCCAAAAAAGAAAAAAAATAAAGTTCATTATTAATCTGAGATGACAAGCTAGTTCAATTACAGTACTCACAACACTGGCCAATTACTTGATGCCCATGTGGCCACAGTGAGCTTGGAGTGAAGTACAGGGAGTACTGGTATGACACATTCCCTACCGGTGTTTGTCATCAACAACTGTCATTGCAAACCTGGCAAAATGCTGTGCTACTAGAAAATGAAGTTTCTGGGGCTAGAGAGATGGCTCAGCAGTTAGGAGCACTGACTGCTCTTGCAGAGGACCCAGGATCAATTCCCAGTACCCACATGGCGGCTAACAGTTGTCTGTAAGCCCAGTTCCAGGGGAATCTGATGCCTTCTTCTGACCTCCACAGGCATTATACGACACCAGTGCACTTACACACATGCAGGCAATACATTCATACACAGAAAAATTAAATAGATAAAATGAAGTTTCTGAGAATTGGCCTCATTAGAACTTTCTACATTCATTGTTTCCAACAATACTGCTTTAAAATATTCTCCTTTTTTTGAGAATTTCGTGCATAAATACTGTATTTACATCATTTCCACTCCTTCTCCCCTCCTAACTCTTCCCATCCCCCACTCCCTTTCAAATGCATAACCTCTTCTTTAAATTATTATCATTATGTGTGTATGTGTACGTATAACCTACTGAGTCCAAATAGTGTTGCTCATATGTACGTGTTTAGGGCTGATCACTTGGGACTGGCTAACCTATCAAGAAGCTTGTCCCTGGAGAAAACGGATTCTTCCTCTTTCAGCAGCCACTGATTGTCTGCAGCTCTTCATCTAGGGGACAGGGATCTCATGAAATTACCCCCCTCCCCAAGGTAGGAATGTCAACTGGTGTTGTCATTATGCAGGTTTGGTTTAGGCAAACATATTGTTCAGATTTCATGGGTGCTGCTTCCCTGTCTGGAAGACACTATTTTGCAGCAGGAGTCCTGGTCCTCTGGCTCTTAAAGTCCTTCTGCCCCCTCTTCCATGATGTTTCCCAAACCTTAGGTATAGGGGTTGCATTATAGATATAACAACTGGGGTTGGAGAGCCTATGGTCACTTATTCTATGCATTTTGACCAGCTGTTGAATTCTGTAATAGTTTCCATTTGCTGAACAAAGCAGCTTCTAACAACTGGACTGAAAAACAGTGAAAGGACTCATTTACTAATGAAATCAGCCACAGTAGCATATAGTCAAATGTTCCAGGGGGAAATATTGACAGCTGCTGCCCATAGTTTGTAATCAAATGCATATAGGAAATGTTTCTTAAAATGATCTTCCTGAGGGGGTACTACTCTATAGTGTTTTGGAAGTGTTCCCCAAAAGTTCATGTGTTTAAGGGCTTTATCACCAGCCTGTGTCAGTACTGGGAGGTGGGAGAACATTTAGGAAGAAATTAAATCATTGAGGGAATGCTCTTATGGGGGTATTGAGGTCCTGGCCCCTTCCTGTCTCTCGCTGCTTTGTGGCCACCGTGAGATGAACAGGCCTACTCTAGCATTTGCTCCCACTATGTACAACTATATTGCCAAAGCCTCACAACAGGACCAAGTGACCATGGATTGAAGGCTCTTAAACCCTGAGCCCAAATCAACCTGTTTTTTCCCTAAAAATTCATTGCCCCGGGCATTTTGTTACAGAGTTGGAAAGCTAACAAATCCATCAATGACTTCAAGAAGTTCCATAACAAAGAAACCTGCTTCATACCCAGCCTTCCCACATTCTAAGTAGAACCTCTAACAACAGCTGTTAATAACAGAGTCTAAGTTACCAAAAGATACTTTAGAAAATGCAGCTGATAGGCCACAAAATGATTTTAAACCTCTCTCTTACTATCTCAAAGCTTGCCCATCTCTCCTATTTCTCTCTTCCCTCCTATTCCTCCCTCCCTTCTTCCCTAGAAAAAAAAAATATTACATACTAATGAGTGAGATTAAAAAATGGGAAAATTAACTTTTCAGCATTGTAGTGCCTTGGAGAACAATACGGAATGTTTCTGGCACCCTGGAAATCTGCTTCACTTGCTCACAGCCACTCCCAGTCGCTCTGTAGAGGTGACCACCATTCTGACTTCTAGCACACAGGAGATTTCTGTCAACTTTTTTTTCCTCTTCTGTGAAGAATGCCATGGGTATTTTGATAGGCATTGCAATCCCACAATGTTTATTATAAAGGTAAACACTGATCCTTGTAATGGGTGTAGTGGTAGGATTTCTGGTCGCAAGCACGAGCACCAGGACCTCCAAACTTTTTGGACTCACAGCGAAGGGATTGGCTATGAGCTGGGTGTCTTTGATCTCCTTTGAAGTCTCATCCACATAATTCTAGTAGCAGGCCACCAGGGCTTTGGAGATCAACTGTCGAAATAGCATTAATCTGGGCCACATGACCACTACCCTTCACAAGGATCCTGCTGTCCATGTAAGCAAACCGCTCCTTGCCCAGAAACAGAACTGGCTCTAATAACTTGTACTGCAGAGTGCGCGACTCGATCATCTCCAGGGGACGCCAGTTCAACCTGATGAGGCTGTCTCCCTGTTTTCAGTGCACCATGGCTGTGGCTGTCTTCTTAAATTTGAAGACCCCCTTGGACACCATGCCTGTGAGCACACACACGGGCTCTTCACCACTTGGTGTTGCACTGGAAAAGGCAATTTTTGTCCATTTTTAAACATCATGTAATGTAATCATATAGGATGTTGATTTTTCTCCCAAAATACACTCTATCAATTGGGCTTTTTAATAGTTGTTTAGATATGCCAAAGAATTTGAATGCTGTGGGGGCTCAAAAGAGCAGTCGATGGAGCTCACCCTTCAGTTAATAAAGTCAATGCCCAATGGCAAAGAGGCTTGGCTGAGGCCTTACACATTTCGGCAGAAGGAGAACCAACCATGGGCACCTCCACCCTGCACAGGCCTCCACCACTCCCTGCTGTGAGCTCTGTAACGGTTCCATATCTTCACTGCCCTCCTGTGTTCAGGTTAAATTGTACCTGGGTTTCTCTTAACTGCAACCCTACAGATGTCAAAAGTACAAGAAGAGTGACAAGGAGAACCTGGAAAGATAGCAGGATGACAGCCCAGAGCTCCCCACTGGTCTTCCCCACCATGAACCTCATAGGCTTACAGAGAAGTTTCACCAGCACCCTCCAGGCAAACAGCTTTGGGGGACAACCTCATATTGCTCAAGCTCACAGAAGCAGAAAAATCCCAAAATAACAATTTGTTCCTTTCTTTCTTTCTTTCTTTCTTTCTTTCTTTCTTTCTTTCTTTCTTTCTTTCTTTCTTTCTTTGTTTCTTTCTTTCTCTCTCTCTCCCTCCCTCCCTCCGTCTCTCTTTCTTTCTTTCTTTCTTTCTTTCTTTCTTTCTTTCTTTCTTTCTTGGTCTTTTTGAGACAGGGTCTCCCTGTAGCCCCAGCTGTCCTGGAACTCACTATGTAGATCAGGCTGGCCTTGAACTCACAGAGATCCTCCTGCCTCTGCCTTAACAGTTTTCCATTTTACAATGAGAAAGTTAACAGTGAGGAAATCAGATGTTTCAGAAGCCCAGGAAGTTAGCAGGCTATGTGGACTGAGTGCGGCTTGTCTTTTAGTTTTCATAGGGCAGGGTGGTAGAGAATCACTTCTGTGTGCCACATGGTCTGTGTGTCTTGATGTCATGGGGACTACAGTTAGGTAGGGAACCTGTGCCATCCTCAGCTCCTTCCAGGTGTCAGCTGGTGGGTAACGTGGACCCGGAATGGAGGATCTTCATTTTGTAAAGGAAGAAAAATCTTGGAATCTATGTAACATCTCTAAAACTGACTCAGTTTTGTTTTCAGGTGTCATCTAGTAGAAACATGGACCCAAAATGGAAGATCTTCATTTTGAAAAGATCTTCATTTGAAAAGATCTTCATTTTGCAAAGGAAGGAAAATCTTGAAATCTACATATCATCTCTAGTACTGGTTTGGTATTGTTTTCATACTTTGCAGATATAAGTCAAAATTTCATTAAGCCTTAGCAAGCCCATACAATATCTTTGGAGCACAACAGCATGGAAAGGCCAGCTATCAGAAGATGGCTTTCAGGGATGTGGTATGGGAATAGGGAACGGCATACAGGCTATGGAATCCTAGTACCAGGGATGACAACTTCTGTTACTTCTTAGCTATATGACCTAGGGCAAGTTACTTAAGCTCTGTTTCCTCATCTGTAAATTATATATAAGATACAGAGTTCAAGGAATTTTATAAGTGGATTGTCATATGGAAAACAGTGAAAGCAGTGTGTTACCTACAGCTAAGTGCTCAGTACATATTAGTAGCCACCGTCACTAATTTTATTATTGAGCACAGACATTCCTATAACCTCAAATAGTTGATACCAAGAAGCTGCTCATAGCTCCTGGAGCCTGAAGGGGTCCTCATTCATTATGGAAACATCAAGACAAGGAAATCAAAGATGTGCAATACTTGCCTGGCACCTCAAAGTTTGACTGAGCATCTGTCTCTACACTTCTGATGACCACAGGGTGTATCAATCCCTTTGTGGTAGGCATAGCTTTCCGAGATTAAAAAAAACATAATACACTTTCAATTAATCTGCTGCCAAGTTCTGATAGATGACCAGAATTCCTTTCAAGGTGGCTTTACATACCCCAGCAAAAATATGAGTTAAGTTCATGTTCTAACACTGTCAATTACTGTTAGATTTTCACTTAAATCCCAATGCATGGGGCTGGAGAGATAGCTCAGCAGTTAAGAGCACTGGCTGCTCTTGCAAAAGACCTAGGTTTGGATCCCAGCACCCACATGGCAGCTAACAACCATCTGTTAACTCCATTTCCAGGAGATTTGATGTCCTCTTTTGACCTCCATGGACAGTGCATGACATGAGTGCACTTACACACACGTGTAGGCAATACATTCATATACATAAGATAAAAATAATAAATAAAACATATTTTTAAAATCCCAATGAATAGCTAATCATTGTGAAAAACATAAGACTTTACATGTAAGTCTGAAATTCTGTTTTTATATGGTAAAATGCATACAACATAATCTTTACCACTTTAAGTATACATTTTCAGTTTATTCACACTGCTGAACAGCTGTCACTGTTATCTGTATCCAGAACTTTTCTATCTGAAATCCTATTTTGATAGCCTTTCCAATCCAAATGCTCTCTCTTTTTATTGGCATATTATAATTTCAGACAGAACTTTCTTTTCTTTGGGCTGAAACACTGCTGTACATGCTGGTATGAGCACATAGCTCATCAGGGAAACAACCATGGAAGGGTATCTCCTCTCAAGGCATTCTCATTCCAAATCTAGGAGAAGAATTACTAGTTACTAGAACAACAGTCTTGCTTCAAAGGAGGCAATCAAAACCCTTCCAGCTATCTGTGTATTAAATGTTCAGTGATATTTTCCATAGCCTCTTTCATCATGAAATTAGGTGCTGCCTACAAAGACATGGCAGATCAGTAGAAGTAACACTTCAGATTTTACAAATTCTATCCTTTTCCTTAAACTGAGCAGAAACAGGCTTTAATAATGTTCAACTGTCAAAGCTGGTCATAAATACTACATTCCTGGTTTTGAATTTAATTTGAGCAAAATGTGAATGAGACAACTTTTTGTGAAATATGATTTCACAAGCTGGTGCTACAAGCAGATGTTTTTCTAATATAGTAAGAGTACAATTAGAGACATGAATTTGAAATTTTTTAAAAAAAGAGGAAAATCCGCTACCTAGGTGAAATGCACTGTGAGCAGTGGCTCAGGAAGTCATCAGACTGGAAACTGGCTCTAAGGGTTAGCTTTTCACTCCATTGGAATAGCATGGGCCTTATTCCAAAGAGATAATTGGAACTAAAACCAGACATCCAGTACAAACTTTAGAAGGTTAGGCCCTCCAGTGAATGTCCAAGTGTAAGGACCAGCATTTGGATCCTGAGCACTCATATAAAGGCCAAGTAAGCATGGCACTCGCCTATGAGCTCATTGCTCGAGGCAGAGACAGGATCCCTGAAGCAAGCTGGAATCTAGACTTGCCAAACCAATGAGTTTCTTGGTTCAAATGAAAAACCCTGCCTCAACATATAATGTAGATCTATAAGCAAGCAAGGAAGACACCTGACATCAACCTCTAGCCTCCACAAACACATGTAACACATGTGCCCATGCACCCACACACATGCAAACATACATAAGCACACACATACACCACAGACACATATATGCCAAAAAAATTCAAAGCCCAAATTCTAGACTACAGTGGGTTTAGCATCCTGTTTCACAGAACCTATACAGTCTAGGAGTCACTAAAACTTTACATACTAGATTCTGAAAGACATTACAATTAAGTATGAACATAATTTTAAAAAGTTAAATCACAAGAAGAAAATAGGTAAGTATAAAAAGGAATAGAAACATACAGTGGAAACACCCAAACTCATTGCATGGATTAAAAGCAAATCAGATTGAAGAGAATGAACAAACTGAAAGACAGTTATGAACAAATTATCTAGAAAGAAACAAACGGAGAGTAGGAAATGAAGATAAGTGACACAAGATGAAACTTTTAAAAATCTATGACTTGTAGAATTTGAAAAAGAGAAAGTGAAATGAAACATTTGAAAAAATGGCAAGTATTTTTGGAGCAGATAAAGACATGAATCTTTAGTTCTGAGCAGAAAAATAAACCCTGAATACATAGTAGTAGTGAAACTATGAACCCTCCAACATAAAGTGGAAACCATAAGGCAACAAGAGAGAAAATAGGTTGACTATGAAAGACTTTTTCTCACCAGGCATGGTCTTTGTACCAGCACTTGGGAAGCAGAGACAGGCGGATCTCTGTGAGTTCAAGGCTAGCCTGGTCTACACAGTGAGTTTTAGGCCAGCTGAGGCTACAGGAAGACCCTGTCTCAAAAAGACCAAAAGAGAAAGAAAAACACTTTTTCTCATCAGCAACAATATAAAAAAATAACCAGATAAACATTTTAGGCTCTGAAAGTTCTAGGCTTCCTGTGCAGCCAATCAGCTATGCTAATGTAACACAGTAACACAAAGACACAATATGGACACAAATGAATACATTGTATTCCAATAAGATGTTACTTAAAGACACTGAAATTTAAATTTTATAACATTTTCATGTATTGTATCATAGTCTTTCAACTTTTCCAAAGTTTAAAATGTAAAAAAAATAATCTTTAGCTCAAAGGTCATACAAATAGGAGACGAGCTGATTTTCACCCATGGGCTGTAATTTTCAGCTCAAAACATTATTAAAATAATATTTTTAACTTCAAAGAGAAAATAATCATTAACCTGAAATTCTATACCCAGCTAAGTAATCATCACAAAATGAAGATGAAATCAAGACAATTTCAAAGATCAAAAGAAACTGCCATCTAAAGCCTCTGGTTGAGGAGCTGGAGAGATGGCTCAGCAGTTAAGAACATCAGCTGTTCTTGCAAAACACCCGGGTTTGAATCCCAGCACCCACATGGTAGCTAACAACTGTCTGTAACTCCAGTTCCAGGGGATCCAACTGCCTCTTCTGTCCTCCATGGGCACTGCATGACATGGGTGTACTTACATACACACAGGCATAATACTCATACACATAAAATAAAAATAATAAATAAAATGAATTTTTAAAAAAGAAACTGGTTGAAAGAAACAGGAGAATGTGCATGTCAGGAATAATACATTAAAGTCAGAAAGTAGTAACACACAGTGCCAATGAGATGGCTTGGTCAGTAAAGGGGCCTGCTGCCAAGACTGATGCCTTGAGGATTGATTTCCAGGACCCACAGGGTGGAAAGAGAGAACCGATTCCTGAAAGTTGTCCTCTGACTTTCATATACGCACTGTAGCACGCATATGCATAGACATAATCACACAGATACACAGACCACATACAGAAATAATGTAGTAAAAAATAAAAATTTACAGAAAGAAAACATATTACCATCCAAAGAATCCAGTTGAAAGAACTAGCAAAGGTGTATTTCAGGAAGAGTATAATTACAATCAGAAAGCACTGGCATACAAAAGAGGGACCATAGGAAAACACAATAAATGTGCAGGTATCTGATGGCAAAAAAGTGTAATGATGATACAGATTTTCTTGAAAAACGAAGTTGAATGGAATCACTAGATGAAGTATTTACTATGCAACGCCAGAACAAAGCTATGCCTTAACCAGGCTAGAGAACTGGCTTAGTGGTTCTGTCCATAAACTCCATTTCCAGGGGATCTGATTCCCTCTTCTGACCTCCATGGGCACTGCAAGACATGGGTGCACTTACATACATGCAGGCAATATGTTCATACACATAAAATAAAAATAATAATTTTTTAAAAAGCTATGCTAGGGGCTGGAGAGATGGCTCAGCAGTTAAGAGCACTGGTTGCTCTTGCAGAGGAGCCAGGTTCAGTTCCCAGCATCCACATGCCAGGTTAAAAACTGTAACTCAGTTCCAGGGGATCCAACCCTCTTCTGACCTCTGTGAGCACTTTACAATACTTGTGCACCTACCTACATGAAGGCAATACATTCATATGCATAAAATATGCCTTTAGTCCCAGCACTCAAGAGGCAGAGACAAATGGATCTCTGTGAGTTCAAGGCCAGCCTGGTCTACATAGTGAGTTCCAGGTCAGCTGGGGCTACAGGGAGACCCCATCTCAATAAAAAAAAAATCTTATCTGTATGATTACTTGTTTCAATCCTTTTTTTCTACACCTGAAGCGTTTTTCCAGATTAGTATGTTGTACCTGAAGCTAAAATCATCCAGAGCCCACACGCTACCACCTATTCAAGGATAAGACATTAGTATTGCCTTATCTTCACCTTCTAAATGCACTTCTGGGGGACCAATGTGAGCTATTTTAAATGGCGTAAATGTATGAAGAAGTGCTGTCTCCTTGTTCTGCTCTTTGAGGCAACTTAACTTCTTCATAGACATCTAGGTTGGCTGAAGAAAAGTCACATTTGGTGCCTGTAATGTGTTGACACCTGGGCAGTTTCAACCAGTTCTCTACCTCTGACATTTGATACTCTGTTGAGAAAGTGACAGTGCTGACAGTATCTTTGTTCCACTTCTTCTTTAGGGTAAAGCTGTCATTTATGATGAGGACCTCTACATGCTTAGGAAGCTTCAGTTTCTCCACCTGCAGCTTTGGGCAGCATCCATGGCGCCCCAACCACCAGCACCAGCACTGTGGGGCACAGAAGAGCGAGCATCCTCTAGGGCAGGAGGACCCTGGTTGGGGCTCTACCCCTCAGTGAATACTCCCAAACTTGAGGGTTTTAAGATGTTTTTTCCTCAGGAGTTATGGTGAAAGACTGAGAGGAACAATATTTAAAGTTTTAAAATATAAGTTGCTTTTAAAAAGATTTAAAGTATATTTGCTTTAGCAAGTTGTTCCTGCACAGTTAAGCCTCTAGTCTCCTTTCTTTGTTTGGGTATTTGCTTTTTGAATAATCAATGAGTTAGTTTAAATGTGGCATGTCTTTGGAGGTTATGTAAGGACTGCCATGAGAGACATGAATTTCCTCAAGTTGGCCAAAAGAGATAAAAGTTTTATATATATAAACAAGACCATTATCTGTTTTGGTTTATTTTAAGACCCCCATTAGAGAGAAAGCAGCTAATAAGGGTCTTCAAGCAACTCAAGCATATTCATGTGTTTGAGCAGTAGTAAAACTGAAGCCTGAAAAAGTATCAACAGATACATCAACAATTTAAAATGAACAAAGGAATTTATGTGAGTAAATGAATGAATGAATTTGGCTCCCATTTGCCAAAGTTCATTAGGATGAAGACCTAGGGGTTGATTCCTCTCTAGGTGGTTGGGCCTGATAACTGGCAGTCAGAACAGGATCAGATAATTTGTTGAGCTTATATCTGTGATAAGTAAAAAGACATGACTAGATAGTCAGCATGACAATTTCCTTCTATTAGGAGGTCAGGTAATTCTGTATGGCATCAAACAATTTGAAATAAAAACAGGATGAGTTCCTCTATGAAGGAAGCTTTGGAGAGAGGTAAATACTGATAACAAAAAGAAGTCTGAGGAATGCACCACAGTGGCTGGAAACAATTGTGGGATGGCTTGAGCCATATAGTAAGAGTAGGTTAGTAGGTTAGTAAACTGAAGGGCTAA
This sequence comes from Nannospalax galili, assembly GCF_000622305.1. Classification (NCBI taxonomy): domain Eukaryota; kingdom Metazoa; phylum Chordata; class Mammalia; order Rodentia; family Spalacidae; genus Nannospalax; species Nannospalax galili. The sequence goes on from NW_008329677.1 coordinate 2,060,995, forward strand.
TTAGGGAACTGGTTGAAAGTAGAAAGAACAGCTAAAAGTTCTGCCTGCCAGGTGGTTGTTGCTCCTGGGGTTATAAGAGAGTATTATATTCTAGCATCATCCCGTCACTTAATGATTCCTGTACCTGATCTGTTGGCTCTATCTGATAAATAGTGCAGTAGAATGAGAAGTGTATTTATGGGGAAAATGACTTGCATAGAAAGTAGTCTTTATAGGAGGGAAGTGAAAAGAAGCTTGCTCCCCAAAGCCAGCAAAAGTTATCTGCCATTGTTCTAAGGACTGCAAATGAAAGGTGAAATTATCTTGAGCTATGGAAGGATAAATAATATCAGGATCTTGTTCAGTAAGTTGGATTACTCTGGTTCTGCCCTGTTGAATAAGAATAATTAATTCTTTGTTAATTTTTGGTTAAAAATTGTTTAGGGGCTAGAGAGATGGCTCAGCAGTTAAGAGCACTGGCTGCTCCTGCAGAGGACCCAGGTTCGAATCCCAGCACCCACATGGTGGCAAACACTGTCTATGACTCCAGTTCCAGGGGATTCAAAGCCTTCTTCTGTCCTCTATGGGCATTGCATGACACCGGTGCACTTACATACATGCAAGTATAACACTCATACATATAAAATAAAAACAAATTTAAGGGGGGGGAGGTAAAAAATAAAAATAAATTTAAGAAATAATTTAAAAATTGTTTATATGTATTGGGAAGAAATAACTATTCTAAAACTATTAAAGAGAGAGTTGATTGTCCAATGGCTGCTGTAAGGGGAGTATTAAAAACAAATAAACAGGCAAATCTAAGCATCTCCGAGAAAGTTTTTGTTGTTCTAAACTTCTAGTGTACTAACTGCAGTGAGGGGCACTACAATATGGTAGGGAAAATTTAAATCACAAGATGAGCACAAGGCTCAGTGAGTTTGTCTATATTATAAACAAGGTTAGATGAACTATTTGGTTGCAAGGTTGGGTAAAAGTCATTTGTCCAGAATATGTCCTTATTCTACAAGTCATTATCAGAACTAGACAATAAAAATGTGACGTGGACGACTGATGATCAGAAGTTATCTAAAGTTTTTGTATATTTGAATGAAGGGTACATATGACTTACCATTCATTTATTAAAGGGAAATCAACTGGGGAAACATCCTTTTACATTAACAGCTATTTGTTAGGTGGCTTCACTTTATTACACCAATAAAACATCTCAATTTATTTGTTTAGGAAATGAGAATTTAAAATATTTGGATAATGTGGATGATACAGAGCTATGGCAAATATTTTTATTCTGATTATAATCATTTGCAGTTTGGTAAATCTGTACCAAAATTTTGAAAGAAGTAGGTGGATGTGATATTACTGGATACATATTTCTTTGGCATACCAAGAATCTTGCAACTGTGGAAATCTCCTTAAATAATGATCTATTAAGCTGTTTTAAAAAGATGGAAGAAGGAAAGCTGGGTGTGGTGGTGCAGACCTTTAGTCCCAGCACATGGGAGGCAGAGGCAGGCAGATCTCTGTGAGTTCAAGGCCAGCTTGGTCTACATAGGGGGTTCCAGGCCAGCTTGGGCTATAGGGAGACCCTGTCTTAAAAAGGCTAATAGTAAATAAATAAATAAATGAAAGCCAATATGGAAAGACTACGTAGATGTTATATGACTCCAATCACATGATGAAATTATAGCAAGGGCAACACTACGGAGACAGTAGGCCAGGTGAGGTGGTGCATACTTTTAATCCCAGTACTCAGGAAGCAGAGGCAAATGGATCTCTATGAATTGGAGGCCAGCCTGGTTTACAAGGTGAGTTCCAGGCTAACCAGGGTTACTTCATGAGATCTTGTCTCAACCAAATCCAGAAACAAACCAAAATTATTGACAGGCAGGTGGCTGAGTGAGGGAAAGACGAACATGTGGTGCCTAGAAAACTTTTAAGGCATGACACTATTCTGTATATTACAGAAACCATGGATACGCACCATTATGCATTTGTCCAAGCCCATAGACTGTACAAGGGTAAACTGTAACATAAGTGGTGGACTTTCTTTTAGTCCAGCTGGCCTGGAACTCACTATGTAGTCCAGGCTGGCCTCAAATTCATAAAGATCCACCTGCCTCTGCCTCCTGAGTGCTCAGATTAAAGGCAAGCATAGATATGCCCGGCCAAACTGTGGACTTTCATTGATAATGTGTCAACACAAACTCACAGATACTAACAAATGTACCATCCTAGTAGGGTATAATAAGAACGGAGAGGCTTTTGGGGGTGGGGGAGGAAGGAGATGGGAAATCTCACCTTCAACTCAATTTTGCTGTCAACTCCAAACTTCTCTAAAAGTTTTAATTAAAAAATTCTCTTAGCCATTTATTCAAATATTTGTTTGGTTTTTTTTTTTTTTTTTTTTTTTTTTTAATAACCCACTTTCATTATGTATCCCTGTCTACCGGAAATCTCAATTTAGACCAGGCAGGTGTCAAACTCCCAGAGACCTGCCTGCCTCTGCCTCTTGAGTGCTGGGATTAAAGGCTGGGAATAAGGACCCGCACCACTATGCCCAGCCAATTACTCTGCTTTTGAAGATAGGTCAGATATTATGGTTGCTAAACTCAGATGAGTTTTTCACATAGATTTTTCTCTCTAAGCCTAAGGAAACAAATGTTTTTATTAATTTATAGCCGAGGATATTGAAAATAATATAATTCAAGTAATGAAAGCAATTCATGGACTAAAAATTTAACACACTAGTTTCTGGCCACAGGTTAGGTGTTTTGTTACTCTGAATTCTTTTTACTTTTCCTTAACATCTGGTTTCAAAATGCCTCTTTATTTAAAATTCCAAGCTTCGGAGATCATTATCTGGGCCTAACCAGTTGGGGGAGCCAGAATCAAGGGCGTGTAGAGCGCGCAGACTACAAAGCCCAGGATGTATCGCGGTGCCTGGCGGCTGGCCGGACTGTAGCTTCCTCCTTCAGCTACGCTTCCCTCCCGCGCGAGCTGCCTGATCCGAGCTGGGCCGCTACGCCCCTCCGAGATGCTACACCCACACCGCACCGACGCCGGGGTCGGACCCAGCGGCACCCCTGAAGCCCAGCCGCGTACCGGCGCCACCTACCTCTCCGCAGCTTTAGCACGCCGCGCTCCCCACACCGCTCCACAGAGGACGCTCACACGGTTGCCACGGAAACGGAGAGGGCGTCCGTTAGAGCGCGAGCGGAGGTCAACGGTCGCCTCGGCGAGTTCCGCTTCCGGTTCCGGGACTTAGTTTGTTTTAGGCTTGCTTGGTGCTGCGCGCTAGCTGTAGCAGCGGATCTCTAGGGTCCGTGTCCAGGTTCGGGCGAAGGGTGCCGGCGCTTCGCGGCTGAAGACATGGCGGCTTCCACAGCGGCCGGGAAGCAGCGGATTCCCAAAGTGGCCAAGGTAGACGACGGGCTCTGAGATGGGGGCTGGGGTGTCGCGGGGCCGGGGTTGCGGGGCCCGGGATCCGGGGCTTGTTATCGGAGCGCAGCTCGCGGCAACCCAGCTTTAGTTCTAGGGCGGCGTTTTTACAGCGCGTGGCGTCCTTGCTCTGCGCTGGGGACCCACGCTTTAACTCAGGCAAAAGTGGAATAAAACAGGAGTGTGAAATGGCATCCTTGCTAGACGTTCCGAGGCACTGTACACTATGCTGTGGGCTATAACCAGGGGGAGGTGGGTGTGCTTCCCAGTAAACTTTGTGGAGGAAATGACATTTACGCTGAGACGTGAAAGATGAGTGAGTTAGCCCTGCTGATAGTGGATGAGATGGGAGGTGACAGGCTTGGTGCAGTGGTATGACTTAAGTTAAACAATAGATTTATTATATTTCCAACGATGGCTGATACTTTACCAAATGCCTAATAATGGCAGATATTATCCTCAGCCTTTACATAAGATAACCTTTCTGTGGTCCGATTCTCCTGCTTAATATTTTGCTTTTAGATGAGGTCTTATTATGTAGCCTACTCTGGCCTGGAACTCATCCTTCTGTCTCCTCTGCTGAAGTTTAGGATTTCAGTTTTTGACCTCCATCTAGCCAGGGCTTGATCTTTAGATATCCACTTTACAACTTCCAAAGATACTGAATTTACATTACTAAATGTTCATTAATACAAGCTAGATACTGAATTTACATTACTAAACGTTTATTAATACAAGTTCCCATCATCACTCCATACATGCAGTAGCTTTTTTTATAATTCAGTTCCATAAGTATTTATAATAGGATTCCCGCTTACATGGTTTATACCTTTCTCAACAAAACAAGAAACAGGTGATTCTAATTTGAATCCAAATATTTATTTCTATGTGTAATCATAAAAATGTCTAATGTGGTAAGTTATTCTTTTCTTCATACTTAATCTTCCTTTGTTTTGTTTTTGTTTTTGTTTTTTCGGTTTTTTTGAGTCAGGGTCTCCCTATATCCCCAGTGGGCCTGGAAATTGCTATGTAGACCTGACTGGCCTTGAACTCACAGAGATCCGCCTGCCTCTGCCTCCCCAGTGCTGGAATCAAAGGCATGTGTCACCACGCCTGGTTTTTCATACTGAATTGTAAAAACCAGAGTTTGTTTTGTTTTGCACTTATGACCTGTCCCAATTTGGAATCAGCACATTCGATTTGTAGCTACTGTGTTGGATAACACAGATCTATGATCCAGGACAGTTAAAGTCTAACTATAGAGCCTTACTAAATAAGTTTAAGTTGATTTAAAATGTCACAGAAAAAACAGATCATCCACTAGGAGTAGAAAATAAGTAAACAAGTTTTAATCTAGCCATGAAGTGCTGCTTATAATAATAAACATAGAAAATATAGAATACTGTTCTTCTCAAAGGGAAAACTTGCTGTTATTTTTGTCACTTCTGTCTCTTGAAACTTGTACCATGGGCTTATGATAGATGTCATGGATTAGATGGAAAATGCAGAGTTTTTTTGTTTGTTTTTTTCCCAGTTCCATCTCCTGGAGAATTGAATAGATCATACAAAGTAGGCATCCTGTCATCATACTTAATGAAGGTCACATCCTAACAAATGTATGTGAGTTTTTAAATCTTATGTGGAGAACACTCCTCAAAATCGCAATGTCTTTTTTCTTAAAGGTGAAAAACAAAGCCCCAGCTGAAGTGCAGATAACTGCCGAACAACTCTTAAGAGAAGCGAAAGAGAGAGAGCTTGAGCTTCTCCCGCCTCCACCTCAGCAGAAGATCACAGATGAAGAAGAGTTAAATGATTACAAACTAAGAAAAAGGAAGGTCAGTATGTGGTATTTCAGTCTATTAAGAAATTCTAGAGCGGTACCCTTGTTAAGACCAAACCACGCATATCTGTCTGCATCACCATCCTCAGTAGGAGTCAGGACATGGGAGAGAACTATGAGAGAGTTTTCATGTCTGATTTGGCCTTACTCTAGTGTATAAGGCTATTTCATTCTAGTAGTCTTGTGTGAGTTAAGTATGAAATTCTGAGTATTACTGAGAGTGCTTAGATGTAATATTCAAAAAACTTTTTTTTAATATTTTTTTTATTTTTATTTTATGTGTATGTGTGTATTGCCTGTGTGCAGGTCAGTGCATTTGTGTCGTGCAGTGCCCTGGAACTGGAGTTATGGACAGTTGTTAGCTACCGTGTGGGTGCTGGGATTCGAACCCTGGTCTTCTGCAAGAACAACCAGTGTTCTTAACCGCTGAGCCATCTCTCCAGCCCCTAAAAACTGTTTTCTTATTAGAAACAAGAATAGCATCTATTAACACACCAGTAGTCATGGGCAACAGCAGAAAACACCAAGAGTTCTTCACTATCAGGGCTTTAGAGAAACACCTGTAGCTGGAACCTTCCGTAGTGGGCTTCTTGTTTGTTCCTCAAGCAGTCTAGCATGGAATTTCTCTTAAATAAGATCCAATGAAGAACCTTTTTAGTAAAAGGCAAAAGAAAGTCATTTTTAGTTATTTTTCCCCTTTTTTGCCTTCTTTCAGACTTTTGAAGATAACATAAGAAAAAATAGGACTGTGATTAGTAACTGGATAAAATATGCACAATGGGAAGAAAGTCTAAAGGAAATTCAAAGGTAAAATTGCCAAGAGTGCAATTTTTGTATATAGTGATGTCATAAATTAGCATACACAAAAGGAGAGAAAAGGTTAAGGCACAGGTGTGTACCTTGGGTAGTAATCTGCTTTTGTTCTCTGGAACCCTGAGTTCCTTTGAGGGATCTCAGGGATGCTGGAATCGTAATCGTGGGAGTATTGCACAACAAGGTTCTATAAGTGGCTCTTGCCACCAGTTTTCTTGTAGCTACAGAAATGCTTTTCTCTCTGTTTTCTGTGTGTTAATATTGCAAAATGATAGTGCTCTACTAAAAATCAGTGGCCAGTAAGATACAAACGGACTTGGCCTTGTTGTTGTCCAGGCTTTCTGCACTGCGCCTCTTATTCCTGTCCCACTGTGTCTGTTCTTTCCAGTCCCCTGGCACATCATTGCTCCCCCCTTGACATTTGACTTGTTTCTCCAACAGAGCCCCTTCTCCACCACCCTTGGCCTCTCAGCATACTGGAACTGTCTCTACATTCTCAGTTCTGTAGTTCCTACTACTTAGCCGGTTTCACCAATCATTGCCCTTGCTCTCTGCTTCAGATCTTGAATATAATGTTTATCACACTACAAAAAAACTGCATGCTTGTCTATGATTAAGACTTTGTACAGTAACTGAAGGTTGTCATATCTTCTTTTTTTGAAATAGTTTATTTTTATGTGTATGAGTGTATTACCTGCATGTATGTAAGTGCACCCATATCGTGTAGTACCTTCAGAAGTCAGAAGAGGGCGTCAGATCTTCTGGAACTGGCGTTAACAGACTGTTGTTAACAGCAATGTGGGTGCTGGGAACCAAACTCAGGTCCTCTGCAAGAGCACCCAGTGCTCTTAACTGCTGAGCTGTCTCTCCATCCCCCTCTTCTTTTTATGGCCAGAACCTGGCTCAATATAGACCCCCAGTAAAATAGGAGGGCCTTGTAGTTGGAAGTGACTACTATATACATGCCTTATGCTTACTACCTCTGATGCTCTCCGCATCTTGCATCTTGCTTCTTAAGGGCCCGATCCATATACGAGCGTGCTTTAGATGTAGACTACCGCAATATTACACTCTGGCTGAAATATGCAGAAATGGAAATGAAGAACCGCCAGGTCAACCATGCCCGAAACATCTGGGATCGTGCTATAACAACTCTGCCGCGAGTCAACCAATTCTGGTAAGTTTCTGCTTAACAAAACAGCCTTTTATAAATTAGAAAAGTCCCACATTTATGTATTTGCATAGTTGTAATAATTTTATGTTCTGAATTGTACATTCTACTTTTCTTTGTACTATTTTTTTAATGTCACATAATCCCGTTCCATAGCTATGTAATCAAAACTGAAATTTTTAGTGCAATCTTGTATTTTTATAAGAAATTTTGTAGTGAACAAGGCAGCCCTCCCCCCATGGTTCATTCTTTTTCACGTTTACATTTTAATAAGAAAACATTTGATTTAACATTTTGGAAAGATAAAACTTAAAATCTTCTTCCCCTTTAACAAGGAATTGAAAATGTCAAAGATCATTTTTTTCCCCTGTCATTTTGAGCACAGCAGATATTTTTGGATGACTCTTTTAATAGGTACAAGTACACGTACATGGAGGAGATGTTAGGGAACATTCCTGGTGCCCGGCAGGTGTTTGAGCGCTGGATGGAATGGCAGCCTGAAGAACAGGCCTGGCATTCCTACATCAACTTCGAGCTGAGATACAAAGAGGTGGAGCGGGCCCGAACCATTTATGAACAGTATATCCTTTGAATGACACATTTTTCTGGGTGTCTTTCTCCCATAGACATGGCCTGATCAGGGCAGGTAGCTATTAATCAGACGTTTGAAGTCAGGAAGGCAAGTTTCATCAGCATCACATTTATGCAGTAGGGACAGAGATTGGTAAAATAAAAATTTGTTGTCTGCCAAGCATGGTGGTGTACACCTTTAATCCTAGCACTCAGGAGGCAGAGGCAGGCAGATTTCTGTGAGTTCCAGGCCAGCCAGGGATAAATGGTGAGACCCTGTCTTAAAAAGAAAAAAGAATTGTGGTCTGGGTAATTGTTGGAGACTTTTCCATGAAGTTTGGGGTTTATTTTATTTTTGCACTAGCACTCTGAGTCCTCGTGGAAAGGATTCGGGAAGTCCCAACTGTGGGTGATCATTAGCACTGCTTGCTTAGTGGAGTTCATCCAGATGATGACTGCTTTCTTGTTGTGAGTCATTTAGCCCTTTGAGCCTTGGTGTCCTTTTCTATGAAACAAGAATAAAAATACCCATGGCGCAGCTCAGCGAACAAGCACTTGCCCAGCAGGTAGGAGGCCCTGAGTTCAGTCCTCAGCACTATAAAAAACAAAACAATCAACCATGTTGGGCTGATGGGAAAGACTAGATGACATTTGCAAAAGCACTGTTAGCAGCTAAAGCACTGTGTTTCTCATCACAGAGGTACCACTTGTTAAAAATTTATTTGGAATCCCCAAAGTAATAATTGCTGCACTTCAGCTGGGATTTGTAGACATGTACAGAGCACTGAAAAATTTTGAGTTGTCTGTCATATGGTTTCCAGCCAAGGGCCATTTCAGCCTTATACAGTGATGACAAGAGGGTAAAGGCAGGAGGTCTAGTGCTGTGCCTTCAGGGAGCCTCCCCACCCCACCATCAGGTGGGTGGAATGGGGTCTGATCACATTCTGACATGTCTAGTGGGACAGCCTGGGGCCAGATCCTTGATGCTTTGGATCATGTCTTCTCTTATATAGGGAGATGGCTTAGTTGATACAGTGCTTGCCATACAAGCATGAAGATCTGTGTTTGGCTCCCTAGCACCCATGTAAAAAACTGGATGCAATGGTATATTTGTATAATCTCAACACAGGATGGAGAGACAGGAAGATCCCTCGGACTTCTTTCTGACCAGTCAGTCCAGCTGAATAGTAAGCTCCAGGTTCAGTGAGAGACCCTGTTTCAAAAAATAAGGTGGAAAATGATTGGAAAAGATACCTGGCATCAGCTTCTAGCCTCCTATACTGGTGTGTCCATGTGTTATATGCACATACACACACACACACGAAAGGTAAAAAGACTGCTAGGATGAGTTGTGTTTAGGATTTAAAACTCGTCTATGTGAGATATATGTATATACACATTCCTCCTAGGAATGATCAGTAGCCCATTGTTTTCCTTGGCTTTATACAACATAACTACTACAACTAATGTGAACCTCGTTTATGCCATATTAAGATCTTAAGTTGTCTTTACTCTTTAAACAGTAGTTTAACAAGCTTATATAGCACTTGGCTTGTAGCAGCCATTCTAAACACTTAGTAAACCTGTTAATCCTCATAACCCTGCAGTGCAGGAACTGCTTCATTCTACAGGTGAGGAAACTGAGGCAGGAATGATTAGGAAGCCTCACCTGAGTCTTAGGAAGGGGTGGATGGAGGTCTGTTTGATAAGTGGATCAACTTAAGAACTGATGCTCTTTGCAACTTTGCCATACTTGAGTATATTACTAGTTTAGGAATTACTGGTTTTTCAAGGAGGGTAGATAAGTCCTGTTAAATAAAATGGCAATTCAGAACTTTCTCTTGGGGCCTAGGTGATGCATGTTGCTTGAGTTCTTCTTTGAGGTGTGTTACTTGAATCAGCACTAATGGCAAATCAGAATGAATAAGATGAGCCCTTGCCCTCACAGAGGCTGGGGGTCAGTAGTTAGACACCTTTGTGTGTGTTCTGTCACCCCTCCAGTTATATTTTGAATTGTTGGAATTTAGGGGGTTGGTGTGGTTTTGGGGTTTTTTTGTTTGGGGGCAGGTGTTGGGGACTGAGTCTTTGCACATGCTATGCCTAAGCTCTGCCACTGATCTCAGCTCAGCCTCTATTCATTAGTCTAAGCCATGTTATCTTGCCTGCTTGTTTCCTTCACTCCACTGCACTTGTGATCGTGCACCCCGATGTCAAGAACTGGATCAAGTACGCTCGCTTTGAGGAGAAGCATGCATATTTTGCACATGCACGGAAAGTGTACGAGAGAGCCGTGGAATTCTTTGGAGATGAGCATATGGATGAACACCTTTATGTGGCCTTTGCTAAATTTGAAGAAAATCAGAAAGAAGTAAGCATACCTTTCCAGCTGTATTGCTAAACAACACAGAAAAGATGGCATCTTCTACACCATGACTTCATTTCCATTTCTTCTTACCTATCCAGAGAGAAAACGTTTTCAAGATAGGAAGCATAAGTTCATACAGAAAACAGCACATATGTATTGCTGAGCTATAGATTGGAGTTGAGCAATCATAGATTATAACTGCCTTTGGTTTTTTTTGTTTTGTTTTTGTTTTTATGATTATAACTGTCTTAATTTCATTCTGCTTTGTTTGACAATTGAGCCTTTTCCAGTATGCATACCTAGAACTAAATAGTGGTGCATGCCTGCAGTCCCAGCATTTTGATGATTAAAGATTGACTCCAAGGCTGAGGTAGGAAGATTACAAGTTTGAGATCAGCCTTGGGTACATTTGACCCTATCTCAAAAAAATAAGTCTAAACTGATGGGTGTCATTTGGTATCCTGGTAATAAAGCTTAAGGATTTTACACATAGTAAACCTGGGAGGCAAAGAGCCAAAGCCCTCAAACACAGGACAAAATTATTAGCTAGTTCTTTTCTTCCTGAGTATACAAAATAATATAGTAGCTGATATAATAGAGTTTGAGAGTTCATGCCCATGCTTAAGCAGGAAGGATTGGAAGGTTTTAAATGGGAAAGTGACTGGATATGATATTTTACTGAGCCTCCAGCTAATTCATGAAGCTATGTATGCTGACGGGGAGTAACAAGTGGAACCAGCAAAGGGCTGGGGATGAAGCTATGTGGAAGAGCAGTCACCTAGCATGGGTGAAGCTTTGGGCTTGTTTTGCATCAGTAGCAAGCAAGGTGCAGGGCATAGAACCAGGAAATCCAGTGAGGAGACTCATAGTGTTCCAGGTTGGAAATGGAGATAGGCCAGCTGCAGGGCAGAGGAGGGGAAAAGAGCTGTAGTACTGAGAGACATAGCAGGGCTTGCTGAAGGAGTGAGTGTGGGAGAGGAGAACAGAAGAAGAACCAAAACACACTCATGGGGCTTTGGGTATGAACAGGTGTGCCACTAAATATACTGCCTGCTGGACTGAGAAGGACCCAGCTTGGATGGGGAGAAAGCAGAAGCTCAGGTTTGTGATCTTAAGTGCGAAACTCAAAGAAGAATATTATCACTTGCTGGTACAGAAACACCGTCAACATGAAACAGAAGAGAAATCTTATTTTGAGCATTTTAAAGCCTATTTAATGTGTAAATAATGGTTGCAATGCCCTGCATGGTATCTGCACTCAGCAGCTCCCTCCTGCTGGTGTGTTCAGAGAACAGTGCAGTAGAAATTCTCTATCTGGCATCATTGGTTTTCTTGGCTTTGGTGCCTATTAAACCTGGTATTTCTATTGATACAGTTGCATATTTTAAAAAAGAAAATAGTTTGCAGTTATTCTCCCAGATGTGACTCAGACGAGTTTATGTAGTAGAAGATAATCATATTGCCTGCTTTTAGTTTGAAAGAGTACGTGTCATCTACAAGTATGCCCTGGATAGAATTTCAAAACAAGAGGCCCAAGAACTCTTTAAAAACTATACCATCTTTGAGAAGAAGTTTGGTGACAGGCGGGGTATTGAAGATATCATCGTAAGCAAACGGAGATTCCAGTATGAAGAAGAAGTGAAGGTGAGTGTTGGTGGTATGGTCAGCTGCAGAGATGAGATATGCTGGTGGCAGAGCTAGCTGGGGTGGAGTGAGTAAGTGGGAGCCATCAGTGATTACTCCCTTGATGATTCTGAGAAACTGGTGGCTACTTCAGATAATTTGGAATAAATGTAGCTTATAGAAGAGAAGCTAGCCATATGTGAATTTGCTCTGCCACTCACATGTGGAAAGTCATTTTACTGATTGTTGAGTTTGTAATTGGAACTTAAACAAAAGAAATGTGAACTTGGGCCTGATGGATGGTCCATTCATACCGTAATCCCAGAACTTGGGAGGTAGAGGCAAGAAAAATGTTAATTCAAGGCCAGCCTAGACTATATAGCAAAACCCTGCCCCAAAAGAAAGGTGACATCTCTTTGAGCTCATTTTGGAAGAAGATGCAAGGGCCAAAGATTGGTCCAAAAATGTGCTTCCTGTGCCATTGTCCTTCAGCTTTGGTGTCTAAATAGAAGATACACCATAGACATGGTTCTGTTCTTGGCTCTTTGTCTGTAATATACTGTTTTGATTTCTGTTTAAGATAGTAGCATTTTCTTTCACTGTGCTGTGTATCTTTTGCTTAGTCAAATGAAGATAACAACTAAGTCCGGTGTTAAATGAGGTGGTAGGTCAGCAAGATGTGTTCAAAATAAATTCAAGATGTGTTCATTGAGAAGGCCGGCTTCCCAATTATGAGTGTGATATAACCCATTGTGATTTTATTGTCAACGTAATGATATATACTCATGTATGAAAAGTGCATGTATAAGAATCAGAAGCTGAGTCTAGTGACTCAGACTTCTAATCATAGGACTGGGGAGGATGAGAACCGCTGTGAATTCAAGGTCAGCCTGGGCTATATACAATGAGACCCTGTCTGAAAAACAAAAAGAACTTATTGAGTAATTATGTTACGTGATGGCTGTAAAGGGTCTTTGCTGTGAGTGTCTAGCCGATGACCTTTTGTGTTGCCTTTATACAGTCTCAGGGATGATGTTTTTAAAATGAGATGATGATAAAATCTAAGGGAAGGAATTGCAAAAATATAGTCTGGTGTCTCCTTAAGTTCAGACAGCCTCATAAGTGTAGCTCTCAGTTCCTTTTTTGCTGATGAGACTTTTTTTCTAGGCTAATCCACACAACTATGATGCATGGTTTGATTACTTACGCTTGGTGGAAAGTGATGCTGAAGCTGAAACTGTGCGGGAGGTCTATGAGAGGGCCATTGCCAATGTTCCACCCATTCAGGAGAAGAGGCACTGGAAGCGCTACATTTATCTCTGGATCAACTACGCACTCTACGAAGAGTTGGAGGCAAAGGTAAAGAGTTGAATCATGGGTCAGCATCATGGTTTTCTGTCTCCAGTACTCACAGCTGTGTCTGTTATGATGCTAACTGATAACTATAACCTTTGGAATAAAGAAATTTAGTTTTAAATTCTTTTAGGATTCTGTTCACCCATGTTTCGTAGATTCTATCTACAGTGTATGTCTGTTGTAGGCACAGGCAAGGTGTTCGTTGTCTTTTGCTACTTTAAATTTTGAACAGTCAGAAAGGGAAAAAAAAAACCCACAATGAACCAGTTGAAACAGTTGAATTATGTATAATTTCCTAAATAGTTAATGTATTTTTTCACAAATAGAGGTCACAAATTTTACAGTTTTGCTTTTAATGAAAATCAAGTGGCTTAGCAAAACAGGTCACGTGTATGTTAACAGGTAAAGATTAGCATTCTGTTGTTGATCTGAGACTATAAAATGTCTTTGTCTCTTTCTGCTATCAGGCAGAAGGCCTTTCTGCAATGAAGTACTCAGAGTTTGATGACCAAGGTAGTTTCTATTTTTGATCATAAGTGAAATCCGCATTTAAAAATAGCAACTTGAGCTGGGCACGGTGGTGCACTCCTTTAATCCCAGCATTTGGGAGGCAGAGGCAGGCAGATCTCTGTGAGTCCAAGGCCAGCCTGGTCTACATAGTGAGTTCCAGGACAGCTGGGGCTACAGGGAGACCCTGTCTCAAAAAGACCAAAAAAAAAAAAAACAACTTGAGAAATGGGGGTGCCTATTTTTACTAGTAGTCATAAAATTTTTAACTAGTAAAATGAGTATTAACAATTAATTTTTTTTTTTTTACCTTAATGCAGGATCCAGAGAGGACAAGACAGGTATATCAAGCATGTTTGGAACTAATTCCTCACAAAAAGGTACACTTACTTTGAAGTGTTCAGTCCCCACTAGATCAAAATCCTACTTGGTCATTTGTAAAATAATGTATCCATGGAGTATGCTAGGTACCATACAGTCATAAATAAGAGATACAGTCTTTTTGCCTCTGGAAATATCTTACTCTCTCTTTGTAGAGAGCAGAGTGTGTTGAATGACAAAACGGCTAATAGTGTGGAAATTCAGGAGAATGTCAGTAATTCAAATAGACAGAGTAGAAGAAAGAGGATAGGCACATGGGTAGGAGACACAGAAATGGATTTGTTGTTGTTCCGGTTTTTAGTTTTTTGAGACAGGGTCTTACTATTTAGGCCTGGCTGGCCTAGAACTTGCTATATAGACAAGGCTGGCCTCCAACTCATGGATCTGCCTGCCTCTGCCTCCCAAGTGCTGGGATTAAAAGTGTGCACCACCATACCCAGCCCCATGGTATACTTTCAGCTGTTGAGAAATATGAGTATATGAACAAGGAAAATAGTCCCTGTCACTAAAATTTTAGGGCAACCAAATTGGCCTTTGGTTGGCTTATTTATTTTTTTATATTTTAAATGTTTATTTAAAATGTTTAACAAACTTATGTATATGAGTCTCTGAAGCTAGATATTTTTGTGCTTTTGTTTTATAGTTCACATTTGCCAAAATGTGGTTATATTATGCGAAATTTGAAATAAGGCAGAAAAATTTACCATTTGCCAGAAGAGCTTTGGTAAGTAACAATCAACATGCTTCATTAAGTTTTATGGAAAGGAAATTAAAATTTGAAATCTTTATGTTTATAGATTGTCCGATTCCTACTTTTAAAAAAACCCAAAAATCAATGAAGTGGGGCTAGTTACAAGGCCAGCTTTGCTTGGGCTATATAGCAATACCTTGTTTAAAAGCAAACAAGGTAGCAGAAATGTATCTTTATAACCTGGAACACTTAGAAAACACATACAGTACTTCGAGAATAAGTGACAATAAGTGACAGTCGAGTACAGTGTATCAACCTCCCCTCACCCCATTCCTCAAGACTCAAGAGAGCATCATAGAAGAAGAAACTAAAAGAATGTCACAGCTGGGTGATGGGTAGCAGTGCTGTGAAGTGCTGTCTTCTGGACAGGACATGGCTGCTGCACTCACAAACACACAGCAGCATGAGTTCCTGCAGGAGCCCTGCATAGGATCAAGCCATCCAGCATGGTCTGGGGAGGGGCTCATGATGTTCTTCCTCTAGCTGAGGAGCTGTTGGCAGCTGAAGGGAGTCGGGGGCTGGTAGATTGTCCATGCTCATGCAGGCAGCACTAATTGGACTTGGATTTTACATATATATAAATGGACATGAAGGGAGGGGTGCATTGTTTGGGGCATTTAGAGAAGAGGGGCCTATGGTAAAGCTACATTGTGTATATTTTTGAAATTCTCAACAATACAAACAAAAAATGTAGCACTTGAAAAAAATCATTAGATGATAATGCTTAGATTATAAACACTGTATTTCAGACTGGTAACTGTCTATAGTTACCAGTTATTAGCTCTGTCCCCAATCTGATCTTGTATAAAATTTTTCTTCTGTTAAGGGTAACTTTTAACAATTTGTACTAAAATTGCCCAGTAGGATCAATGTTTACATATTATGTTTGTCCTTCAAATGAGCTGTTTGCTCCCTGTAAGTCAGGTTGATTCCCTTTTTATTTAAGGGTCTCATATAACCTGGCATCCCTGCACAGGATCAAGCCATAGAGTTTTAAAATCCAGTAGTTGTGTAATCCTGCAGTTCAGCCTTTGGCTGTCCAGGCCCCAGTGGCCACAGGCCCCACCATTGTCAATTGAATAGATGTCGAGAGTGAGTGTAGACAGCGTGATGTTGCACAGTGACAGAATATCTGTCATGCTGACTCTAAGGCTTTTCCTCAGCAGAGGATAACCTCTAGGACAAGTTGAATCCTCCAGGATATAACCATATTCTTTGCCATTTAATTTTCTAGGGAACATCCATAGGAAAATGCCCAAAGAACAAGTTATTTAAATGTTACATAGAATTGGAACTGCAGCTTCGAGAATTTGACAGATGTCGGAAGCTTTATGAAAAGTTCTTGGAATTTGGACCAGAAAATTGTACCTCATGGATTAAGTTTGCAGAATTGGAAACAATACTTGGTGATATTGAGAGAGCTCGGGCAATCTACGAATTAGCCATCAGCCAGCCACGCCTAGACATGCCAGAGGTGAGGATCCCGTATTTTAGATACTTCTCAAGTATTCTGGTAGCTGATCAGCTAAATCTGTGTTGTAAAGTATAAAAATGATCCAACTAACCTGTAATCTTTTCCACTCTGATTAGGTTTTTCTGTTTGTAGACTAGGAAGGTAGGCTGGGGAGATGTCAGAAGCAGCCCTTTAGATGGGAGTCCAGAGCACAGCTGACAGGGAAGGTTAAAGGGGATTTGGAAGAGAAGGCCGGGCAAAGAAACAGCTAGTAGGCCACCCATCTGGAACACAGGAAATAAGAATGGAGACTCATGTCTGTATTCTGAGAAATAATTACTTCGCCTGAACCATATTCCTATATTACTGCCATAGCCATGGAGTTCTGGCCTGCCCTTACTATTTAAGCCACAAGGTGGCAGTAAACCACAGCTTGTATTCATTTGTCTCACAGAAGCCACAGAACTGTCCTGCCCAGCTAGTCAGTCTTGTAGTAATGGCCCTCCCCACTGACCACATCAGGGCAGAGGTTCCTGTATCTCTGGTTTCATCTGTGGCCTCAGTTCTTCTACCAGGTTGCCAGCTCCAGCATCTAAGCCACAGCGTATTTGTCCTTGTGACTGTACCTAGGATGAGTGGGCAGCTGGTCAGTGAATGCTTTTTGAAGTCAAGAAGGAATTTGCAGTGGGGATAAGAATACAAGTGAGGGCTAATCCACTGTTTTCTCCCTAGAGGTTAACAGCATGTGCTAGGATCATAAGAATTGGGAAACGCTTGACAAATTTTTTTTATGCCGAGTATTTGAAAAACTCCAAAGGAAAATGTAAAACTGAATCCAGGGCCCTTTTTTCTACCTAGAGTTCTAGTCAAGTTTTGGTATGCTTGTAAAGTGCCAATATTACATTATTCCCATGCAGTCTGTTAACTGTTGGGTGAAAGTCTTGTGTTCCTAGATGTAGTTAGGATAAGCTATACATTGTGTAGGGGCATGTTCCTTTGCTGTTAAATTTGACCTGTTTTCTTTCTTAGGTGCTTTGGAAATCATATATTGATTTTGAGATTGAACAGGAAGAAACTGAGAGGACACGGAATCTTTACCGACAGTTGCTTCAGCGGACACAGCATGTCAAGGTATCCTGTACTTTGTGATGGATTGTTGATTTTATTTTGTACAGCAATTCTAAAATATATTATTACAGTGTTATTTTTTGTAGAAAAATTATTTTAAACAACTTTCTGACTTTCGGAGAGAACCTAATGATCTCAAAGAACTTAAGAATATTAAGCTTATTGCAGGTCACTGTTTATACTATATGCAGCTCTCTTGAGTATCACAACATTGAAGAAAAGTTCAATTCTTTCAGGGTTTTAAAGCGGTCAGACACCTGGCTGGGTGAAGCAGCAGACTGCTTCAGTGCTAGCCTTGACGTGTATGTCCACTGCTACAGTCTAGAATGCTAGCAGTGGGTACATCTTTGGATGTCATGGAGTAAATAAAGTAGCTTCATAATTACTACTACATTATTGTTTGTGGGTGGCCTGGTGTATTAGTTACTTTTCTGTTGCTGTGATAGAAACACTGACAGAAGCAACTTATAGAAGGAAGAGTTTATTTGAGCTTAAGGTTCCAGGGGAATTACAGTCTCTCTTGGCAGGGAGGCATGGCAGCAGAGGTGGCTGGAGAAGGAGCAGAAGCTAGGCTCTACATTTTCAAGCAGGCACAGGAAGCAAGAGAGCATCTTGAGATCCAGCAAGGCTTAAGAACCCTCTAAGCCCACCCCTTGTGACATGCTTCCTCCAACATGGCCACACCTTCTAAGATCTCCCAAAACAGCGACACCAACTGTGGTCAAAGATGTCCAGATACTTGGAGCCTATGGGGGACATTTTCATTCAGACCACCACACCTGGTAATTTCATTCCATAATGTTTCTGTTTTAAGGTATGGATCAGTTTTGCTCAGTTTGAGTTGTCTTCAGGGAAAGAAGGAAGTGTCGCTAAATGCAGACAGATTTACGAGGAGGCGAACAAAACCATGCGAAACTGTGAAGAAAAGGAAGAGAGACTCATGTTGTTGGAATCCTGGAGAAGCTTTGAAGATGAATTTGGAACAGTATCAGACAAGGAAAGAGTAGACAAACTCATGCCAGAAAAGGTCAAGAAGAGAAGAAAGGTCCAGGCCGATGATGGGGTAAGGGCTGAGCACTGGAGCCTGTTCACGTCCTATCAGAGTAAAATGCATCTGATTTTGAAATTCGTGCTTTCAGTAGCATTTCAGAGTTCTTAAAAGCAGAAGCAGACAGCCCGAATAGGACCCACTTGTGTGGCAGGTGTGAGAAGTGGGAAAGGGTATGTGGCAAAGGCTGTTTAATGATGGTCGAGTCCAGGATTTACACGAAATGTGTCTGTAGAGCAATAAGCAAGAAGTCAGTGGTGGGAGAGGACTCCCCTTTGAGAGAGGAGCCAATCCTGAAAAGGCTTGGTAGGGTAGAGCAAGGAGTTTGGTGGGAATCATTGAAGGCTTTTATAAAATGCCGTAAAATGACATGACCAAATTGTTGGTGTCTCGTACAGGTGGAGTTGATGGACTTAGGCTGGAAGAAGATAGCTTATTGGAAGGATGTCTGTCACAAGTCTAGCAACCAGGGGTAGAAGCTAGGACAGGGTCAGCCTCTTAGTATTTGGAAGTGAAATCTGTTCAGTTGGAGGTGAGACTGAGGGCAAGGAGTCTATGACTAACACACAGCTATATGGCCTCTGCTCCTGAACAGTAAGGGAAATCAGGCTTTAAAATCATGCTTAAGACTGCATGATGGAGTTAAGGTGCTGTCTGGCATGCCTGTGAAACTGTGCTTAGATTTGTTTCTCAGTGAGCTACAGTATGCTGTTTCAGTAACATCATTTGAGCAGCTGCCGGCTGGCTTTTAAGACCAGTTTCTTGTTCCTTCTGTACAGGTTTTAATGTTGCCTTATATAGTGAACATTCGTAGAAGTCTAGGTTTCCCAGTAAAAATTCTTCAGTGTACCTGAAAGCATGTTCCAGCCATATTTATTTACCTCTTAATATCTTAATACCTTTATTCTGCAGTCTGATGCAGGCTGGGAAGAATACTACGATTACATCTTCCCAGAAGATGCTGCCAACCAGCCTAACCTCAAGCTTCTGGCAATGGCCAAACTTTGGAAAAAACAGCAACAGGAAAAAGAAGCTGCTGAACAAGATCCAGATAAGGATGTTGACGAGAGCGAATCTTGATTGTTTTTCATATTGAGAAATGTATTTTTATAAACTAATGGTTTAGAACATTTGACTTCTGGGTGTTTATATATTTCCCCAGTAAGGAATTGTTTGGAACTTTTGATAGCTACTTTTTGAAATGTTTTTTAAATGCTCTTGGATTAGCTAAGGGTAGGGAATTACAAGTAAAGGAATTTTTCAAGTGGATTTTGTTTTCTGAGTCCATACTTGTCAAATATCTGCCCATATTGCCCTTCAAAAGATGAGGCGAAGGTGATTAGCACCTATGTTAGATGGACCTGTAGGGTAGATTCTACAGGAATTTTTCAGGTATGGGTTTGTCATGTTCTGCATTCCTCTGAAACCTACAACTTTTTCCTGTAACGTTAAAGTCACATACACTTGAGTCTAGTTCTCAGCACTTCCGCTTAGGGGCTATAACTCTTAGCCTTTATTTCCAGTTTCCTCAGTCAAAGTAGTAGCGTGACGACTCATGTGGATGATTACATTAGAAAGGAATATACCTAGTACATAGTAAGTCTTCAGGGAACTATTCTTGTTTCCTACTTAACCACCTTTAAGAAATCTGTGTCCATTCCTTATAGAATTAAATACACTTGGATTACTTTAACCTAAATATCCTTACCTTCTTAATACATAGTGCCCAGCTAGGCTAAGTACTTTTAAAACATGAGTTAGAAAGTAATTTGCAGTAACTGTTTCTGGACAAAGTCATTTTTATTTACCAGAGCTTTCTATTGTGGCTTCTGTTTCGCTCTCCAGCTTTTCACACTGGCTGAGTTTTCTAATACCCTGTTGAAAGAACAGTGGGCCTGCATATACAGATGCTGAGGGACTATGTCCTAGGTTCCAGTAAGTTTGGGAAATTCTGGATTAATGCTGAAAACCTTGTTAGTTAAGTCTTTTTAGAGGCCTCGGAGCCTTAGTGTCCATAGAGTTGCTGCTGTAGTTTCCCATTAGTGCATGATAGCAACATCTGCTTAGAGAAGAAGCATCTCTACATGTGCTGTACACCATGTCTCCTGATGGGTTCAACTGCAAGTGTCCAGACCCCTAAGGTGACTATATACTAAATAATGAAGCTAAAAGTAGTGCAGAAAGGTGCTTGCTGGTATGCAAACATTCTGAAAAATAGCATCTGCCGAAATTGACTGCTCCCAGAGGCACTTCTGTCTTGTCCTTCTCAACCTTATTTTTCTTTCTGTTCACCACCCAATGCATAGAACTGTTATTTTCAAGACCATTTTTCACTTTTAAGAACAATTAGATATTATATTAAATATAAATAAATCCATCTAAGGGAGTAAGTGCTGCTCAAGATTGCCATAAATTCTGTCTTGAAAATAAAGTGTTGGCAGGTGGAAGAAAACAGGAATAGTACAATAGACTGCACTGAGTACTGAGGTCTTCTAGTCAGTGAGGAGGAAAATCTGTCATTTAATATCCTTTGAGTAAGTACAGATTCAAGGTGGGAGATGAAAGCAAATCACAGTGCTAATACTATGACCAAGCAGTGTTTCTAGAACAATCTTATCTCTATTCTGGTTGTATACCCAAGAAAAAAATGTTCTTAAAGGCAACTCCTAACAAGCTTGAAGGAAAACATCATTCTCTTATGAAAGAACAGAAAAGGATTTATTCCCTTTCTAAACTTAACAATCCCAAATAAGACCTTTGTAAAGTAAGTAAAACCTTTTGAACCAGGTGGTGTGGTACATGCCTATAGTCTCAGATACCAACTTGAAGGCTAAGGTAGGAAAGTTACTTGAGACTAGGAGCCCAAGGCTAGCTTGACTTACTTTCTCAAAGAAAGTAAGAATATACACACATGCATACCTTTAGTTATTTCATTTGGGCATGGCTTTTGTTAATTCCTTTACTGCCTGAATATTTTTGATACTAAAGTGATTAAAATACATGGTTGTCCTGTGAGTTAGGTTCTTTATCTTTTTAAAAAAGTCTTAATATTTAATATTAATATTTAAGGGCATGATTATTGTTAGAGAAGAACAGATTCAGGACCAGCAATGTGGCATTATGTAACTTGGAAGGATTTACACACAGTAAGAAGGAAGCTTAAGTATGGCAGACAGGGATAATTTCAGGTATACATTTTAAAGTGTTTTATATAAAAATCAAAACAGAGGCATCATATCCTACACAATGGCCTTTCATAATCCTGATTAAGTTGTACAAATGATCAACAAACATCCAGAAAACATTCATAATCAACAATGTATTTTACTATACATCTCAGATTTATACATTTCATATATGCTTTTAAAGCTTCAATTAACAGTTCAATACAAAATAAAAAATATATATATATGTGCAGCAGTGGTTCTCAGGCACAGGATTTCGGAGGATGATGGAGCAAGTCTTTCCTTGGCATGTACTGGATACTGTCAACCATGACACTGGAACGTTTCCTGACCTAGCTGCCTTGATTGAATTTTAACTACAGCAGTGTGAACAGGTACGCTATTGCTAACTGGAAACAATGATATTTGAAGTATGTTTACAAGCCTGTATTTTCTTGAAGTCTTCTTAAGACCTAAGTGATTATATTTTCCTCCTAACAGAGCTCCAAGATCATCTAATGAAAATAATATTGTCCACAAAGTGTCTGGAACATCTGCCTGAGAACCACTGCCTATGGTTATTCAATGTCTTCAGGCCTCACAGGATGAGGTAATGGTATGATGGATTTCTTCTCAGTGTCCCTGGAAAGTGCTTTCCTCATATCTGTTAAGAAGCAAAGATTAATGTAAACAGCTATAATGTTTAAACAGTCAAAAACGTTCAAATCAAATTTAAAATGTACAGGACAGGTAAAGTTCCTATCAGGTTTTGGCCCCTCCCCTTCAATCATACTGATTTCTAAGAGCTAGGTACTTAGGAAATTCCCAGCTGCAACCATGTCAGGTGCTAACCAGATTAGGAGTCAACCCTGTAGGAGTCAACTAATCATGTTTTTTCATAGTAAAAGGGCAAGCCTGTAACAGTGAAATGAAAATTTATAGAAATTAACTAGTGGTTAGTTATTATGTCATTTGATTTCACAAGTGTGATTCTTTTGGCTTCTTTAAAATAATTGAGTGTTTCAGCCTGTGGGGGAAAATGAACTATTTTGCTGTTGTCTTGGAGTTACTTTATAGAGGGAAGAAGCTTACCATAAGCATCCTCATCAGGCTCCCCGTTGCTGGCTGAATAGTACTCTATGACTGTCCTGTAGACACTGTAGCCCAACTGCTTGTACATGTTCACTGCAACTTGATTGGATACTCTTACAAAGAGATCAACAAAAAATCCACCTTTTCTTTATAAAAGAAAGAAAACCATTAAAACTATGAGAAACTCTACTTCAGTATCCTGTTGTCCCACCACCAAAGACATGTGCCAGGCTTGAAACCTCATGACTGTTTTCCCAGTACTTGGGAGGCTGAGGCAACTGTGGGCTCAAGGCTTGCCTGGACCACATAGTACGTTCTAGGTCAGCCTAGGCTATAAAGTGGGTTAAAAAAAGAACAGTTTTTTTTTTTTAATTTTGAAAGTTTCATACATGAATGCTGTATCTACATCAATTCCATTCCAACTCCTCCCATGTGCCCACCCATCCTTTTCAGTTTCGTGTCCTCTTTGATTATTGTTACATGCACGCACATGTCTCACACACACACATACAGTGCACAACTGAGTCCACTTAGTGCTCATATGTGGTTTCTGACTAGGAATGGCAATAGCAACTTTTATTATTTGGAGATTATTTCATAGTACAAATCCATGACCCAGGTGTAGCTGCTATTGGATGCCGGTCACTGTCTCAAAGCCCCCCATTTTTTTGTTTTAATTTTTATGTGTATACGTGTATTGCCTGCGTGCAGGTAAGTGCACCCATATTGTGCAATGCCCGCGGAAGATAGAAGCTGTCAGATCCCCTGGAACTGGAGTTACATAGTTGTTAGCTGCCATATGGGTGCTGGGATTTGAACCCAGGTCTTCTGCAAGAACAACCAGTGTTCTTAATCACTAAGCCATCTCTCCAGCCCCCTATTTATTATTTCATGTGTATGTATGTGTTGCCTGCATGTCAGTTAAGTGCACCCATGTCATGCAATGCCTGCAGAAGACAGAAGAGGCTGTCGGATCCCCTGGAACTGGAGTTCTGGACAGTTGTTAGCTGCCATGTGGGTGCTGGGATTCAAACCTGGGTCTTCTTCAAGAACAGTCAGTGTTCTTAATCGCTGAGCCATCTCTCCAGCCCAGAAGCCCCCCGTTTTTGAGTTAGTAATATCTCTTTATTCAAAGGTCTCCACATCCTAACTATTATTTTTCCCTATTCTCTGCTGTGAACTTACTACCTACTACATTTATATGAATGTAATCAGTTTTGGGGCATTTCTGTGTTTGCACCTCCGTCAATACTGAGCCTCCTGAGTAGCTGGAGGTATTCACCTTTACTCTGTTTAGCCTTTCATTGTTTGACTGTACAACCTGCCTTTTGAAAAGGAATGTACAATCCTTTTGAAAAACATTGCCAGTATAGAGCCAAGCATGGTGGTGCACACCTTTAATTCTAACACTCAGCACTCAGGAGGCAGAGATAGAAGCAGGCAGGTCTGAGATCAGACCAGCCTGGTCTACATAGCAAATTCCAAGTGAGCTACAGGGCTACCTTGTCTCAAAAACCAAACCAAACAAAACAAAAATTGCCAAGCCTATTATAAACTGTTCAGCTAGGAATACTTGTGTTGAACTTCTATGGTACAGTATCTATTTAGGGATACACTGTGTCACAGGACTGTACACATCTTCAGATAATTCCAACCTGTTTTCCAGTGTGCTTATTGGAGTGTACACTCCTAAAGCAGAAAGACCTAGTATACTGAACAAGGTAGCTCAGTTTAATTTGTACTTTTGATCACTAATGAGTATGATGACTAGATCCATTGACCATTTAGAGTTCTCCTCTGTATAGTACTTAGTAACCTTTCAATTTTTCCCAGTTGCTATTCCCTGTGTATTAGATCCTCCGTAGTGTGTGTGGTTTTTTTTTTTTTGGCAATATCTTGCCCAGTTTTATGGCTTATCATGTTATCTTTAGGAAATCTTTTGGTGACCAAAGCTATTTAGCTTGAGTAGAGTAGAGTATGTGAGCCTTTGCTTTGCAGGTAGAACGATTTATAGCCTACTTAGGACATTATCTATGCTGAGGTCATGGAGACACTCTTCCATATTAGGTTCAAAGGGCATCTTAGATTTGCTTTCCATACCTGTGGGGTTTTTTGTTGTTATTTATGTGTATGAGTGTATTGCCTGTATGTATGTAAGTGCACCCATGTCGTGCAGTGCCCACGGAGGACAGAAGAGGCTGTCGGATCCCTTGGAATTGGAGTTATGGACAGTTGTTAGCTGCCATTTAGGTGCCGGGATTCAAATCCAGGCCTTCTGCAAGAACAGCCAGTGTTCTTAAACACTGAGCCATCTCTCCAGCCCCCCATACCTGTGTTTTTAATAAATCTGGAATTGATTTATGTGTGGTAAAGTAGCGACCTAGGAAAAGTTTTCCCTGTCTAGTTATCCCACCATCTCTACTGAAGTCTGCCTTTATATCTGATCTGCAGTGTCACTCAGGTATGTCAAGAGCTGTATACTCTTGGACTTCTCAGACCCTGTTCTAGTCCACAAAACTGTTCCAGCCCTAACAGTTTTAACTACATGTTAGTACCTGGAAGGGCAGATCTTGTTCTTTTTCCCTATGTTTCACAATTAGCCCTAATAATCCCCACCATAAAATGCTTGGGATTCTGACTATGATTGCATTGGATCTGTGGACAGTTATAAAACTCAAAACACAGTCTGGTTCACACAGGTAGCTTCTCTTTCCACTTAGGTTGGCCACTTGAATGTCTCCCAATAAAGTTTAATAAATGCTGGTATAATCTTACACAGATTTGCTTTGGCTTAAGTGCATGTCCTTTGTTGGTTTTTTTATTGTTCTTTTGAGACAGGGTCTCCCCCTGTATCCCCAGCTGGCCTGGAATCTATGTCGACCAGGCTGGCCTCAAACTAAGAGATACACCTGCCTCTGCATCCCAAAGTGCTGGGACTACAGGTGTGCACCACCGTGCCCAGCTCCATAATGTTTTCTGACGCCAATATCAATACTAATCTCTAGGTATTACTCTTTGTATAATTAAAGTACAACAGGGTTTTTTTGTTTGTTTTTAATTAATTCTAAACACATGTATATCCATATATATATATATATATATATTGGTCTTTTTGAGACAGGGTCTCCCTGTATCCCCAGCTGGCCTGGAACTGTGTAGATCAGGTTGGCCTCAAACTCAGAGATCCCCCTGCCTCTGCCTCCTGAGTGCTGAAACTAAAGGTGTGTACCACCACGCCCAGCTTGGTGTATATAATTATATCTGTCACAGGCAGCAGTCTTGTTTTTTCTTTCTTTCTTTTTTTTTTTTACTTTGCTGTGTAGATTTCCAATAAGGTATTAAGGGGATGGCTCTGCACATCTTTGTCTCTGGTTTCACAGGAAAGCATGTAACACATCACCATTACAAAGATTCTCTTAACAGTTTTTGCACATACTCTTTTCAGGTTAAGGATGCTATCTCTCCCTCACTTCTTTCTATTCCCTAGTTTGCTAGCAGTTTGTATCAGTAAGTGAATACTGGACATCAAATATACTGTGTTACTAAAGTAACAGTTGTTCTTTAGTCTGAGTTAACAGCCTGGCTATGGACATATCATCATCCTTCTTATGAAACTGTTTGCCAGTTTTTCTGTACATTTTTAGTGACATTTCCTCAGATCTTCCTTTCTTAGACACTGTCAAGGTTAGCCTAGCCTTAAGACTGGTTTTACTTATGTAAAAGTGACCTCACTTTAAGAGACTTTTTGTCTAAGCAGACGAATCTCTCAGTTCCAGGGCAGCCAGTGCTGTATACTGCAACCCTGTATCAAAGGAAAGCAACCAACCAAAAAAGACTATGCAACATCTTATGTGCAAAGCTTTATACTTGTGGTGGTTAGGGGACAGCCTTGGGTGGAGGTCCTTGCCTTCCCACCTTGCTTGAAGCTGGTCTTTTGTTCTCCACTAAGCAGGCCAGTCTCTTTGGCTCACGATCTTCTGGGGACCCTCCTGACTCTGTTCCATCTCCCATAAGCATACTGAGACTAGAGATGGCTGTTAGTGTGTGTGGCTTTTTACATGGGTTCTTTTTATCTATAAAGTGACCATTTACACTGGTAATAAGTTATTCAATTATATTGTAAATATACAGGTATACTGTAAATATTATCAATATGAGTCTATCAACTTCCTTTTGGCTACAATTTTCACGATAATTCTTTCTTTTTGGCACTCTTGGGGATGGACCTGGGGCCTTGCACTTGACTGCTGAGCTTCATTCCCTAGCCCATCTGCCTTTTTATCTGGAGTCATTAGTCCATTAATATTCATTGTTATAATTATTAATTACTGATAATATTTGTATTCATAGCTGCTATCAGTTTTATACTTAACTTTGCTATTAGTTATGTATTTCTCTTGGATTTTTATTTTTTTACTCCTGTGTAAATTATATTCTATTCCTTTTTTTTGTCTTTTTGAGACAGGGTCTCCCTGTAGCTCCAGTTGGCCTGGAACTCACAGAGATCCACCTGCCTTTGTCTCCCAATTGCTAGGATTAAAGGCATGAGTCACCATGGCTGACCGATTCCTATTTTTAATGTGTATTTGTAAAATGTGTGCATGTAATATATGTGTACACATGTATTCATACAAAATAACTAAACATCTCTGAAGCTATCCTAAGATAGTGAAATCTCAAAATCAGGAAGAGAAGGGAGGTTAGTAGTTTTCTGCTCATGGAGATGGACTAGATCTTCAAATACATATGTTCAAGGCTGTGGCTCTGGGGGGCCCCTCTTCCTCTTGGCCTGCCATTACACAAGAATGCCAGATACCTGTTCAATGAGGATGTCCTTCTTACATTCTGTCCAGGGAGAACTAAGACTGCACTATTTCCTTTCATGTGTTGCTTAGTTCAGAGCATTTGTGACCAGCTACTTCTTTAAAAATTGCCTTTAGGGGCTGGAGAGATGGCTCAGTGGTCAAGAGTAGTGACTGCTCTTGCAGAGGACCTGGGTTCAATTCCCATCACCCACAAGGTGGCTACATGGGTGCACTCACATACATGCAAGCAGTACACTCATACACAAAATAAAAGTAATATTTAAAAATATTTAAAAATAAATAAAAATTGTCTTTATTAAAATCCAATAGTTATGTAGAAATTAAGTCTCCAGATCCCTTAACAACCCCCTTCCCAAATACTGCTCTTTTAGGCAGAGAAAGAACTTAATAAATGTCAAACACATCTTTTGTCCTTCTAGGAAATAGGATGTGCCTTCTTTTAAGTTACTGTATCACTTTTATCTCCCCTGAGTGTGTGATGTAGCAACTTGCTGGCAGTTACCCAACTGCACTGAGTGCCTCAAACTCAGAGAGGGCTATGGGATATTTTAGATGTTCATGGAAAATAACAAAACTCTACATGCCATTACTGCCACCTTCCTTTCAGTGACACAGTATTTTGATGAAGATGGGTTTCTGACAGTTGCTGATTTAACAAACTGCAACCATAAGAAAATCAGTGGAAATGGGTTATGCTGCATCTGTCTTAGGGGTTTTAGAAGTCATTCAGTGCTCAGCAGGTGCATTTCTCCCTCGTTCGTAGATGGCCAGAATTAAAAATCATTTCTATTTTTTATAGGTGGCTACTAGCTATTAGAATAGAAATACTAAATTTAAGACTGAACTATTTTCTTTTGGCCTAGGAACACTGTGAAGAACTGAACAACATGCCCAGAACAATACTAACAGAATCTATAGTGGAGAGAACATCAAAGACCTTCTTTGCAGGCTGGTCTTTGATTCTACCAGTTCTCCAGCTCACAGGCCTATGGCTTGTGACAATTTGCAATTGCAAACAAAGAACAATGATGCCATTCTAAATATGTGATGAACTGTAGAACTACTGTAGCCCAAAAATGAAATTCCTAAAAAGTCTAAAGCTACAACGGTTCCTGACACTTATAAGGGGGGAAAAAAATCATCTGTTCAACAGAGAAAGATGAAATGGTAGAATTCATAAACCACAAAGTATATTTGAAAAATAAGATCTCACCTTTCTGAAATCTCCTCTAGTAACTCCATAAGTTTAGCAGCCAAACCAAGACGTCGAAATTCAGGGGCAACAGACAGAGCTGTGACGTGCCCATGCCATTCTTCCCTAGCTACCGAGCCTTCTGCTTTGCCCATAACTGCCAACAGAAAACTTCACTCAGTAATTAAGACACTGATTTTGCAAATAAATACAGAATTACCACTTGTGCATTTTTATTATAAAAGAAATGAATGACAGTTTTAATTTTTAAGTACTACTTAAGATCATTAAGCTAATGATCAGCACTTTGATTTGAAAATTCACCTGCTTCTAAAGTCAGACTTAGGAAAGTTTAAAAATAATATACTAAAAACCAAGAACAAAGAACCAGGATACATATATATTTTTCTTTTTTTTTCAAATAGCTACATTTCCTTTATCACGTTTCCTGCAACATGTCCTATGACTTAGTATATGTGCATATAACTAAGACAATTCATAACTCAAGTTTTTGGTAGCAGTACAACTAGTCAAACATATATGCTTTAATCCCTGCATTATATATTAAGTAAACAATATAGAAATCTAACATAGAATGAAAGATCCAAAAAGACTGCCTGGCATGGTGACGCACAGCTTTAAACCTAGCACTCAAGCAGAGGCAGACCTCTGTGAGGTCTCTGTGAGATTGAGCCTGGTCTACATAGTGAATTCCAGGCTAGCTGGGGCTAAAGGGAGACCCTGTCTCAAAAAAGACCACAAAAAAAAAATAAAGATCCAAAAAACTGAGATCATGTCTGTCTGGTTCACTGCTATATACCCTGGGCCTAGCACAGTGCCCGAAACAGGAGATTAGTAAGGTGTTGTTGAACAGGAACTAGAATTACAGCCTTCACTATTTTACTTCCAGTTTGATTATGCAGGTTAAGCTGAAACCTGGATTAAAATCTTTACCCACCCATAGAGTTCAAGGCCAGCCTGGTCTACATAGTGAGTTCCAGGTCAGCTGGGGCTACTGGGAGACCCTATCTCAAAAATAATAAAATCTTTACCCACCCAAAAAAGTACTAATGGCACTATACTTACTATAACCCATTAGTTCTCCACCAGGTGCCTCCGCAACGATGAAATACTCTGGCCAGTGGGCAAGGTACTGTAAGTAAAATGGAATCCCATACTAGAGTTCTGTTAAGGAATGTGAAAAGTAATAGCAAAAAGTTCATTATTTGGGTGAAAATACTTCTTTTAAAAGTTAAGTTTTATTGGGCTGGAGAGATGGCTCAGTGGATAAAGGGCTGTGTGAAGACTAAGGACCAGAGTTTAAATCCTAATACCCACGTAAAAGTTAGGGAAGGCATGGAGGCCCACTTACAATCCCAGCACTCAGGAGGGGAAAACTGGGTTATCTTGGACAAGCTGGCTGGCTAAACTAGCCGAGTCATCGAGCTCTAGGTTTATTCAGACTCTTGAGTAAATAAAGTGGGGAGTGATTGAAGAAGACACCTGACATCAGCCTCTAGCTTCCACATGCATACCACACACACTAAAAAAGCACACTGTTGTTTTATCCTCAGCTCAATATGTGTAATTACTTTTAATCATACCATTAGAATATTTACATTAGCACTGACTTAACAAAATTGCATGGACATCAGCTCAGATGTAGAATGGATATGGCAGCATGTTATAGACAGCAGAGAACCTCTTACACTGTCTGCCTCCCTAGCTAAGGCTGTGGGCAGCATTTATCACCAGCTGAGATTGCTGCTTGTTACACTGCCTACCTCCCCTTGGAATGGGAATGCTAGGTGTTTCTCTTTCTCTCTGATTTACCTATCAGCTGCCTGGCACACAGCAGTTGCTCAGTACTTCTTTTGCACTTGGGAAATGATGGCTAGCTCCTACTTTGGCTGAAGCTATGCAACTGTTAAAATTGTTAAGGAATCAGATATGTTCAGAATATGTGCCTGAGGTGGCCTGGCAGGTGCTTCTAATCCCAGGACGCAAGCCTGAAGTACAGGATCTCTAGTCAGAGTCAGACTGGGACACGTGGTAAGGCTGTGTCTCTTGAAAAGGAAAAAAAAAAAAAAATGCTTGAATAATTACTCTTCAACCCTGGGGTATCCTTAGTGCTACTTACTCATTCCCCTTAGCTTTCTGCTAACATTTTATAAGCAGACACCATTAATACTACACTTTTTTTTTTCTCTCTTTTTGAGATAGGACCCTCCTGTAGTCCCAGCTAGCCTGGAATATGTAGACTAGGTTGGCCTTGAACTCACCAAGATCTGCCTGCCTCTGCCTCCCAAATGCTGGGACTACAGGTGTGTGCCACCATGCCCAGCTTGTAATACTACACTTTTGAAAAAGATAAAGCTCCTGGGAAACCTCCTCTGAAGGGCATTCCTTTCTTTGAGAACTCCTCAAACATAACCTTAAAATGGCAGGACAGCTGGTCTCCCAGTGGTCCAGTCACTGGCACTACACACCATCTCTCCTCTGTGCAGTGCAGAAGCTCAGAGACTTGACTTCAACATGCCACTCCCGAAATAACCACTAGGGCTTATACGATGAAAATGTAAGATTATTTGCATTCTAATATTTTTGCTTCGTGTAGAGAAAATTTTCATAATACAAAATCCTTCCAGGTTGGGTGTGGTGGCGCATGCTTTACTCCCAGCACTTGGGAGGCAGAGGCAGGCAGATCTCTGTGAGTTCAAGGCCAGACTGGTCTACATAGTGAGTTCCAGCAGGGGATACAGGGAGACCCTGTCTCAAAAAAGACCAAAGGGGAAAAAAAAAATCCTTCCAAAACCCAAATACACATACACAAATGAACAGAGGCCTCTGTCTTCTCCACTCAGCTTTGTTTCTGATATGGAGTCCTCTTGCTGCTTATACCTGCCACAGTGCATTTTTGCTGCTGTTCAGCATTTCCTGCATGAGGATACAATCAATACCATCCCTCTGCCAGTTGGCATCTGGACCATTTCCAATTTTTAAAATACTTTAAATCCTTTATGACTACAGCTTAATTTATTTACCATTTCCTCATTAGTGAATGTGGAAGGCATTCCATTTTTTTTTTTTTTTTTTTTTTTTTTTTTTTTTTTTGGTTTTTTTGGGACAGGGTCTCCCTGTAGCCCCAGCTGTCCTTGAACTCACTATGTAGACCAGGCTGGCCTTGAACTCAGAGATCCTCCTACCTCTGCCTCCCAAGTGCTGGGATTAAAGGCGTGCACCACCATGCCTGGTCCAGCATTCCAAATTTTTAATATAATCTCTTAAAATATTTT
The DNA here is from genome assembly GCF_000622305.1 of Nannospalax galili. NCBI lineage: Eukaryota > Metazoa > Chordata > Mammalia > Rodentia > Spalacidae > Nannospalax > Nannospalax galili. The sequence goes on from NW_008329677.1 coordinate 2,093,006, forward strand.
ACAACATAACTCGGGCTAGCAAATTTTCTGTGAAAGGGTGAGATATGAACCATCTGAGGCATTGGGGACTAACAGTTTCTGTTGCACCCACACAAACTGAAAACCACAGACAATATGTAAATTAATCAGCACAGGCGTAGCTCAGTAACAAATTCTTTTTTTCTTTTTTTTTTGGTCTTTTGAGAAAGGTTCTCCTTGTAGCTCCAGCTGGCCTGGAACTCATTATGTAGACCAGGCTGGCCTCTCAAACTCAGAGATCCACTTGCCCCTGCCTCCCAAGTGCTGGGACTAAAGGCGTGCACCACCACGCCCAGCCTAGTAAAAAAAATCTTTGAGGAACAAGTAGTGAGTCAGATTTGATCCATGGATTTTAGTTTGCCAAACCCTGGCATAAACTGCCTCTATTTCTTATTTTCAGTCTACAGCAAATGAAATTACGCAGCATACTTCCAAAATGCCTTTCACAAAGATTCTGGATGATCTGATACATTAACCATGGATTCTCATTTTGGTTTGTTTGAATGTCTTTTGACTGGTAATACTTAACTCTTTTTTAGCCTCCTTTTTGTCCTTTAGTAAGCTACTAGTTAATACTTACCTACCAGCAGTAAACAATGGAGCATGTTCTAGACATTGAATTTTGTGTTTTAAGCCACTGATCTGTTATTGCAGCATAACCAAGAATATCCTAATGTTCAGCATTTTTGCTCATTTTTCTATTGAGATCATGATAGAAATCACTATTACTGAAAATCCTTTATTCACTTTAGCAACAAGTCCCTTTCTGGACTCCTGTAAGACTCAATTCATGATGCAGGAGGCAGGAACTGGACAGTGACACACAGAAGGGCTACATAGTGCTTCCCAAAGATGCCATTAAAAGAGAAGGCTTCAAGGTGGGCAGGGAGCTGCAGTGTTACTGATTTGTGCGAAGTCGTTACGTTAATTTGTGGGGCAAGCTGAAGAGCATTCTTACTGTTAATTGCATTTAATATCACTCAATATTGTCAAAACCTACATTGGTTTTCAGAACTCATCTACTTTTTCCTTCTGTTTCTCCATTTTCTTTGTTCTTCACAATAATTCTTCATTTAACTTTTTCCTTTCAAAAAAGGATACAGTTTCTGTAAGTGGATCCAAGTTACTGAAAAAAGCAAGAGAAATGGGTGAGAGTAAGCAGTTTCCAAACCCAATTTAAATAAGTTTGTGAAAAGTAAAGAGAGTATGCCAATCAAAACCTAATGTGTTTCTTCATCTGAAAAAAAAGCCAGTTTAAACTACCCAGTGGTCATGCACAGCACGGCACAGCAATGTGAAGGTGTCTGCACATTTTCATCCAACTGCTTCTTTACAAACAGTGTCACAGCTAACTCCGTTTTCTACATGGAATTAAATGAGTGGAAATGAGGACAAGGTAGGCATGCTTCATGTGTACAGCCAGCCGAGCTGCCCTGTACCCCATTCTCACAAGGATCATCCCTGCCTGTCTCTGGCCTTCCCTTACACGTAAGTCTCCCTACATTGCCCCCACGCCACTTTTTTCTCTCCTCTACATCTTTTCCTAAATCCCCATGGACCCCATTCCTATACTTTCAGCATACACCCCACCTGCCACCTCCTGTCAACCTGGCCCTGGTGCTGTAGGCACTTTCCTAACATGCCCCATCACACCACCCCAGAAAATCAGCATTCTTAAAACTCAGCTCCTTCGTCCAACCACCTCTGACCTTTCACTTTTCTAGTCACTATTCTACCAGGCTCAGAACCAGCTACTCTCAACTGTTTCCTTCTTGTCGTCTTCAGGGCTCTTAAGGGTGCCAACAGTCCAACAGTTCTCAATCATTTGTTTCAAAACCCACTTTACACTTAAAAAAAAAAAATTACTTATATGAATCATTTAAGATCTTAAAATTTAAGTTACTCATTTTAAAATAAATCAATTATATGTTGACATGAATAATTTTACCAAGAAATAAAATAGTGTTTTTAAAAAAGTGATAATGGTATTTTAACAGTTTTTTGGTATTAGATTTAAAAGATAGCTCAATTCTCAAGTGTTTGTTATGCTTGAAGCTGTACATTTGTTAAACACCATAAGGCCTTAGATGAGACTTGCAAGAAGTCATGAAACACTCCTGGGGCCCTTACTGTAGAGTCCCTGCTACTGAGACGCTCTGGGGACTTATTTTTCTCCACCGTTCAACTACTTCACATCTTTGTTTAACCTCAACTCCTCCAACAGGCTGCCCCTCCTCTATCTCATCACAAAGCCAGTCAGTAGTAAGAAAACTTTGCCAAAGTCCTTCAACTGACCTCACTCACCTAAAAGCATCTGCATCCTGATGCTGCCCGCTTATCTGCAGCTATGCATACAGTGCCCTTGCTGGCCAGGAAATCCCACCCATCTCAATCCTGAGGAATCTGCCCTTAAGAGTTCTTTCTCTCCTGTACTGTACCTTCCATTTCTGTATCTTTCCTGACAGGAATGTATAAATGTGGCACACACACACACTAACCATCCCTGCCTCCTGACAGCTCCCCACTCCTGCTTGAAGTCCTCACTACTTAGCTTCTGGAACCTCACCATCAGCTTTTCCTCCCACCTCACTGGGCCACTCAGTCTCATTTACTCTAGCCCTGGACACTCTCTGGGATATTGTAGAGATTTCTCTGGGAGAGCCCTTACCCCAGATATCCATGATCCAACTCCTAGATCTCTCTTCAGTAACATCTCCCCTGACGCCCATATCCAAAGCTGAGACCTTTTTCAACTTTGTTTCTGCTCCCTGGTTCTAGTATTTCCTTTCATCAAACGTTTAGTGCTATATGTTCTATCTACTTATTCCACAAAGGCACCAATTTATTTCTGTTCTGCTCACTGCTGTGTTTCTAGCACTGGCAATATACTGTAGTGATCTACAGCTTCAGGCCTTCCTACAATACCTAACAGAGTGACTCTGTTCCCTAACAGGGCCTACTAAAAGGAGTGGGAAGGTGGGGCTCCCAGGTGGGGCTCCCTTAATGCACATTCTGAAGAAACGTTAGTAAGCCAGGCAATCTGAGAGCTCATTGGTAATAAGTTCATGTGCATTTCCCTTCTACTTTATGCATTTCCATGTTGTCTCTTCCTAACTCTACAAGAAGCTTTGCCTGTCTACTCCTAAAGCATCAAGGCATCATGTCATCTACATGTACCTCCCAGACCTAAGCCTTTGCCAAGTCATTCTAGGTCTTGCCATGGCCACTTCAGTGGCTTACCTGCCTGCTACCCTAATCACCTTGTACCCAGAGCTCATTCAACTTCAGAGTGAAGGTATTCTTAAAGATCACATGTCTGTATCTTTACAGACTTTTACCTTGTCATTCTCTGAACGGTATTAGAAGTATTTATAAAGCATTTACATTGTACTAGGTATAAGTAATCTATTGATAATTACAGTACATGGGGGAGGGGTTGCCTAGGTTATATGCAAATACCACACCACTGTGAATAAGGGATTTTGGTATCTATGGTGGTTCCTAGAAGCAATCTCCTGAGGATCCCAAAGGACTCAGACTGCTTCCAGAATAATGGTTCTCAACAACCAAGAATTTGCATTTCTAAAATATTCCTTGCGGCCAGGAACCAACTTTTGTCTTTGCTTCTCTGAGACTTTATCTCTGTGTAACCCAGGGTGTCCTCAAGCTTGTGATCCTCTTTACCTCAGCATCTTGAGTGTTGGAAGCAACTTTTTACCTACCACCATGGGAGTCTCCTTGGATAAGATTCCTAACTCTAAGCACTTCCTAATCAAGGCTTTATCACCTCAGGGAGTTTCACTTGAGTGTACAAAACCTCACTTCACACAAACTGAGGACATGAGCAGACATATCACAGAATTGTGAATTTTCCATGAGTACCCAAAATGGTGTTGGAGGTGATAAGGATTCAGCACAAGCTAGGTCCAACAGAAAACCCACAGAAGCAGATCTAGACCCATCAAGAGAGCTAAAACCAGCTTTACCTGTTTGTCCTTATTTCACTTACAGAAACCATTTGCCGTGTTCACACCCATCCCTGCCACACAACCCTTTTCTCACCTGCACATATCCACAACTTCCTCCTCCTCACCATATTTATCCTTCGAGGTTCTAACCCCTCTTTGAAATGTTTCTAGTAACCTCATCCCAAAGTTATTTCCTTTCAGACACCTATATATCTGAACCACCTGGTCCTTGGGTTATACCGTCGTTTTTAAAAGTGTACCTAGGATTGACAGACTTAAAGGAGAGTGTGATGGAACCAATGTAAGCAGAATCCAAGTCACTGTCTACAAGAGGTTCACGGTACAAATTTTTTTCAGCTTTTTTAAGTGGTCGTAAAAATTTGAAATTAATGTTTTCTTTAAAACAAAAGCGGGGGAGGGGAGAATGATTACATATCACTGGTCCCTTAACTCTAATTGAAAGGAACCACCCATCACCTGGCCCCAGCTTGTGCTGCTACTACCCTGCCTCCCCACAAAAAAGTAGTCTATTCCTGGGCGCCTCAGCTACAGTAACTACACACACCAGACTGACAGCAGCTGCGGCGAGGGCCCAAGGATCTCAACGTTACTTCCTTGGGATACCAGTGCCGCACATGTTCCAAGCACACCCTTGACTATGGCCTGAGAGGGACCCTCGAAAGCCTCCTGCAGCGGGTACTGCGGTTGTGCCCACTACACAGGAGAGCCATTGAGCGGTGAGCTGCCGGCCAGGTGTCCAGCCCAGCTTCCACCTCGCCCTACTGCCGCAGCGCATCCCGAGAGCCACGCCGCGCGGACCCACGGCCAAGGGGTGCAGGTTTAAGGGCCCCGGCCAAGGTCACAGGGCCAGCGTGTCAGCACAGCGCCCAGCCGGCCTGGGTCCCGACTGCCCCGGGGCGTTCGGCTGGACAGGCTCACGGGGCCGGGTACCGGTTGCGCGGGAGGCGCGGCGGGAACCGGATGATGAGGACCCGGGGGCGCGGACCCCGGGGCGGCCCGGCCAGGACGTCCGCGCGGGCCGCGCTGCACTCACATGTTGTTGAAGCGGAACAGGTCGTCGCAGGTGAAGGCCCGTAGCGTGGTCATCTTGCCGCCAACAACCCACAGCCCGCTCTGCGCGACCCCGCGCCTACACTGCCGGAAATCTTCACGCGCGTGGCCGCCTGAGGCGGGACAAAGAACTACTTCCGGAGCAGAGGTTGCTCAGCAACAAGGGCAGAGACGCAGCTCTCTCTGGCGACAGAAATCTGGAATTGCCAGCCCCTCCTGAAGGATCCAGGGGCAGGCCCTTGATGGCCAGGGCCTAAAAACCCGCCATTGGAGTGACTCAGAAAGGTGGCAGAGTGATCACCCAGCAAGGAGAAAAAAATGGGATCAGGAAACCAGATCATAAAAGGAAACTTCAAAACCGCAGACGCGGCACTGTGTAAACCAGGAAATGGCCCCTAGCAGCATGGCTCAGGGCCCCTTCTCTAATGACTGCCATGAATGACCCAGGGGTGCAACCTTAAATTTTCCAAGATCACATTAATAAATATAAAAACAGGGCTGGAGAGATGGTTCAGCAGTTAAGAGTACTTGTTGCTCTTGCAGAGGACCCATATTCAGTTCTCAGCACCCTCTTGGCAACTAAAAAACATCTGCAAATTCCAGGGGATCTGTCACCCTCTTCTGGTCTCCATGGGCATTGCATGCACATGGCACACCTACATACATGTAAAGCATTCATACACATAAAATTTTTTAAATTAAAAACAAAATTAAAATTAAAAACAAAAGGGAAAAATGATTTTAGTATACCTAGTATACCTAAGATAACATTCCAACATGTCATTTGCACATAAAATGGAGTAGTTTATCTGGGTTTTGGAGGGTTTTGTTGTTTTGTTTTTGAGACAGGGTCTCTCTGTAGCCCCAGATGGCCTGGAATTTGCTATGTAGACCAGGCTGGCCTTGATCTCACAGAGATCAGCCAGCCTCTGCCTCCCCAGTGCTGCAATTAAAGGCATGTGCCATCTCACCTGGCACAACTACCACCTTTTAAATGCCATAGAAGTGCTTGTTAAGGAAAAGCAGTGAAGTACTTTGCATATTTAAGAACTGAAGTTATGAATGCAAAATATAAGAGTGGTAAAATCCTTCACTATAGATACCTTAGCAAACTTCTGTCGGGTGTTAGCATGTCACTGCCATTCCTTTGTGAACAGCCTATAGCAGAAGGTGGCTTTGGAAGCCACCTCCCTTTTCTCTGACTGTGCTCCACATAGAAAAGCCAACACCACATGCCCACACATTTTTTTTATGGGGATTTTACAAATACATTTGAAGTCTTTACATTTTAAGGCCTGATTTTTTTTTAATAAAAAGGATTATGTGTACATTAAGACACTGCAGACTTGTGGAAATTGCAGACTCAAAGTTCTACCACCCAGGTATAAGTCATGTTTAACCCTTAATTTGACATGTCTCTGTCTAGTTTAGGGGGAGTGAGAAAAGGACGTATTTAAAGGATGTATTAGATTATGTTAGATTATACATGTTAATGTTAAATAAAATGTATTACTTCAATAATCCTTAAATTTAACAAACTAAAAAATAACAATTAAAACTGAAGAAAAACTGGATGTGGTAGTGCATACCTATAGTCCCAGAACTTGGGAGGTAGAGGCAGGAAGATCAGGAGTTGAAGGTCATCCTCAGCTACATAGGGAGTTTGAGGCCAAGCAGAGCTACATGAGAACATGTCAAAAAAAGTCTCTACTATATACTAAATCCATATTAAGTGCATAAAAACATATTAAGATCTATTTCAAATCTATAACTGAAGTCATATTAATTCCTTAGTTTTATATCTGAAAATTGAGATTCTAATCCCATTCAACATGTTAATACTTTACTTGTTTAGCAAAAGTATAATTTCATCCATGGTCTTTTCCTATTCTTAAAAGTTTATATTGCTGGGCATGGTGGCACACACCTTTAATCCAAGCACTTGGGAAGCAGAGGCAGGTGGATCCCTATCTCAAAAAGGAAATATATAGATAGATAGATGATAGATAGATAGATAGATAGATAGATAGATAGATAGATAGATAGATGATAGATAGATATAGATATTGTGCCCCAAATTAAAAATAATAAAAAACAGAATAAATAACTTTTCCACAACTCCAAAAATATAATTATTATTAAAAATAAAGTAATAAGAGACTGAAGAGATTGCTCAGTGGTTAAGAGCACTGGCTGCTCTTACAGAAAACCTGGGTTTGGTTTCCAGCATCCATATGGTGGCTAACAATGATCTGTAACTCCAGTTCTAGGAGATCTGACACCTTCTGATCTCCTCGGGCATTGCATGCATAGATGCACTTACATACACACAAAAAAGTAAATAAGTAAAGAATAATCATGAAAAAATAAGGGGCTGGAGGCATGGTTCAGCAGTTAAGAGCACTTACTGATCTTACAGAGGACTCAGGTTTGGTTCCCAGCACCCACATGGTAGCTCACAGCTGTCTATAACTCCAGTTCCAGAGGATCTGACACCCTCTTTTGGCCTCTGTGGGCACCAGGCATATACATGGTGAACATATGTACATGTAGACAAACATACATATAAAAAAGTAAATCTTGGTTCCACCCGCACCTCCCTTTGCTTCCCTGGGCTGCACAGGCTTCCCTGGGCTGCACAGCCACAGGCTTCCTGGTGCCAGCATCTTTCCTGGGTAAATCCATCAGCAGGCACCATGACTTGACTCCCCCAGCCTCATTCACCCTCCCAGCTTCCCCACCCCATCTCTCCTCCTGGCCTGGGTACTGGCCCATTTCTTATCTTGGCACCCCAGACCCCTGGACTGACTTCTTGGCCTAGAATCCCCACTGCTTCCAGATCCAGACAAATCCAAGCCCTCCCTGCAATCCCCAGGAGCCCTCTGTGCCTGGTCCTGCCCCCACCTACCTTTGCTTCCCTGGGCAGCTCAGTCACCAACTTCTGGGTGCTAGCATCTTTCCTGGGTGGGTCCCTTGGGCCCACCATGCCTTGACTCCTCCAGCCTCAATTACCCTCCCAACTCCCCCACCCCATCTCTCCTCCTGGCCTGGGTACTGGCCCATTTCTTGTTTTGGCACCCCAGACCCCTGGACTGACCTCTTGGCCCAAAATCCCCATTGCTTCCTGATCCTTTGCATCCAGACCAACCCAGTTCTTCCCAGTATTCCCCAGGAGCCCTCGGGGCCTCTTCCTGCTCCCACCTCCCTTTGCATTCCTTGGTGGCACAGCCACCAGCTTCCTGAGACCAGCATCTCTCCTGGGCCCTGCTCCCAGGCCAGCCCAGCACCCAAATTCCTGAGGGAAGTATCTTTCCTGAAGGGATCCAGACCTTAGGAGAAAGCCTGAGAGCATCTGATCCTCATCTGATATGGGCCTCGTTGGGAACTCCTGAAGACGAAAGCAATTTGACCACTCCAATATAAAATCAAAAGAGAGAACCTGAAGCCTAGACCAACCAGCTTTTCATGCCCAACAAGTAAACCACAAAGGCACATAAAGTTTACAAAAAGAAGCAGATCTAATCTCACCAAAGGAAGGCTTGAGTCTCACACAAGAATCAGAAAGAATTCCAACGAGGGTATAACAGTGTAAAAGTACAGCTATAGCAAGAATGTAAACAAAAAAAATGACAGGACTCAATACTCATCT